>NC_056735.1:1677387384-1677749884 GCF_019279795.1 Protopterus annectens | reverse complement strand
CATTTCAAATGTGCCTTCTCCAGAGTACAGTACCAACTCACCCAATTCAAGTGTGACTTGGACAATTGGATAGAGAACAGCAAATTCATCCCTGATTTGTCTCCTGTGTCTCTAATGGACAGAGGCAGCCTGCAAATGGTTTGTCTGCCATACCCCTGCTTGCAAATGTTTAATCTTCCAAACCCCTGCTTACAGTTAGCAAGGTTACTAGAACTTATCAGAGATTTGGGATGCATAGCTAGGCTTAAAAAGGCCCTTGTGGTCATTAGCCAAGTACACACCTGTGAACTCACACAGATGACATATCAGTAGTGTGGTATATTAAAAAACAGGGGGAGCCATATCCTACCCAGTATGACTGCAAGGTTTGGGAATGGGTGATACTTTTGCAATGCTTTCTAATAGCAATGCATATCCTTAGTTAAGCCAACATTTTCACAGACAAGTTCAGCAGACACCTTCTGATGCCACATGAGTGGTCCCTATGTTTAATTACAGCAAGGATGATATTACATCACTGCAGGAAGCCTTGCTGTAACCTGTCTACATTCCTGTCCAACACTAAATTCACCAATATCTTTTCCATCATCCCTTAACAGCGACAGACTCCTCATGACAATCTTGTCCATCAGTGGCCATTGGGGCTTCTCTTTGCCTTCCTACCTTTTCTCCCTATAAATATGATTTCTACAGACAACCAAGTTGTGCAGAGCAACAATGATCTTCATAACCCTATTTTGGTCTCAGCAAATATGGTACAACCCTCTTTGGCCTCATCTGAAAACGAAGCCTTAGCTCCTGGAATCTCATCTGGATTTCCTGTCCTATTTGTCTAGCAAGCCTCACCCAGACCTACAGTCCCTTAAACTAACTGCATCATTTCTCCAGTTTCCCTGATGGACAAGGACCCTTCATACTTGCCAAGGCTGGTCCAGATCCTTAGTACATCCCAGAAGCCCTCTTCCAGAAAGATTTATAAAGGAAAATAGAAAAAAGGCCCATTGTCAGCTACCCAGCAGGGCTTGGACTCCTTTACAACCTCAACTCCATCAGTTCCTATTTTTATGGTGGCTTTATTTGACACAGTTTTAATCTTTTTTAACTATAAAAGTTAATTTGGCAACTCTCTCCAATTTTATTAACAATTACACTGTACTTTTTCTGCAACACAGAAGGTTTGCAAAGCCTTTATAAGGGGAATGTTCCTGCTGAGACCTCCTATTAAGGATCTTATTCCTCCATGGGAACTTAGTTTAATTTAGGAACAGCTTACATAACCACCTTTTCCACTGGTAGCTTTGTCTGCCCTAAAATATCTTTCCTGGGAAACCCTTTTTCTAGTGGCTATCACATCAGCAAGTAGGGTCTCAGAATGCAGCCTCTCTCAATGTTACCCTGTCTACTTAATTTTTCATAAAATTGGGTCTTTCAAAAAACTAACCTAACCTTTATGTTTAAGGTAGTATCAAAGCTAAACATTAAGCTCCCTTTCCACAATGTTGTCCATGTTCATAGACAACTGTCTACCTACAAAGAGCAACAAACTTCAGAAAACATGAACAACTCTTCATCTTCTTTGCCCCCAACAGATTAAACAAATAAGTATCTTAAGTTACATTGTCCAGATAGCTATCAAATTGCATTACCTTCTGCTAAGTCTGTAGTATCAAGATCTTTCCAGGTAAAGTTAAGGCCCACTCACTAGGTCCATGACTACCTCATCAGCATTCTTCAAAAACCTGTCTGTGGATGATATTTGTGCTTCTGTGACATGGGCTTCCCTGCATACTTTTGCAAGCCACTATAAGCTGGATGTGATCCCAAGATCCAGATGTTCATACACAGCCACCATACTCAACAGTATTCTTTCATGTTGCCACTCAGGATGTTTAACTGGAGACTTGGTCCTTCAGTTTTGAAGTGGTTGACTGGATAAGGTAAGATACAAAAGTTAAATACTTACCATAATGATAGATCTTCATTATCCATATGTTGTCATTTCAACAAATTCACCCTCTTTTGCCATTTCAAACTGTCATCTTTATTTTTGTCCTGACATGCCTTGTTGATCTGTCCCAAGGCCTTTCCTAAGACAGTTACTTACATTTCCTGAATATCTATAGACATATTCCTCTATGGGTTCTATTGATTCTGGCTAACTTTATCTGGAATAGAAAGAGACGCAAGAGGCATGGTGATAGTTAGTGGAGGAGATTGTGTTTTGGTAGATGCTGAGATGCTGAGTTTGGTACTACCTTCAATAATCCATGCTGAGTTTGGTACTACCTGCAGTAATGCATTCAACAATTTTAAAGTGTATGGTCATAGATAATGAAGATATGTCATTATGCTAAGTATATAACTTTAATTTATTTACTAAAGTCTGAAATGTGAAAGTGAATATATCCCCAAATTATTTTGTATGCTCTGCTTTAATGCTTTATTACAACATACTTCCAATGTTTGTTTATGAATAGTCAGTCAACTCAAAATATATTTATTGTATCCCAAAATGTCAAGTATAGCTTTTTTATTCCTGTTCCTCTAACTCCAAAGTAATATGGTGGCCTTAAACTGTCTGATTTTATGTATTTTACCCCACAATCAGTAAAGTAGATCAGGAAAAAATAAATCATTCTAACAAAAATGCAAAATAGACACCAGTTTGGGTAAATTTGTGAGCTAATATTTTGAAATCAAAGAATCTCACTACAGCTGTTCTTTCATTTGTAGATAATACATGCTTAATGTATGTATAACCCAAGATTTAGAGTTTGATTCAGTTGTTTTAAAAATGTTAAACTTGCTTGATCTTGCAGAAATAGGCCTTACTTGTAATCAGTATGCTCTCTGAGCCTAACATATTATTAGATGCTAAGGTGCTGCAAGCCGCACACTTTCCCATTCTTCAGAATCTCAGAGTAGTAGATTTTCTAAGTATTTATCATGAACCAGTAACTCCTTTTCAAATATATACTAATAAAAGCTTCCCCATTAGCAATGTATCATAAGTAAATGTCGCCAAAGTTGCATGTACAGAGGAAGACCCTGAGATCATGCTACTTTAAATTATTGATGTGATGTTGTCCTATCTCGCCTTCATTCTTAGTTGGTTGGGTTGGATCTGATCCTAGGATCCAACTCGGCTTTATACACAAGCTTGAGGTCTTCCACTAACTCATGGCTAAAACTCTATCCCATCATGTACTAGGAGAGCTCCCCAAATCCCGTTTGCCACTAAACAAGATTGGGTGCTCTTCTTACTGGCTCTGGTTAAATAGACTTTTCTTCTTATATTTAGGAGAAATTGTTTTTTCTAATTGTGTTTTTTTCTGCTTAATAACTGCCTTTGCGAATGGTTTGTGTTTTCTGCTATTTCTGTGAATAAACTGCTGTTGGCCATTGTTTTCTCCGTTAGGCTTTGTTTCCCCGTCCCAGCTTTAAACTTAAATTCAAATAGCCCGTTTTTAGTTAGAGGGCTTTCTTTTTCCTTTTTATTGGTCTTTTCAGGTTGGTTCATTTCAGTTAGAGAAATGCCTTAGCCCATTTAAGTTAGAGGGCTTTCCCCTCCCTTTTTCTCACTCCTCAGGGCGTAGCCCATTTAAGTTAGAGGGCTCTGCCATCTTTTCCCTTTCTATTACACCTTTCTAGGTTAGGTTTTGTTATTGCTACTGCTGTCATTGTTGTTATTGTTGTTTAAAAAAAATATATATATATATATATATATATTTTTTTTTTTAATTGTTAGCCGTTTCCTTTCTTGTTGCTGACTAGTGCTTACAATGTCTTCTAAGGATTCTAAGCCCTCTGGGTTTAAAAAATGCAAGAAATGTGGACAAAAAATGTCCCTAATTGATAGGCATACCATTTGTGTGTACTGTTTAGGAGCCGTCCATCTCCAAGCATCCTGTGAGATTTGTCATTCCTTTAGTCACAGGGCTTTGTTAGAAAGAAAGAACAAGCTGATTTTAAGAGGCCTTTTGAAAAACCCCTTTTCCGAAGCAATCCAGAAAGGTCCAGGTTTCTCTAAGTTTGGCCAATCTCCTTCTTCAAAGTCAGATAAGTCAGGGAAGAGGTCTTCATCATCCAATGCTCCATCAGAGCCATCCAAAAAGGTGCTCAAAGTTTCCTCTCTGTAAATGAAGGCTGCCAGATCGGAGAAGCCTACTACATCGGCTCCATCAGTTTTGGTGCCAGTGGAATTTCAGTTGCAGAGATGGTCCCCTGAACTGGATCCCCCCACTGTCAGATCACCATTGCTCCAGCCCTCCAAATCTCCTGCCCCCTTAACTTGATCTTCCAGGAGCCTGTCCTACAATTACATGGATTGTGTGGTGCAAAGGCTAAGGACACCGGCTTTAGCCAAACTGTTATTGGATCCAACCCTAGGGCTTCAGATCCAACCAAGTCCTCCCCTTCTGCATTGATTCCTCCTCAGATCTAACCTCGGAGCCAGAATGTCTGGAGCTGATCTTGGTGGGACCCTCAGAACCAAGACCTATCACAGGATATTCAGATCTGAGCATTGCTCCAACGTCCTCAATTCCATTGAAATTCAAGGTGTCTAGGAGCCGACACTCTCCCGTCGGGTCTGGGGAGGGGAGTCGGATCAGACAGTCATCGGATCTGAACTTGCCTCTCGGGGCATCGACTTCAGTGAGCCCAGCTCCTACCTCAGCCTCAGAGCCATCCCCCTTGGTTCCATGGATTCCCTCTGGTTCTTTGGAGCCAGGAGTTTCCTCGGATCAGGGGCGGGGGGCTTTTGAGGTGATGAGGAGAGTGCTGTCTCCACACACACAGCTCCACTCTCAGATCTGGACATTCTTCCCCCAAAGGCACCAGTGTCTGTCTCTATACCATTGCATCCACAGGGATGCAGAGATCCTAAGCCTCAGGATACCCTAGTGGGTGCCCTCCTCTCTTTCAAAATCTCCCCAGAGTACCCCTCTGAAGAGGTCCCTCGGAAGAGGTTATGCAAGAGGAAGCATTTAGACTCCCCAGAAGAGTCCATCACTTCAGATACAGACCTCGATGAAGCCGAAGGGTCCCCACAGTCACCTCTGATGATGTCTCCTTTGGAGACATCTTAGAAATACTTAAACAGAGAGGTGGCTGGAAGTCCACCAACTCTTCAGTGGAGGAGTCTGTCTACCTAAAGGCTTTTGGATCTCACCCTTCCTCCACTTGGGTATCTTCACCTTTTGACAAACTTATGGATTTAGTTTCTCAAAAGGCATGGGAGTCATCAGATTCTGTGGGGCCAGTTCCTATGAGGCCAAGTGAGTTCATTACATCTCCTTCAGACAAAAATTTTCTGACTAAGAGAGTCCCAGTAGATGCTATGGTGGTGGTGGCAGCCACCAAGAAGGAACTCTCAGAGACATCTTCTTCTGTCCATTCATCAAACAAGGAGTCTCGCACAATGGACAGATATGGAAAGCGCATTTTCTCTTCAGCGATATTTGCTCTTAGGTCACTGAATTACCTGACTCATTTTACCAGATTACAGAGACATCTCCTGAAAGAGCTAGGAAATACCCTCCAAGGTTCAGTAGCTGAAGGGGTGTCAGAGAAAGTTTCCTGTCAGCTCTCTACCTTAAATTCAGTGGTCAACTCCTCCATGAGACTGATTTCTTATGCAGCGGATGGAGTGAGCAGAGCAGCAGGTACAGAAATTTCCCTAAGAAGACATTCCTGGATGCACTTCTGTGACTTTGCGGAACCCTTTAAGTCTTCCTTTGTGAATGCCCCATTTGATGGCTCGTCCCTGTTTGGGCCTAAAGTCAAGGGCACACTAACCAGGTGTTAACAAGAAGGAAAGACTCTCTCTGCAGTAGGAGTCTGTTTTCCCCTACCTACCAGACCTTACCCCAAAGGTCAGAAAGGTAGTGGGAAAATGTGGTTTCAAAAATTCCAGAGAGCTTTCCAGGACACACATGGTGATCCTTCCCCCAGGGGCAGAGGGGGAAGTGGTAATGGAAGGCACTGACCATGCTACAGAGGGGGTCCACAGAATCAGGGTGACTGGGAATCCTTCTTTGGTAAGCCCTTTCAGCGCTTCTGAAGGGAGGCCTGCTTGTCCATCTTTGGGGGCAGTCGGGGGCCACTTATCTTTGTACCCAAAAGCCTGGCTAGCAATAACAAAAGACACGTGGGTACAAAGCATCATATCCAGAGGTTACTCCATACCCTTTTCCTTCCCCGTCCCAAACATAAAGAACATCCCGGATGTTCCACCCAGTCATAGAGAACAGGCAACTCTAGAAATTCAAAAGATGCTAGACAAAAGAGTCATCCAAACAGTCCCTGCAGACAGACCTCTCAACCGTGCAGAATTATTTGGTTTTTACCATGTTTTGGGGTTCAAATGAAGGGGTGCCATGATTCCTGAGTGGCACCCCTTCATTTCCGATTTTTTTTCTTTTTGTTTTTTAGTTTTTTTAAATTTCTGCGGCTGTTAGAGCTGACGTCATCGCGTACACGATGACGTCAGCTCCTTCGGGGATTCCAGCCTGCCCGATGATGTCAGCTCCCTCTATCAGCCAGTCAGAATTGAGTTCAAGGAGCTGACACATTTCCGGCTGGCCGCTTCTTCAAAATGCAAGTGGGAATGGCTGACCTGGCTGCTGTTGGATGATGTAAGGAAACTAACTGCTTCAGATGCGATCAAGAACAGCAGAATGGCAGGAACAACTAGCTGCTTCAGATGTGAGCCGAAACAGCTGGCCTGGCTGAATGAAGACACCTGTTCGGTGCGATGTAGAATGGTAAGGAGTGGTGTGTGTGTGTGTGTGTGTGTGTGTGTGTGTGTGTGTGTGTGTGTGTGTGTGTGTGTGTGTGTGTGTGTGTGTGTGTGTGTGTGTGTGTGAGTGTGGATTGTTTTGGGGAGGGTAGAAACATTTTACTTTAGACTTTCCACTGTACAAAAATGTGTGTGATTTGTGGTTTAGTCACTGCACAACACTTCTTACTTTAATGGTCGGTCCACGGGTTTATTCAGTGCACAGCTTTCTTCCCAGCTCGTTAAGCTGTGCAGAGTACTACTGAGAAAATTTTAGAGAAAGTGTATTACAAAGCTGTTATTGGTGTGTGGGTTTATTCAGTGCACAGCTTTCTTCCTGGCTCCTTAAGATGTTACTATTTACTTAATTCTCTGCTCAAGTGTACTGCCAAGAAAAACTGCATTACTTTGGTTACTATTGGTCCGCGGGTTTATTCAATGCACGGGTTTATTCAATGCACAGCTTTCTTCCCGGCTCCTTAAGCTGTTACTGTTTACTTAATTATCTGCTCGAGTGTACAGTGTACTGCCGAGAGAAACTGCATTATTTTGAATGTGACAAACTTTCTGTATTGTATTACAAGTGTGTTAACTTAATTCTCTACCCAAGTTCCGGATGGTAACACTGTAGTCAATTCTCCATTTTCTGGGACAAGATGATTGGATGTGGTTGATAGACCTCCAGAATGTATACTACCACATAAAATTGGACAGGCAATTCAGGAGACACCTGCACTTTCGGCTGGGAGCGAGCCACTACCAGTTTTGAGCTCTTCCCTTTGTACTCACTACAGCCCCCAAAGTGTTCACCAAGTGTATGGCAGTAGTCACTTGAGATGCCTAGGATTCCGAATGTTTCCATACTTAGATGACTGGCTGCTAACCGCCACCACCCAGCATCTACTAACAAAAGTGAGAGACACCACCTTGCAGCTCTGCTCTCACCTAGGAATCACAATAAACTATGAAAAATCTGCCTTACTGCTGTCTCAGCATATCATTTTTAGGAGCAGAATTAGATACAACAAAAATAATGGCCAAACTTCCTCCAGAAAGAGTACAAGTTCTACAACATCAGGTCTTAAGTTTTCTTTCCAAGAAAAAAGTGCAAGCAAGGACAGTTCTGAAAGTCCTGGGAACCATGGCAGCATCAATAACCTTGATCCCGTTAGCACGTCTGCACATGAGAATTCTCCAGTGGCTACTGTCCACTCAGAGGTCAATGCAAGAGCTGCCCATGTCCCACAAAATATTGTTAATGGAATCTTGCAAGAAAGACCTTCATTGATGGCTTTACTCCACTCATGTGATGCTAGGTCGACCCCTTGTACTTCCCCGACCACTAGCCACAGTGACCATGGATGCTTCTCAGATAGGGTGGGGGGGTCATTATCTGGGAAAATAAGTCTAAGGCACTTGGCAGGATCATGAGGCCCATTAGCACATCAATGTCCTAGAGATGAAAGCACTGCTTTTAGTGCTGCAAGCATTCCAGGACTCTCTTCAGCTGGGAACTATTGCAATACAGACAGACAACATGTCAGTTGTATGGTACATAAACAAACAAGGAGGAACCAGATCTTACCCCCTTTGTCGGGAGGCCCTGAGAGTATGGCACTGGGAAACCTCCTCCCAATGCTTTCTGATAGCAATGCACATCCTGGGGAAATTCAACATGATTGCAGACAAACTCAGCAGGGTGATCCTAATGCCTCATGAGTGATTCCTAAAACAGGAGGTGGCGGAAAAGATTTTCCACAAATGGGGCCAACCTTGCTGCAATCTTTTTGCCACATCCATGAATGCCAAATGCAGCAGATACTTTGCCCTGATCCCCCCTCTGTGGGAGTCACCAAGGGATGCACTTGTACACGATTGGTCCTCAGGTCTCCTCTATGCTTTTCCTCCCTTACCAGTGATACCCAAACTTCTTCAGAAAGCCAGTTATTTGCGAAGGGACTTAATACTCATTGCCCCATACTGGCCTCATCAAATCTGGCTCCCCTTCCTGTGGCCTCATCTGTGGGAGGAGCCTTGGATTCTGGACCCAGTTCTGGACCTTCTGACCCATGCATCAGGAACGCTCCATCCCTCTCTTCAGACTCTCAAGTTGACAGCTTGGCTGCTCCGATTCCAACCATAGCCAGACTCCCTAACCTTTTTGCATCAGTAAAACATATCCTAATTTCTTCTCATAAGGCTTCAACGAGAAAGATATATAGAAGCAAATGGAAAAGATTATCTTCATGGGCTTCTCATAATCATATTGACCCTTTTTCTGCCACAGTAGGTTCCATTCTAGAGTTCTTGGTGAAACTATTCAATGAAGGCACAGCCACAGCTACTATTAGAGTTCAGCTAGCAGTGATATCCCATTTCCATTTAGGTGAATCAGGCCTCACAGACTATGCAAAGTCTTTCTTAAAAGTATATTTTTATTAAGACCACCTATTAAATACCCTCCAGCATCATGGGACCTAAATTTCATCCTATCCCATTTGATTTTTTCCCCCTTTTGAGCCAGCATCATCCTGCAATCTCAAATTTTTGATTTGGAAAACTATTCTTTTGATAGCTATTACTTCTGCTAGAAGTGTGTCAGAGCTGCAAGCCTTGTCAATAAAGACCCCTGCTTTTCCACAGAGACAGAGTATCCTTACGAACAAACCCTTCCTTTTTACCCACAGTATGTTCAGAATCTAATTTGAACCAATCCATAGAACTACCAGTTTTTCTCCTATCAGAATAAGGTGGAATATATGTTGCACCAACTGGATGTACATAGACAATTATGCTTCTACTTACATAGGACAAAGGACTTCAGAAAATCTAACAGACTATTTGTGTCCTTTTCAGAAGCAAAGAAAGGTGCTCCAGTCTCTAAAGTGACACTTTCAAAATTGCTTACAAATCACAAAATAAAGATTTTTTTCCATAAAGTAAAAGGTCATTCTACAAGAGCCATTGCAACCTCTTCCACCTTTAAAGCTAGACTGCCTTTTGATACCACTTGTGCTGCAGCAACATGGGCAAGCCCACATACCTTTATCACTCATTACAAAGTCAATTTGAGCTCCAGGAACAGGGCCTCCTTTGGTTCCACAGTTCTGAAAAATATTCTCCCTTGACCCACCCAAGAAGATGGTGCTAGGGACGCTGTCTGAACCTACTAAGAATGAAGGTGAGATAGGACAACATCACATAAAGAAGTTAGGTACTCACCACAACGTTCCATGTGTGTTGGCCATATTGTCTTCATTCTTACATTCCACCCTCCCTCCCCTAGCCCTTTGTTCCTTGAAGACCGAGTTGATACAATTGGCTATTATTTATCTCTGGCCTTCTTGATTGCTTTATAAATTGCTCTTATTTAGTATTCTATTTATTTCTGCAAACAAGATCTGGGGAGCTCTCCTAGTGCATGATGGGATATGTTTTTAGCCACAAGCTGGTGGAGGACCTCAAGCTTGTGTATAAGGCCGAGTCGCATCCAAGGATCAGATCTGAACTCAACCTACTAAGAATGAAGGCAAGATGGACAACACACATGGAATGTTATGGTGAGTACATAACTTGTTTTTTTTGTGGGGGCAAGCCACCCTGTACCCCCCCATACCCCTGTTAATTATATATATATTAACTCGGAGATTGAACAATCCCCAGGGAAAGGGGATATCCCCCTACTAGGGAATTGTCAATCTTGCATACCTGTCAACTATCTGTATAGTCAACCAAATACTGTCTATTAAATAGATTTCAACCAAACTCGCTCTCGACCAAACCAACAGAACCCGTGTATGTGTATACTATAGGATTTTTATATTATGAACACTTTTTAAAAATTAAACTGCATATGATATACATTAGAGTGGTAGCATATATGAGAGACCTTTCCAGCAAGAGCACAGATCTGCAATTTCAATAACTTCTGCCTTTACTGAATACTGTATTACAATTTACTGGACAAATGTTGAAAATATTATACCTAAACATTAGAAATGTGTCACAGGTTAAACAAATATTTTTATTAGTTCTGTGACTAGAAAACAACTTGGATGCAAATTGTGCATATTTTAATAATGTGTGGGGAGAAGCAGTACTGATTAGGTTTTATATTATCTGCAAGCTTTAGACTTAAAGTTTAGCTGTATCCAAAAATGGTTATTGAATTTTTTTTTTCAATAATATTTTTATTGTTTTTCTTTTTTTTTTATTCATTACAAAACATTTGCCCAAAAGGTATACAGTTGATGTTCTAACAGAAATTCTATCAATATTCTTACAACATATTTACATTATTCACATGAATGCTTCCATACTCTCTCTTAAAAGTAAAAAAAATAAAGGTTATTTTCTCCAGGGTTAGTATCTTGGAAAAGTGTAGTTTCAATTATTGTTATGTTTTGTACTGTGTATATTGAAGAGGTAGTTCAGGTTCTATGTTTTATGCCAGTATAATATTGAAAATGTTTTCCCATGTTTTCAAGTTGTAGGGCTTTTTGTTTTGTTTATTTAATATGTATTTGTGGGCTAAGATGTGTTTTATCGCTAAGGTCCTAAAGTTTTCCCATGAGGTTTTAGATGGGGTCAGCCAGTTAGTAGCTATGTAAAGTTTCATTAGCATAAAATTATTGATTAGGATGATAATTTGGGTTTTAGATAGGTTATTTGGGAGGATATGTAATACCATAAATTCCCAAGTAAGCGTTGTTGTTTGATAGCCCATCTTTTGGAGTTGTACTTTCAGTGAGTTCCAAAGTTAATATATACATTTACAGCTCCAGAACATATGCAAAAGGTCAGCAGTTTCATCTTTGCAATATGGGCACTTTGAAGAATTTGTAGGGTTAAATTTATGCAAGCTAAGGCGTGTGTAGTAGGCATCATTGTATATCATGAGTTGGGTAAATGATAAATTTTGAAGGGAAATGGATTTTATCGTTAAATTAATTGCATGTGCTATTTTGTTTTCTTCCACCAGTGGCAATTTTTCTTTCCAGTATTTAGCTAAGAGTAGCTGATTTTGATATTTGATGTCTTTTATCAATTTGTATGAGCATGTTATAAATTTGGTGTTTTGTAAAAGGGCTTGTCATAGTGATATACATTTCATTAATTCCTCTTTAAAGATGGTTAGATTTTTAAAGTGATTTGTAGATATTTCTTTAATCTGCCTCAAGATCAATAGATATGATTTGGGAAGACCCAGTTGCTGTCTTAATTCATGAGCCAAATAATTTACTTATGGATATATATCTTGTAATGATAAGTTTATTATAAGTGGGAATCTTTTTAGGTCTATTAGCTGGTTATCAATTTTCAAGTTAGGATTTTTGTGGAAGGGTTGTAGAATCATCATGTATTGAAAGAGATTTACTAATCTAAAGAGATTTTGCGTTAATGTTATATAATTTTTAATGGGTTCCATTATATTATATGTTATAGTGTTATCTCTGTTTAAAAAGGGCAATGATTTGGGATTAATATTCAGATTTTTAATATATTTAAAACATACCTTTAACCAGTGTGGGGACCAATTATTGCTTTGTGTATCGTAGGTTGCAAAAATGGTTATTGAATTTAATAAATGTGGTTGCTATATTGATAACAGTTTCAAAATTCTGCGATAAAAAGTTGATTACTCCGAAAAGAGAAACTTTGCATTGCATTTTATAGCTGTATATGTATCACAGGGTGTTGGTATAATCTTACCACAATCCTATGCATGCTTATACTTTGTATAATATATTAATGACACCCCTTCCCTAAGAACTTCAGTGTATAGTGTTCATAATACTGTATCTAGTGGGCAGTCAAATATCATGTGACTGCTAGGGCTGTCTTTTCTTCTCAAAGTTACTTCATTTTCCTTTCAAAGTGTTGTAAAGTAATCAAAAACCTAAATACTCCAGAAGGTAATTTAAATTTCTTTATTAAATATAAATAAGACCTTGGCATTTTTTTAAATGAACTAATACGCCAAATGAATGTGTTAATGTTATTTTTTCCTGAGAGGAGTGTGAAATATTTTATAGTTAGTAACATTGTACTTCTGCTTTGGTCTGTCATTACTTGTCCTGACAAGTCAAATATTTTTGTTAATGGTTCATAGGTATGTAATAGGCTAGCTGCCCTTCAGGAACATTTCAAGCCTAGCCAATTTCATTTTTGGCACTTGAATTAACCTATCTCATTTGGTGTTAAGTTGGCCTTACCAATGCTATGGTCAATAATTATATATTATCCCAGTAAGAATACCTGTGATCATATCATAGATAATTTGAGAGGACCCATGCATGGATAAAACATTTAGGAGCTGCCTGTGTCCATTAGCAGTAGTACAGGGAGCAGTGTTGGTGTAAATTTTCTGTTTCCCATCCATAGATCTAAGTTGTGCTTGAATGTGGACAGGGATGAGTTTTGTTTTACTTGGATGGGGAGTTGGTCCAGAGCACTGGTATCCTCTGTGAGATAAACCTGCCCCTTCAAACTGGTCTGTTGATGTTACAGAAGACATTTAGATCACTAGACCAAGTAGTTCTGATGCTATTTGACTTGCTGATGTACAGTAAATCCATCAGTAGTGGATCAGAAGATGCCTTGTATGGCAAACACAGATCACCTCTTAACAGCTTGTAGGATACCAAGTATAGTGACAGTGCTTTGAAGTGGTCCATATAGGACATATTATTTAGGCCTTGTATCCTTTTAGTAAAGTATCGCTGTGGACATTCCACTTGTTGCACATCTGGACAGATGCATGCCAAAGGGGTGTTTATCATTTTAACTGTGCAGTATAAATTAAAACAGTAAGATAGTAGCTATTACATTTTTGCAACCTATCAGCAGCATAATGTAGCACCACTCTCTTTATCAATCTGAATAATACTCATCACTTAGTTATTAATCATAATTCATCAAGATACAAAAGTAGCTAAACTTGTTACAAACCGAAGCTTATGTAACAGTGTTCTAGCAAATGTATGTCCTTTTTCTTTTTTCATTTTTTCAATTAGGAACTTGAAAATTGTATGCAGCTGAACAATAAATGTTTTACCCATCAACTGACTGCTGAGACCAGAAAGACTGCAGAAGCTCAAGAGTTCACAAAAATCTTGAAAATGGAAGTGTACTTGCTGATGCAGAAAATACGGGTAAAAAGACATATAATCAAAACAAAGTCACTGTTAAGAAAACAGTTTAGTATACCAGCCAAACTATGGAAACTACTTATTTTCAATCACTGTATTAATTTCCTGAATACAAGATTAGTTTGAAGAATATGCTTCTCTATTTCTTTTTGCTGATGAATTTTTTCACATTATGATGTTTAATGTAAATGAACATCCAAAGTTAAGCAGTAAAAATCAGAAGCAAAGCAGTATGCACTGAAATGCAATTCAGTTTCCCTGGTTAGCTGTTTCCATTCATATTTACTGCCATTTCAGTTTATTGTGAGATAGTAGTTTCTGTGGCTATTGCTATCAGCCCTGCCAGGTGTTTCTTTAATCCCTTCCGCTCTATGACTGTGGATGTGACATATTTAAGGAAGGGGATTATGGTTGATGAAGTCCACCATGGGGGTGCAGGAGAATTTGTACCCCTACAGAAAATAATTGTTTTACGTTTTCTTTATGTAGTTTCAGCAGTGGGAAAATGTATTTTGCCTCATATCCGAGAAATGTAAATTTCCGCATTTGTGATGTGTCATGATTGTAGCCTTTCACTTGACATTCCCTACTTTGGCAGTTGCATCCTGTGAAAAAACAGGAGAAATGGTAAATGTCCTGCAGCTTTAGGATGTAATTTATTTTCTAACATTTCCTCTTATTGTTACAAAAAAAACTTAATTTAGCATCTCAAATGCCTTAATAACAGACACAACTAAATTGTTCAACAAAAAGCCTTTATTTCATTGGTTATGTGAAACTAAGTCCTTTGCATAAATTATGGGTTTGTTTTGTCCTGCAAAATGCCATATTTCTGGTCCATTGAAATAGCTGTATTCCACATTTCAAATCAAAACAAAAATCAGCAAGTCTGCTCTGTTGGAACATAGAAAATTATCCCCACTGAAGTCTCCACTGTCTTTGTTGGAGCTAGGATCCATGACCAGAATAACTTTGGATCTGACTGCCAGAAGCAAAGGCCTGATTCTCAGATCCTAAAACCTTGGATCCCAAGGCTTTGGCTCCTATTGTTATTTCACAGCACCACCCTTGGATCCTAGGTCTTCAGATCCAAAGCCTGGTACTTCTCACAGGAGTCTTACTCTGCATTATGTCATGTACATCATGTACATTATTCTCTCATTCAAGCCTTCTCTCAAAACTTTCTCAACTTAACCTTTCCCCAACAGCTATTTCTTGGTTTAGCAGATACCTCTCAGACCGGCACCAGTCTGTCAAATGGCTCTCTGCTCTCTCTCCTTTTCTCCCAATTAACACAGGTATTCCACAGGGGCTCCATCCTTGGACCCCTCCTTTTTAACATCTTTACTAATGAACTCCACAATTTATGTCCCCAGTCATCCCTCATACAGTACGCGGATGACTCTACCATTATATCTATAGCCGATAATCCAACAAACCCTCACACAAACATCTTTTAACCACACTAAAACTTGGCTAACTCAACACCTTCTCATACTTAACCCCAAGAAAACAAAACTGCTACTCTTTCTCCCAAAATCCCACCTCTCTCTTAAATCCTCCTTTACCATCTCTTCACTCAACAACACTATAATAGCTCCAGAAACCCATACCAAGCTCCTAGGAGTAATCATAGATGATCAACTGAAATTTGACCTTCACATACATCACAGTATAAAGAAAACCCATCAAAAGCTTGGTCTTCTTTATAGAAATAAAAAATGTCTCACTCCTGAAACTAGAATAACCCTTGCCAATGCCTATCTCCTCCCCAACATCTTCTATAGCGCACAAATCTATACTAGCCTTCAGTCTACACTTCTGTCCAAACTTGAATCTACCTACAACAAAGTGGCTCAATTTGCTGCAAACTTACCACCCAAATCCCACCACTGTCTGACCCTCAAGTCACTACACTGGCTTGAGTTTTCAAACCATCTCAAATATACCCAACTTCTCATTATCCACTCCATTCTCAACAAACCATTTTCCTGTCCTAGTCTCTCTTCACTAGTCTCCCTCTACACTCCCACTCGATCATTAAGGAGCTCAGATCAACATCTGCTACAAATTTACAAACCTAAGAAATGTTCAGGATAAAACTTATACAGCTACTCTCCAGCCATCCTCTGGAACAAACTTCCCTTGACTCTAAAAAGCCTACCCCAGACTCATACTTTCAAAATCTCTCTTAAACACTATGTTACCCACCTCACTACTTGCCCCTGTAACCTCCCCCCTTTAACCTAGTACACATCTTGTTCTCTTCATACCTCTCTCACCTTCCCTTCATCAGCCTACTATCCATCTCATCCTCCCTCCCTATCACCTATCAAACCCTCTCTTCCCTACACACCTTCCTGCCACCCCTTACCTTTTACCTCATGACCTGCTCTCTCCTACCTAACTCTTGACAGTATGTATAAAACCTTTCTCAACTCCTCGCAGGCCACCTATTTCATACTATGATTCTCACTATTGTCAATCCACAAATCCTATCAACTCATTATCACCCCTCTTCACTAACTCTGCAATCTCCCCTGCAAATCCCACTCCTCCCACTTATCCTACTAACATCACCCTCAACTAGCCTCCATCTGTTCTAACTCCATTACAACTTTAAGCTGCCATCTAACTGTATCTGTGTTAAAACTCTCACTGGCCTCCCTATTTATATGCAATTAACTATCATTACTCTATGTGTGTATTTAGCAAAATTTGTGTTCTACTGTTTTTGCATTCTTCTATTGATTATTGTGTAAATAGCAGAATATTTGAATTCCTGTATTATTCTACTGTATACTGGAGCTTTTCTCCCTGAGCCTCCGCTGAAAAAGGGCTCTGTCCCGGACGGACTATCCCGGCCAACAAATGTCAAATAAATAAAAAAAATGAAACCCATATCACCCACCCTGCACTCTTCATTGCTTCAGACACCAAAGAAACATTCCAGGCCACTATCCACTACTTTCTCTGCATCCTGCAGAAGCTTATCAGTAGCAGATGTGGATAGAATCATGTGAAAATTTCTCACAGCTTACCAACTCCATCCCCTAATGGATCCAGGAGTCTTTCCATGATGAGACCATTGTATCTCCTTCTCCAGTCTGTCAAAAAGAACGTCCTTGCAACCTGCCATTTTTTTTTGTATATTTCAAACACTTCGATGAGGTCGATCTCTCACACAGCTGAAGGCTCCTAATGAGCTGCTGGTTCAGGCATTGCCCTTAAGCGACATGCCTGGATGCAGCTAAGCACCTTGTGAATCACTAAAAGACATCTTTTACGAATGCTCCATTTGATGGCACCTCTTAATTTGAACCATTAGTGAAAGAGACACTTACCCACAATGAACAAGATGGAAAGACCCTGTCTGCCATGGGAATCAAGTTATCTACCTTTCAACAGACCTTTCCCAGGAACTAGAGAGGTGGTAAGCAAATTTGGTTCCAGAAATGTCAGGGAACTTTTAAGGATCTGTGCAGTGACAGTTCCTCCAAAGGCAGAGGAGGAAGTTCTAATGGGAGACATCACCCTAGAGACAGAGAAGGCCTGCAGAACCAGGGGTTCAAGGATTATTTTCCAGACAGACCTTTTCAGTGCTCCTGAAGTGCTGCCTGACTGTTCCACTCTGAAGGCAGTCAGGGGACGATTATCCCTGTACCCAGAAGCCTGGGGAAATATAATGAAATATATCTGGATGCTTAAAATCATAGCCAGAGGTTATTTCATTCCATTTTTATAAATTCCCTTTCACAAAAAGAAGAAACTTCCCAATATACCACCCAGTCAGAGGAAGGTCGCAGCACAAGAAATTCAAAAGTTCCTAGAAAAAAAGAGTCATCCAACAGGTCCCACCAGACCTGAGAGGATTCAGAAGTTACTCATGCTTCTTTCAGTGCCCAAGAAAACAGGGGACTTCAAACTAATCTTGGATCTAAGCAATTTGAACCAGTATGTGAAAAAGTCAAAGTTCCGAATGGTCATGGTACAGGTACAGTCCATCCTACCTTTTCTTCACAAGGACAATTGGATATGCTCAATAAATCCTCAGGATGCGTACTATCACATCAAAATAGACAGGTGCTCCAGAATACATTTACTCTTTTGGCTAGGAGCAAATCACTACCAATTTAGAACCCTGCGCTTTGGACTCACCACAGTCCTCAGGGTGTTTACCAAGTGCATGGCCATGGTGGCTGCTCACCGGAGACTCAAAGGATTCCCAAATATTCCACCTCTGGACAACTGGCTCCTCACCACCCCTTCCAAGCATCTTCTCCTACATTCCATGGACAATTTGCTCCAGATTTGCCAGTCACTAGGAATAACAATAAATTATGCCAAGTCAAACCTAACACCAGTCCAGAGTCTGGAGTTCATTGGTACATTTCTGAATAAAAACAGTCAAATAACTTCAGTACGACTTAATCACATATCCACCATCAAAAATCAGGTTCATCTACTAATCTTCCATCCATCTCCTCCAGCAAGATCAGTGCTTCAAGTGCTAGGTTTTATGGCAGCAGCCACTGCATTACTTCCCTTGGCACATTTCTTTATGCAAGTCCTTCAGTGGACTCTAGCTGTTTAGTGGTCCATTCTACGTCAACCCCTATCTTTTACAGTCAAACTAACTTCAGTTTGCAAACAACACATTCATTGGTGGATTCAGTCAGATGACATTCATCTAGGCTGCCCTTTTGTTTTGCTGACTCTCTTGGCCACAGTGACCACAGATGCTTCCCAACTGGGGTAGGTGGACATTTCCTGAGAAAGACAGACCAAGGCATGTGGTCCTCCCAAGACACAAATCTGCATATCAGCATACTAGAGATGAGAGCAGTCCTACTCCCATTGCAGGCTTTTCAAGTTGCTCTCCCCCTAGGGATGATTGCAGTTCAGAGTGACAACTTGTCTGTGATCTGGTACATCAACACAAGGAGGAACCTGATCTTTTCCCCTCTTCAGAGAGGCCTTGAGTGTGTGGAAATGAGCAATCTCATCAGACTGCTTTCTAGTTGGTATACACATTTCGAGGAAAGCCAGCGTTTTAGCAGACAAACTAAGCAGATACAACCAGTCTGTGGCTGAAAGGATTTTCCATCACTGGGGCCAACCTTGCTGTGATCTTTTTCTGTCTCCCACATCAGCAAGTGCAATGGGTACTTTACTCTAATCCTGCCATCAGGGGGAGTCAGTGAGAGATGTTGTAGTCCACGATTAGCCCTCTGTTCTCTTTTATGCTTATTCTCCCTCTTCCCTTAATACCAAAATTTCTGCAGAAAGCAATCAGGCTGAAGAACTCAGTCATCTTCATTGCCCCCTTCTGGCCTTGACAGGTATGGTTCCCTTTCCTATGGTCTCGCCTTTGTTATCATCCATGAATGCTGGAGCCATCTCCGGCTCTCCTCTCTCACCTGTCAGGAATTCAGCACCTGATATCCAGGCCCTCAGACTAACCACATGGTTTCTCCACTTCCAATAATGGTTAGACAGCCCAGGCTTTCTTCTCCTGTATGTACTATTGTCTTTGCACAAAAAAGTCTGCCAAGAAAGTTTATAAGAACAAGTGGAAAAGATTTTTCCTTTGGGCATTAAAAAATGAGATTGAGCCTTTATCTGCTCCAGTTTCTATAGTACTTGAATTTTTAGCTACCCTTTTTAAAGAAGGGGCTAGTTTCTCTACCATTAAACTACAATTAGCAGCTATTTCTAATTTCCACATAGAAGACAGAAATTATTCCTTGGCTTGATTCAGATTATGTAAAGCATTCCTAGAAGGCATCTTTCTTCTCAGACCATCTATAAAGGATCCTTCTTCTCCCTAGAAGCTCACACTTGTGCTACAAGGTCTAACTCAGAAACGTTTTGAATCTTCAGCTAACAGTGATTTGAAATTCCTTTCATGGAAAACATTCTTTTTAGTTACCATTAGTTCTACCAAGTGGATATCTGAACTCCAGGCTCTTTCTTCAAGACCCCCTTACATAATTTTCCATAACGATAGGGTTACCTTATGGAGAAAACCTTCTTTTCTCCCCAAAGTGACCTCTGAAAATAATAATCTATTGCCTTACCAGTCTTCTTTCCAAATGTTCCAAATAAAGGAGAGCATATTCTTCATCTCCTTAATGTACACAGACAATTATGATTTTATCTTCATAGGACAAAGCATTTCAGAAAATCAGATCAGCCATTTGTTTTCTTTTTACCAAAAAGGATAGGATTATCAGTATCTAAGGCCAATTTAGCAAAATGGATTACAGACTGTATTTCTTGGATTTATTTTCAATAAAGTATGAACTTACCCAGACCTCCTAAGGCTCATTCAACAAGACCAATGGCCGCTTCATCTGTTTTTTGGTCTAGAACATCTATTGATGAGATTTACACAGGAGCTACATGATCCATTGTTCACTCCTTTGTTACTCATTACAATGTGGATATTATATCTAGAAACAAAGCTGCCTTTGGTTCGACGGTACTCCGGAATATCCTTCCATGAGGGACACCCAAGATCAGAGTAGTTGGAGACTGTCCCATGGGTTGAGGAAGAATGAAAAGGGCAACATCAGATTTAAAAGATGTGTTGTCCAATTTCATTCTTCCTCAACTTCCCTCCTATCCATCCCCATCCATCTTTTTGTGGAGAAGCCTAGATGACTGTATTTGAAACCTACAGTTCCGGGTTTGAGCCCTTCCTTTCTCTGTCAGCTATACCTGTCTCTGTTTAGCTATAGGGCTGTATGGCAACAGACTCAGTCTGAGGTAATGAGGATAGAATATCGCATTATAGGTAGAGGGAGGTACTCAAGAGCTGGAACCGAGGTCTGGAGTATGCAGTGAAGTCAGATCTGAGGATTGGATCCAAACCCATAAGTTGAGGAAGAATGAAAATGGACAACACGGATGCCTAGTTATGGTGAGTACATCATTTTTAATTTTTCAGTATTTTTAGTCACAGTTTTCAAAATAACCATTTTATGATTCTGCTTGATAAACTAAAGCAGCAAAACCTGCAACACTTCTGAAAATGTTCAGTGCAGAAATATTCAATGACTGTACCAAAGTTCAGAAGGTGTTGCCCTACAGATCCATCCATCCACAGCCCCTTTTTCCCATTTTTGCACATGGGGTTGGGGTATCACTTCAAGAGCGACAGTCACCCAGAGCCAAGGTTTACATCGCCGGGTGGCTAGCCCTACAGATGGCAGACTGAAAACCTGAACTCCAGGTAGCAAAAGTATAAGCAGATGTTTTCTAAATTTAATATAGTCTCTTAAGATTGCCAGAATGTATCAGTTATCAATCTTTTTTACCACACTGTCAGAATGTGTATCCTAGCAGGCCTCACCTTAAGTACTGTCCCTGTACAATTCCATATTGATAATGACAAGTTTACAGTGAGATGCAAAATCATCTGTTAGTATTACCTCACAAAGCTTGGCCCTACAGATGACAAGCTGAAAATCTGCACTGTAAAATATTAATAAACTACATACTTTTCATCATCCCTACTGCCTCAGCAACATTTTGGTTTATCTACCAAGGTAACCCAGTACTGGCCAGATTTCAAAGGTTCAGACTCCCTTCCCTTTCTCCTTCTGTGACAAGTGATTGGCTGAGCATATCCTGAAAGAGAAGTCTTCAGCTGTCACAGGAAGTGAGTGTTCAGTTTTCTTCTGCCATCCAAAAAAAGAAAGTCCACTAACACTTCACAAAATCCAGTGATGATTTTTCCAGCTTATTGCTCAGATAAGCCCTATTTGGTGACTCCTTTCCCCTCATTTCATTATTAGATTTAGTATTCTCTTTCTATTTTTATGTTTATTTAAATATATGTATTTTAATATTTTATTTCTGTCAGTGTTTACAGTAATTTCTGTGGGAATTTCTGCTTGTAGTAGTGTTTATTTTGGTTCTGTCTTTGACAGATGCTTGTTTTTACTGTTTCCTGAGGAAACTTGCAGTATGTAATGCAGTGTGTTTGTGTACTGATAGACTAGGGGATGTTTTGTGCAGTCAGAACCACAAATTATTTACTATATGTATGATTCTGCTCTGTGTGTTTTTAACATTGGATCACAGTTTTAATGCAAATGAAGTTATTTGAATGTACTATGGAGATTTCTCTCTGACAAGATAATTTAGTTTAAATTACTATTGAATATAATTTTATGGCAGTTTATTGTGGTTAATGTGTGTGGAGCTAATTTTTAACAATGGTTTGACACATTGGTTACTTTGATGTTTGAACTTTGTGCACTGGAAATTCTTTAACTTTTGTCAGTTTTGAAAGAATGCTGTACACATTTCAAACTTTTTTGTGATAATATCACAATTTGGCAGAGTTTACTTGTGTGGGGGCATACTTATTACCAGAAACTTTAAGTGCTTATTGTGAAACATTATCCAGTACTGTCAGTTTTTTTTATTCTGGCTGGTGTTCTCACCTCTAACTAAATGGATCCTAACTCTGGAACCACCCCCCATCAGATCCGGTCGCACCAAAAAGAAAAAAACAAAATGAAATATGCCTTAGCCTATGGCTAGTAATTCTGTCAGGAACACTGCTCAGCTCACAGACCACTTACCTTGTGCCCCATCTTCCTCTATCTATACCACCCACTTTGGAACAAGGTTTAGACACATTCATCGGAGTGTTCCAGTACCTAGCACAAGTATGGGAAAACCAAACCTTTTAGGTGCAGGAGTAGACTTGGGTAAGATACCCCTTGACAGACATAATACCCCACATATTTTATCTAGTAGTGAAGTTGACAAGAAAAAGAAACAGAAGTTTCATCATACAGCTGATAATTAGATTATAGCTGTTTATAAGGCTGATGTTGTTTCCATAGCTAAGTGTGTTTTTCAGACAGCTAATTCTGGTGGTTGTGTTCCCATACATGGTTCTAATGCTAATTTGGCTTGAGACCTTTCTGTTGTTTCACAGAATGGTGAGGAATCTGATAAGGACAATGGTGATGTCCTAGTTGACACTGAGTCCAGTCACTCTTATTCTTCAGAAGATGAACATGAGCGTAAGTCCAAACAAGTGTTCAGTTTTCCTCAGATGATTTTTAGATTTAGGGATATTTTTGCTTGGGAGCAGTTGGGAACTAGCCCAGAGCTAGGCAGGATATATGACCTTGTAGAAGATGAGATGCCTAAATCTTTGGTTATCCCCCCTTTTCTTACCAGCCTTGGAAGATGCTTATAAACCTGCCTAAAGGACACCATTATCTATACCTGCAGTCCCTAAAAAGACTCCATGAAAATATATGGTCTCCTCGGATTTGTCAGGTTACTTTTCTCAGCTGACAGCTGACAGCTGCCTGCTCAGATAAAAAATCTGTGGCTTCATCTAATCGAGCACCTC
Organism: Protopterus annectens; assembly: GCF_019279795.1. Taxonomy (NCBI): domain Eukaryota; kingdom Metazoa; phylum Chordata; order Ceratodontiformes; family Protopteridae; genus Protopterus; species Protopterus annectens. The sequence goes on along the minus strand of NC_056735.1, from coordinate 1,677,726,567 downwards.
CTGATAAAGATGAAAAATGGTTAGATTTTCAGGGTAACACCAAGATGACCAACAGTCCCAGTTTTTCCAGGACAGTCCCAGTTTGGAAGTCTCTGTCCCGGAATACCAAACATTGTCTTTGGGACACAGAAAGATCCCAGTTTAGACTGCTCAGTCTAAATGGTGACTTGGCTTCCCAGGGTGGTCAGTCCCCCTGCTTTCCCCATGCTAAGCAGCTCTGGAGACTTTGGGATTTTTCAGGGATGCCATTGGGTATGGGCTAAGGTTGGATGCCTTCACCCTGGCAGAAGCCATCCAGGCCCTGCCACCTTCAGTCAGTCACTCCCTCAAGGACTTCCATTGTGGGAGTTCTGCTTGACCCCACTCACCCAGGCAGGAGCTCTCCAGGCCCTACACCCATCTGCCTGGTGCTCCCATACTGACTTCTGCTAGGGCTAAACCCTACAGTCCTCACCTTCAACCTGGCTAAGAGACTTTCCCTGGCCATGGTCACCCATGTCAGGGGACTCCCCAGCCTGTATGTCTCCTGCAGGCTACCAAATTGTGCCGGATCACTCATGCCCTCAGACCCTCTTAGGGTAGCTTCCCTCCAATCCTGTCCACTCCTCCAGAACTCACCTAGGCAGCTGAGGGGCAGATCCACTCTCATGAAGGCTTCAGAGTCCCCCTGCTTTCCCATCCAGAGCAGCCCTGGTGATTTTGAGATTTTTCAAGGATGCTGTTGGTTATGGGGTGAAGTTGGATGCCCTTGCCCCAGCAGGAAATCTCCAGGCCCCTCTGCCATCCACCCTGGTGCTTTCTCAAGGATTTTCATCATGGGGAGCTCTGCCTGACAACACTCACCCAGGCAGGAGCTCTCCAGGCCCCACCACTGTCCGCCAGTTGCTCCCTTAAGGACTTCCATCATGGGGGCTGCACTTGACCCCGCTCACCCAGGCAGAAGCTCTCCAGACCCTGCTGCTGTCTGCCCTAGCACTCCCTTAAGGACTTCTGTTGGAGGAGCTCTACTTGACCCCTCTCACCCAGGCAGAAGCTTGCCTAGCAGTGCCACTATCTGCCTCTCTCCCCTTCCAAACTTCTGTCCCAGATGGGGCATGGTCCATACCCCCTCATCCAGGCAAGAGCTGTCCTGTACCAGTCACTTTCCACCTCTCTCTCCCTTCCAGACTTTCACTGGGAGTTACTCTCCTCAGGGATTCCACTTCTACCCAGGAGAGAGAGCTCTTTTCCAAGGTTACATATCTCCTAACTGCTGCCAAATCATGCATTTTCATGCATGCTGTTGGAGCCTCTCAGGGGATATTCCCAGCCTCATGGAACTCTGCTGGGCCATGAAGCCTCAGACAGTCCCTCAGCCAGAGTTCCGTGACATGGGTTCTCCACTTTGCCTTGCACTTAGGGCTTTCAAACTCACAGGGGAGATGGCCCTGAGTCCACCCATATCTGCACTTTTTACAGCACACCTCAGTCTCTCACCCTCATGTTGCCAGGTGCTGAGGAATGTGCATTGTTTCAAGACTCCTGGCATTGTGGCCTCTTCCCTCCTGGGTGGTGCTGTTCACAGAGTGACATCCCCACAGTGCCTGGTGAAGGATGGGAGGCCATCCTGCCTGTCCCCATGTGAGATGACATGGCTGCCCTATCTCCACTCCCATGGGGGCTGGGAAAATGGGATTGCAGACCTGGCTTCCTGGGGCAGCCCTCAAGTGTCCCAGTTTAGGTCCTGTAAGAAAATGGTCACCTTGGGTAAAACAATGTTTCTTTCTAGTAATATACCCTTTATAATATTAAATTATCAAGGCTATATGTGGAAATTTATTTTACAGTGTGTGTACAATTTGGATGATTTTGCTGCAACCTTATCTGCAGAGCAAAAGTGCTCTCAAAAATGAATGAACTAGGACTTCTAAGATGGCTGCACATTGAGCAACAGCTTAATTCTAGCTCTCCCAGTGTAAAAACAGAAATTCAGCAGAGGAGGCTAGTAGACTTGTGTTTATGGATAAATTTCAGCAACTTGCTAATAAGTGTACAGCCTGGATGCCAGGAAAAGAGAAATACAGAGGACCTGGAAAATAAAGTCAGCTACAAAAAGTGAGGAAGAAACACTGACTGGGGAAAGTTCTTCACTGTTCAGCAAACAGCAGTGCAATCTGCAGACATGAATTCCAGTAACCTACAGGAAGATATAAGACAACTGCACACAGACCTGGTTAAAATTAATGAAACACTGATGGAGTATATCAACACAAACAACAAAAGGTTAGAAAAAAATGGAAAAAGCTTTAAACAGATATTTAGATGAGGTGATAAAGCTGTAAAACTCAAATATTGAAATGAAGAAAAGGCTGGCTGAATATGAGACTGCTCAGGAAGAGATGCTTCAAAAAAATAATAGAATTAGAGGATACAGCACGTAGGGAAAACTTGAGAATGTGTTGTTGTCCTATCTTGCCTTCATTCTTACCAGGATGGATTTGGATCCGATCCTCGGATCCAACTCGGCCTTATATACAAGCTTGAGGTCTTCCACTAGCTCGTGACTAAACCCTATCCCAGCATGTACTAGGAAAGCTCCCCAGATCTCATTTGCTGGTAAACAAGATCGGGTGCTCGTTCTACTGGCTCTGGCTAAGTATACTATTGATTATTACTGCTATTGTTGGAAATTGTTTCTTCTTAAGTATTCTTACTCTAGATAACTAGTTTGGTGTTAGTTTTGGTTATTTCCACTTTGTTCTGCTGATTTTTCTGCTGTTGGTCATCATTTTCACTAGGCCTTTTTTCCCTATCCCGGCCTCCACTTTTAATAGCCTGTTTTAGTTAGAGGGCTCTTCTTACCTTTGTTTTTCTCTAAAATTGTTTAAAGTCAGTTTGTTTAATTTAGAGAACTACTTTACCCTTAGCCCATTTAAGTTAGAGGGCTTCCCCTTCTGTTGTAGTTGTTGTTAAAAAAATGGTTCTAGCCTTTTTTCTGTTACTATCCATTGTTTACAATGTCCTCTAAAGATTCAAAACCCACTGGTTTAAAAAACTGTGAGAAATGTGGACAGAAAATGTCCCTAACTGATAGACACACTATTTGTGTATATTGCCTAGGAGCCGTTCACCTCCAGGAGTATTGTTCACTTTGTCATTCCTTCAATCACAGGGCTCTTCTGGAGAGGTAAAACAAATTAATATAAAAGGTTTCTTAAAAAACCTTCTTGGAAGCAATATAAGAAGGTCCGGGTTCTTCAAAGTCTGACCAGTCTCCTTCCTCAAGATCGGACAAGTCTGGGAAGAGATCTTCCTCTTCCAGTGTATTATTGGAGCCTTCTAAAAAGATCACAAAATTTCCACTCTGGATCCCAAGGCTGTCAGATCAAAGAGATCTACTGCTCCAGCACCATCAGTCTTGATGGCGGTGGAGTTCGAGTTGCAGACCCGGCCCCCTGTCTTGGAACCATTCTTCCCTATTCTTAGATCATCTTTGCTCCAGCCTTCCAAGTCTCCAGCCCCTCCACTCAGTCTTCCAGGAGTCTATCTGATGATGATGTGGATTGAGTGGTACAGAGGCTATTAAGAATACAGCTACTGGCCAAGCTGTTATTGGATACAACCCCGAGGGCTTCAGATCCAACCACATCCTCCCCTTCTGCTTCAATTCCTCCTCCAACCCAACCTCGGACCTCAGAGCCGGACTCTTTGGAGCTGATATTGATGAAATCATCAGAACCGAGACCAATTATGGGATCTTTGGATCTGATCATTGCTGTGATGTCCTCGGCTCCATCAGAGCTCGAGGAGTCTAGGAACCAATGCTCTCTGGTCAGATCCAGGGAGGTGGGTCAGATCGGACAGTTGTCAGATCTGAACTTGCCTCTCAAGGCATCGGCTCAGATGAGCTTGGCTCCTACCTCAGCCTTGGAGACATCCTACTTGATTCCAGGGATTTCCTCTGGTTATTTGGATCCAGGGATTTCCTCAGATCAGGGAGGAGGGCATTTGAAGTGATGAGGAGAGTGATCTTTCCACAGGCAGCTCCACTGTCATCTCTGAACATTCTTCCCCCAAAGGCACCAGTTTCTGCCTCTATACCCTTGCATCCACAGGGATGCAGAGATCCTAGGCCTCAGGACATCCCACAGGGTGATCCCAGTCTTTTGAAACCTCTCCAGAGTACCCCTCTGAAGAAGTTCCTCAGAAGAGGTTATGTAAGAGGAAACATTTAGACTCCCCAGAGGAGTTCATCACTTCGGATACAGACCTCAATGAAGCCGAAGGGTCCCCATGGGCATCTCCTGATGATGACTCATTTGGAGACATCTTAAAAATACTTAAACAGAGAGGCAGATGGAAGTCCACCAACCCTTCAGCAGAGGAGTCCATGTACCTGAAGGCCTTTGGATCTCACCTTCCCTCCACTTGGCTGTCTCCGCTGTTCGACAAACTTCTGGATTTAGTTTCTCAAAAGGCATGGTAGTCTCCAGATTCAGTGGAACCTGTTCCTCAGAGGCCAAGTAAGTTCATCGCCTCCCTCTCAAACAAAAACTTTTTAACTATGGAAGTTCCAGTAAATGCTATGGTGGTAGTGGCAGCCACCAAGAAGGAACTCTCAGAGTCATTTTCCTCTGTTCATCCACTGAATGAGGAATCTCACACAATAGACAGATATGGAAAATGCATTTTACTTCAGCGACTTTTGCTCTTTGATCACTGAATTACTTGACCCACTATACCAGATTACAGAGAAATCTCCTGAAGGGGTTAGGAGATACTCTCCAAGATTCAGTAGCTGAAGGGGTGTCAGAGAAACTTTCCTGTCAACTCTCTGCCTTAAATTCAGTGGTCATCTCCTCCATGAGACTGATTTCTTATGCAGCAGATGGAGCAAGTAGAGCAGTGAGTTCAGGAATTTCCCTAAGGAGACATTCTTGGATGGTCTTGTGTGACTTTGTGGTACCCTTTAAATCTTCCTTTGTGAACACCCCGTTGGATGGCTTGTCTCTGTTTGGGCCCAAAGTCAAGGACACTAACCAGGTGTGAACAAAAAGGAAAGACTCTCTCTGCCACAGGAGTCCATTTTTCCCTACCTACCAGACCATATCCCAAAGGTCAAAAAGGAAGTGGAAAAATGTGGTTTCAAAAATTCCAGAGAGCTTTCTCGCTGTCCCACCCTGGTATGAATGAAGGTGAGATAGGACAACAGCAAACAAAGAAGTTATGTACTCACCATAATGTTCCATGTGTGTTGTCCATCTTCACCTTCATTCTTACTCCTTCCCCCCAGCCTTTTTACTCCTGGAAGACTGAGTTGGTGCAATTGGATATCATTAGTCTGTGACCTTCTTTATTGCTCTCTAAGGTATTAAACTGTCTTTATTTTGTATTCTCTTATTATAACTGCAAACAAGATCTGGGGAGCTTTTGTAGTGCATGCTGGGATAGGGTTTAGCCTTGAGCTAGTGGAAGACCTCAAACTTTTATATAAGGCCGAGTCAGATCCAAGGAGCAGATCTGAACCCATCCTGGTAAGAATGAAGGCAAAGATGGACAACACACATTGAACATTATGGTGAGTACATAACTTCTTTTTTTCAGCTATACCAGAGAAGCTGGCAGGAACAGACTGCATTAACTTTATGAAAACACAAATAAGCAACTGGACTGGTATTCTACAGCAGGAGTGGTTAGTTGAAAGGGCTCATGTGTATGCTGCTATGAGAAAGCAATCTAGTCCTTTAATAGTAAAGATGCAATCCTACCAGCAGAAGGAATTGATTCTGACAAAACTGTGGCAGAAGGACAAAGTACTAAAAGTGGATAAAGCAGAGTGCTTGGGAAGAATGTTTACTCATTGTACACCAGGCAGTAGAGGAGTAAATATATTCACCTATTCAGGGAATGTCGAGATGCAGGTGTGTGCTTCAAACTGCTGTACCCAGCTATTTTCAAGGTATTCTTCCCTAGAGGGACAAAATCATTTTTGATGAAGTGCATGCTAAGGAAATAAAAAAGTTTATCCAACAAAAGGTAAGCTGTGAAACAGAAGGAGATTCTGCTTCTTGTTCTTCCAGTAATAAAGACCACAAAGAGACTGTACCTGTTTAATTTTATCAAATGTTTCAATGGAAAATGTAGGAGAGAAGGAAGGGAGCACAAGAGTTGACTAGAAGAATCAAGAGTAAGTTAGAAATGAAACAGAGACAGGATTTTGAGATGGAGATGAACAGGAATAAAACCAGTAACAATGTGGGTTTGCAATGCAATAATTATATTTGTGAAATATGACAGAAGAAAATCTGGAAATATTGGACTATTTCAGAATTTGTTGGACTTGTGGAGGACTCTAAAGTATATGCCCTACTGTCATTAATATTCAGAAAAGTGTTTTAGGGAAGGGGAGAGGAGGGAGAAAGTTAACTGTAAGTAAATATTTGTTTTCTTAAATAGTACTATTTTTGTGTTGTGTGGTTTTCAGGCTTGGTTAAAAAAGCACGACGAGAAAAATAATGTGCATTTTCTCATTCTTGAATAGGGGAATGACTGGATTAAGGACCTTAGATTGATTTGGTAACAAGTGTTAAAAGAGAGTTAGTAAATGAAAACACATATTGAATATTATGAGACTTACAAGTTTGCTTAGCAGACATTCTGCAGCTGGTCTTCATGTTTCCATGGAAACAATCTGATAAACAGAAACTGGCTATCTGGTTCTCATGTCTCCATGGAGACAATCTGATAAAGTGAAACTGCCTACAGTCAGGTGGAGAGTTAGTGATGGGTTAAGGAAAAAAAGGAAAAGAGAAATTGGCTAGGAAATAATGTTCTATGAAAGCATTCATGGGGGTTTCCCATCTGGGAAAGCTATAAAGTTAAGACAAATACAATTATCACTTAGTAGAAGCACAGGCTGCACCATGCATTCTATCATGCATAACCATTCTTTTAGGTTAATTCAAGTCTGTGAGTGTGTCTGTCAGTTTGGGACTTTTGTCCCTATTAGGAGGGTAAAACTTCAATATTTGAAGATGTACATAGTTTTGGATGTTAGTATCAAGTTAATAGGTTTTAGGTTTTAGGGGGTATTGGGGGGTGTTTGTATTTTTGTTTGAGGGCTTTCAATAAAAAAACATTTTGTAAGATGTGACATGGCTCATATGACAAGAAACAACTGTAAAAGAGTTTAATCTGCCAAACAGTGTATACATGTAACACAAAAGCTGGAGCTAGACATTTAACAAACAAGGTGTTATACATAAAAGGTGGGAATAATAACTTTTTAATGCAATGATGCTTTCTGTAATGTCTTTAAATATCAATGGTCTCACAGATAAATACAAAAAAGCATGAGTAGTAAACTATATTAAAAATCTAGAGTGCAAATAGTTATGTTACAGGAGACACGCTTAGAAAGAACGGAACATGTGACTTTGAAAAGAAAGATTTTCAGAGTGGTTATTCAGTAGAGTACTTGGGACAAAGGAAAGCATGAGTACTTATATTACTTGCAAAAGGAGCTCCAATGGTGATAAATGGTGATAAATGGCAGATTTGTAGTGCTAAGGGGCTACTGCCAAAGGAGAATTATTACACTGGCATGTATTTATATTCCACCTAAAACTTCTATAATGGAGCTTAAGAAAATTCTGAAGAAAGAAAAATCAGTTTTCAGAAAGGAAGATTACTTATAGGTGGGGACTGCAATGTGATTTGCAGCAGTGAAGGTGTGTCTGGGGGCCCAGAAGGGAAAGTATAACAAAAGAAGGGTAGATTTTGAAGAAATTTATGAAAATATTTGGCATGGAACATGTGAATTCAGTAATAGAAGTTTGGAGTGAATTTACATATTATTCCCCAAGATGTAAAAACTGGACTAGGCTAGGCAGAATTTACATTTCACAAGAACATGTGTATTTAATTGAAGGTCTTGGTACGCACCCAATAACTATTTCAGATCATGTGCCAATAATAACTAAAATAAAAACATAGGGTAATGAAATAAAAATGAGACAGTGGTGCTTTTCCACCTGTTTGTTGAAAAGAGAGGAATTTAAGGACTGAGTAGTGGAGATTATTCAGGAGCTATTAGAGAGCATAGAAATTTCTTCTGAAAATATAGCTAGGGAGAGTGGATAAAAAAGCTGGAGTTTAAAAATAGAGTGGAAATAAAAGAAAGGGAGCTATGGTTAAGAAGTAACAATAATTATTTAGAGGGACTGACAAATGTTAAAGTATTGCAGAATAGGGGGAATCTCACAGAACAAGAATAGGATCAACTGCAGAATGCTAAACAGAAAATAAGGGATTACCTCAATAATATGCACGAGTTTTGAAAGATTGCTGCCAAATAACTGTTTTTTTCATAATAACAGTAGTGCACAAAAACGTTTAGGAAAACAACTCAGGCAACAGAAAGTATAAAGGGCTGTTGCTAAACTTAGGGAGCCTATAACAAGGAAGTAACAAGAGATTTTGTACAAGTATTAGAAATATTTCAGAAATTATTTGAAAGTCTGTATAAAGCAGAGAAATATGAAAATCAAGAAAAGATACAAATGGAAATGTTTATGGAAGAATTAAATTTGCCAGGGTTAGAGGTAGATGAGGGTCGGTTACTAATCATTAGGATCGGAGGAGATGAAATAAAAATTGTGACATATAACCAATTTACAGAAACGTCCCCAGGAATAGATGGTATTCCTGTAGAAGTTTGGAAATTAAGAGGGAAAAAACAAAATCTGGAAGATTGTTTAACAGTATTTTAAGAGGAGGAGAATTACCAACATCCTGGAAGAAAACAGTGGTAACTGTAATACCTAACTAGGTAAAGAGCCATTGGACCCAGCTTCATACAGGCCAGTTTCACTTCTAAACCATGATTATAAAGTGTTCATGTCTATAATGGCTAAAAGAATGACAAAAGTAACGCCAAAATTGATAGATATGGATCAATGTGGTTTTGTAAAGGGCAGGCAAACATTTGTCAACATTAAGAGAACATCGATGATACAGGTGGAAGCAGAATGTAGGGAAACACCATTGTTGTTAGTGGGCCTTGATGCAGTGAAAGCATTTGAAAGAGTAAGCTGGGACTTTATGAGCAGGGCAATGGAAGCATTTACATTTCCTGAAAAAATAAAAATAAAAACACAGGGTAATGAGGGATCAGAGGTGAAAATTAAAGTGGGTGGGGTCCTTTCTGATAATTTCTGCTTGAACAGGGGTGTCCTCTTTCCCATTTGTTATTTGCATTATATTTAGACCCATTGGCAAAGAAAATAAGGACTCAGAAATTCAAGGATGTAATTGGTATGCTAGCCAAGAAAAGCTGCCTCTATTTGCAGATGATATTATTTTGTACCTGACAAAACCAGAAAGAGATATTATGGTGTTGTGGAACATTTTGAGACAATTTCAAATCTTTTCGAGATACAATGAAGCTAAAACAAAGGCAATAGTGATAAATTATGTACCCACACACAAACTGGTTCAACAATATCCTTATTTATGGGGACATGATAAAATGAAGTATTTAGGAGTATGGATTAAAATGAATCTGGTGTGGCAGCTAAGGATATGTGGGAAGAGACTAAAGAAATGATAATACAAAAACTGAGAAAATGGAAGATTTGTTATATAGATATGGATAGTAAGATACAAACAGTCAAAATGTTTTTAGTCCCTTTAGTCTTATACACAGGTCAGGCATATTTTTATCAACCAGAAGAGAAATTGTGGATAGCAATTTATAAAGAGCTGAAGTACTTTATCTGGGAGGGGAAGATGACAAGAGTCAAGTGGGATAAGCTGATTTGTCCAGTACAACAGGGCGGATTGGGATTACCCAATTTGAAGAGATATTTCAAAGCTACACAGTTAAGGCTCCTATACAGAGCCCAAGCAGAAAACTATAATTCAGAATGGAAAGGAGTGATGTTGATACATGAGGGAAGTCAAGAAACAAGGAAAGATTGGGAGTTTGGATGCAGGCCTTTAAGGAGAATAACAATAAACATACAGAATTTTATATCATAAAGTAGCAGAAAGTATTCTAAAAACTAAGCAAACACGGTAATGGAGTAGGGAGATTCTGCCAATAGAGATGACTGTAATTAGGTATATAGACAATAGGCAAGAGGGGGCTGGAGTTTGTCCTAACTAATTGTGAAAGTATGGGGAATGTTTTGTCTGCAGTTTCTTCTTGTGATGAAAAATCTGCTTTAAATAATTTAATTCCCTCCATTGTTCAAATAACTACTCATTGTATAAAGTGTGAGTATGACTCTGTTAATACTTCTTCAAGGGCTACTGCCACTGGTACTGTTTTGAGGAGGTTTTTATAGCTGTCCTCTCAGAACCACCCAGATAATGTTAAAAATGAGATTTTAAATTCTCTTTTGGATAGAGATTCAGTTTTTGGCATCTCTGCTGTAGAGGTGATCAAAACAACCAATACAGGAATCACTAATATTTTTCTCACATTCTCCAAGTGATTCTCTAACTCCTCATCCAATTTTGGTAAAAAAAAAAAAAAACAAATTAGGCAGTTTCAATAAAATGCAGTTAAACAGATATTTAAAAAGAAATGTTAAAGGGTTCCAAGAATAATTCTGGAAAGTCACAAAACCAAGGAAAATCCAATAATTCAGAATGACTGTTTAAGAGAGTTTGTTCCCCCACTCACTCTAGCAGTCCCTTTTTTCATCCAGAATGTCTGAATCTCCACTTTTCTCATAGGCAACAGACAATTTCAGACAAATGGGTTTGGAAGATCATTCATCAAGGTTACAGATGGCAATGGCAGGAAATATCTAATTTCCAGAGGGTAACTCCTCATCTTCCAGACCAGACTCTTTTGTTTCCATCTTTCACCACATGTTGTTGCAGGGAGTGAAATAACCAGTTCTCCATTCCTAGGTGTAAAGGGATTTTATTTAAGTTTGTTTTAATGCCAAAGAAAGAAAATGCTTGGAGACCAGTTCTAGATTTTTCTTTCCTAAACCTCAGGGGCGGCTCGTGGCATCGGACTGCCGGACTGCAGCCCCCTCAACTAAAAAGAATAAAGTGTCAAGAACTTCAAGAAGTGTTTACAAAAAAAAAAATACCTAATATCTTTTTTTTTTTATAAACAAACTTCCGAGTCTGCGACTCGGAAGTATGCGCATACGCAGTGCGCACATTAACCGCCTCGGGCTGCGGCGGTTTTAAACATCTTATTTATTTATTTTTTTTGATTGCAGCCCGGAGGGGTAATGAAGGCATCATTGTGATGCCCAGAAGTCTATGCGGTTCCAAACCGCATAGAATTAGAAGGGGCTCGGACTGCGACGTCCACAGGCACGTCATGACGTGCTTGCTAAGTTGCTTTGCTAAATGCATCTGATTGGTTGTTGCTCTCTTCCCGGGCTTTATGTGCTGGGAAAAGAGTGAGAATCAGTCAGTTCGGTTGTTAGCTTCGAGCTTCAGCTTTCCTTGCTTTGTGGATTGTTTCGTGATCTTTTTACTTTTTTTTTTGTGAATAATTTTTATTTGTTTTGTTTTTGCATTGGATTTGGAATCAGATTTTACATTTTTATTTTGGGTGGATTTTGTCAGCTGTGCTGCAGACTGTGCTAGAGAACGAAGGAAGAACAGAAGAACAAGAAGAAAGAAGAAGAAAAGTACAGAGTGAAGGTGCAGAACTAAGAAGTAACAACTTAGGGTTGCCACCTTTTCAAATGCCCAAAGTGGGACATTTTTGGTACAAACATCAGATTTTGCAGGGCGAAACATACCCATGGCCAGTAAAAAGGACAGAACATCAGTTTTGTAGCATTTTAGTTGCTTATTATCTTTCTTACAACATTTAGGTGTTTCAGATACAGAATAACTGTTTTATGCAACTATTACATAAAATATAGGAAATAATTTTGTCCTAAAATCTCAGGACATTTGCCATTTTTTCAATGTTTTTGCAGGACACAACTGCCCAAAGAGGGACTGTCCCTCGCAAAGTGGGACAGGTGGTAACCCTATAAAAACTACACTCCAGAACTGTACAAAGGTATAATTCTGTAGTTGTGGGCTGATAGAAGCACTGATATTGAGGAATGAATGATACTCATAAGAAAACAATTGTAACAGCCTGTGAGCATTTGTATTGTAATATTTAATGTCATTAGGATATTCACTACTCCATTTCAACAGTTTCCTTATTCTTTTTTTTTACTTCTTCAGAGATTGTGCATATTTACTGATAATGGTGGACTGTAGAATTGTGCATATTTACTGATAATGGTGGACTGTAGAATTGTGCATATTTACTGATAATGGTGGACTGTGGAAGTCTGAGTAGACTTTTATGATAAATGTTCTGAACTGGGCAGTTTTGCCATTATGGGTGCATGCATTATGTTTCATTGCTTACTGGAAAAATGTTCAAAACAAATTTAAAGCACCCTCTAACAACTGTAATATATTGTACAAGGAATATAATTTTGTACAATGAGGAAGGTGTATCAAAGAGCACACATATGTTTCATAAGCAAGGGGCCTATGATTTGAAAACAGCCCAAAATTAATCTTTATCTGCCACTGGCAAAATGTATTTTCTTTGAATGTGGGTTTCAATACTGTTTCAATGAATGTGAGTTTCAAGGGTAGAGAAGTTTTAATGCTAAGTTTTCATTGTGAAACTGCATTGCTTTGTTTAGCAGATGACTTAGTGTTTGTGCTGTAAAATACAAAATAAAACTTTCAAATGAAGTCCAACTCATCATAGAAGTAAAGCAGTATGCACATTAGTGTTTATGGTAAATGGAGTGAAATAGCCAAGTACTGGTTCATTGGAATGGCTGCAGAGGCTCCATTCAACCATGATTTTGTCAGGGGGGAAGGGCAGCAAACTCAGACAGGCCCAGCTGAACTATACCTCCCAACTGTCCAGATTTTCAAAGAATGAATAGATTTTTGCTTCTTATTTTTGGTTTGTTCTTCATAACATTTGTAGTTTTCTGGCAAATCATTTAGGAATTAACTAGTCACTAAATAATGATACACTGAGTTTCAGACTTCATAACCTTCAGAAAAATGCATGCTAAAGTAAGAACTGTTATTCTATCAACTGTCTCAATTTATACAAGAGCAATTTTAGTACTGTTTATATGTTCCCCCAATATATTTGGCCTTGCTCAGATTTACTGCATTAACAGGTTGAGAGGTGCATGCAAATACATTGCTTTATAGAATTAGGCATAGCCAACCTCTCAACTGTCCCTGATTTTGGCTCAAAATGTTGCTCTTCCCCCTAATAATCCCTCCACAAAATAGCAATTTTGGAAGAAAACATGGCAGGTTTACAATTAAGAAATAACTGTAATAATCAAAGTTATAGATTACTTGAAATGCATGTAGATTCTTTTATTTTGTCAGCTGCTCAAGTTAGCAGTACTAATATTAAAGTGCCCCTTCTTTGACAGGTTCCCAGCTGTATTGTGTGCCTATTTTATATTTTTGCATCACATTTTTGGTCCATTTTTCATAAAATTGTGTTTTTTGGCAAATTAGTGACAAATCATTAAAGACTGAAGTTAGAAAATAATGACAGACATTTGAGTTTTAGATTTTAAACCCTTCAGAAAATTCATACTAATGCAAGACCTATTCTATTATCTTTCTAAGTTTATTAGAGCAATATTTAAAAATTGTCCTTATTTTTGGGCCTTTGTCCCACTTCTGTGTATGGCTTTGTCCAGATTTCTTGCTCTGAGGATGAGAGGTATGACAAATGTGTCAGGGCCATCACAGTCAGCCGGAGACATTTCAAATTGTGACATACTTGTTGCACCCCACTCCCCCATATAGTGACTCTGGATGTGTCCAAGCAAGGCAAGGAGTAGTTATGCAGTGTAAATGTGCAGTGTGTCCCCCCCATCCAAGGTAGACACAAGTACTACAGTGGCTTTTCATCTGTCCTTGATTTTGCAGAACGGTCTGGTTTCTGTCATATTTTTGTACTGTTGATTTATGCTTATTACTCAGATTTATGCTTATTACTCAGAAAGTGCCTGTTGCTCTGTGTTTAAGTAGCAATGCTTTAATGACCATACGGTAAGCTTGTCTGAGATCGTAAGGTGCAAGTAAGCTTTAATAAGCATACTGTTAAAGAATTGCCAACATTGAAAGCCTTTCTGTTGTTGCCATGCAGAGAATACTTGACTAGATGATGTATAAGCCTTGGGTATTAAAGGACAGGATTCCATTATTTTAAAAAGCTCATTACACTTGTTGGAGACTTCCAGTCATCTCTACAGACTTTACCCGTAAACTAAACAGAATGCCAATCATGTGTGGTCCATAACCTGTACAGTAATCCTTTAAGCAATGTATCTTGAGCTTGTTTCTTGCTTGCTTTTCATTTTTTACTTTGATCATGTTTTCCCCATGAAACAAGTAGATAGTTGTCAGGCAGCAGGTCTTTTTTGGATAAGAAACATTTTTACAAGTGGGGGCATCACAGAGATTTCTACTTTCAGCATGTTACTTGATACTTTAATAAAGCTGAATATAAATTATAATTAGAACTGCAGTGCAAGGATAAGTGGTTTGAGTTGAGTGCTTCTTGTTTTTCTTATACTTGATTTTGACTGGCATTCCAGTAATATATTTAAAAAGTAATTTATTTTTTCATGCCTCACAACCTTTTGTTTCCATCTAGATATTAAGTAAGCTGTCATGCAGCCAATGCATTGAAATATTTTTATTCTTCTACACTTATTTTTGTCTTGATTGGACTCTCATAATGATGGTTTGGCAGGCACCCAGGGCAGCGTATTTAATTAAAGTTAGATGTTAAGTTGTCTATCTCGCCTTCATTCTTGCTGGATGGGTTCGGAGCCGACCTCGGCTCCGACTCGGCCACTCTAAAAGCTCGAGAGTTGGTTCCACCGGCTCGAGGCTCCCCTTATATCCCACAATGCTAGGCGTGAGTTACCTCAGATCTCGTTTGCCGCTACAGCGATCGAGGTGTTGGTTTTCTACCGGTTCTTGGTAAGTGACTTTCTTGTAAAGTTAGTGTATTAAAACCCCTTTAATTTTAATATTTATACTTATTTCCCTTAGTTTAGAGGAATTCTTATCCCTTTCTTAAAAATTCCTGTTTTTTCCCCACAAGAACTTAAGTTCTTCCCTTGGGCCTACAGGCCTTTTTCTTTCCCTAGTGGAGTGTGTGTGTTATTTTTTCTTAATTTAAAACCTAGCTAGTTGTTTTATTTTAAGCTAAACTAGACAGGGTGTAATCAGTGTGTTTGTGACTGTGTGTGTGATTACACCTTTTGAGATGTCTAAAGAAGCAAAGGTCTCAGTTCAAGAAGTGTGATGCGTGCTGTCAGAAAATGTCTCTGACAGACGCTCACACTTCTTGTGTCTACTGTCTGGGACCTTTGCACCTGCAGGACTCCTGTGCTGTTTGCCATGGCTTCAGCCCCAGGGTCCTGCAGGAAAGAAAAATAAGTTAATTTTAAGAGGCTTACTCAAGCCAGAGGATTCCCTTACTGTGTCTTCAGGGAAGCCCTCCAAGGCATCTAGGTCTTTGGCTCCAACAACTGAGCCGAGACCTAAGGCTTCTAAACCTCTGCCTACATCGGCTCCGGCTGGAGCCGATGAGTCTCAGTCCACAGTTTCTGTGGTTCCCTCGGCTCGGCTGGAGCCGAGGTATTAAATTCCGTGTCGGCTCCACCAGACCTTCGGGCCGACAACTAGGAAAGAGGTCCAGGTCACCATCCCTTGGCTCCGTTCATTCGGCTCCAGGATCTCCCCTGCTGTCTGAGCGGGCCAAAGATCTCACTCCTCTAGGTCATCGAGGCTGTCGGATCATGACCTTCAGAGGGTAGTGAGTCGACTTCTTAAGTCCGAGGCACTGGCCCAGATGCTTCAGAGCCCGACTCATCAGTCGATGCCTGCCCTGTCCATCAATATATTCCTCCTTGACTCTCTTGAGCACGGAGCTGGGTCGTGTCGGAACCGAGACTGTGATAGCGTCGGAGCCGATACAATTGTCTTCGGCTCCGTCGTCGGCTCCGATTTCTTCCTTGGAAGAATCTCGGCGCCGGACTTCCCACGTCGGCTCCGAGGGTGAGTGGCATCGGACCCTTGTCCGACCCCTCTCCCTCTCGGTGCTTGGCGCTGGTGAGTTCGGCTCCGACATCGACCTCGAGCCATCACTGTCGGTGCCGAGGGAGGTTCTTAGCTTCTCGGAGCGGGGACCTCTGGCTTTGCCTGACAGGGGTGCATTCGAGGTCATGCGGAGTGTGTTAGGGCCTGGCTCTACTCCACAGTCGGCTCCGTCCGCCCCTCCCTCGGTGCCTCAGGTCAAGTCGACTCACTCCCTCATCCCGGACCGCAGAGAGCCAGCTCCTCAGGAACCCCTGTGGGATTTCATCCTCTTCGAGGCCTCTCCTGATTTGGCAGAAGAGCCCCTCGGAAGAGGAAGTGTAAGAGGAAACACATTGACTCACCTGAGTCCATCACATCTGACACAGATTTGGATGATTCTGAGGGTTCCCCGTTCCCCTTCTGAAGATGTCTCATTTGCAGACATTCTAGAGATCCTGAAACAGAGGGAAATTGGCCAGCCCTCAACCCTTCGGAGGATGAATCTGTGTATCTTGAGGCGTTTGGCTCTCGCCCTTCCACCTCCTGGGTGTCCCCCTTTGACCCCCTCATGCAGGTGGTTGCTAAAAGGCATGGGCGGCTCCTGATTCAGTGGACCCCACTCCCAGGAGACCCTCAAATTCATAACGGCACCAGCAGACAAACAGTTCTTGACAAAAGGAGTCTCTGTGGATGCTATGGTGGTAGCTGCTGCCACTAAGAAGGAGCTAGCTGATCCTTCAGTACCTGTCCATCCACCTAACAAGGAATCTAGGTCCATGGACAGGTACGGGAAGCGGATGTTCTCGTCAGCGACATTTACCATGTGTTCGCTGAACTACCTATGCCATTTCACTCGTCTTCAAAGGGACTTGATCAAAGAAAGCGAGTGAAATGTTAAAGGACCCTACAGCTGCAGGTTTTCAAGATAAGATGAACACTCAGCTGGCTACCCTTAACTCCATAACCAACTCCTCCATGCGCCTTCTTTCTTACGCGGCTGATGGAGCGAGTAGGGCCGCAGGGACAGGTGTGGCCTTACGTAGGCATGCCTGGATGCGGCTATGCAATTTTGGACCCCTTCAAGGCGTCTTTCACTAACTCCCCGTTTGATGGATCATCTCTCTTTGGTCCTCAAGTGAAAGAAACCTTGACTAGGTGCGAGACTGATGGCAAGACCCTTTCTGCCGTCGGAGTCCGTTTTCTACTCCTTCTAGGCCTTACCCCAAAGGCCAGAAGGTGGAAAGATGTGGTTCCGTAAACAATCTCAAGGGACTTTGCCTGGCACTTTAGGGTCATTTCCCGCCAGAGGCAGAGGCGGGAATAACAATGGTAGGCGTAAGCCCTAGGGGCAGGGGGTCCAGAACCAGGGCAATCGGGAAGCCTTCTCTGACAAGCCCTTTCAGCATCCCTGAGGTGTTGCCCGACTGCCCACCTTTGGAGGCAGTCGGGGGAAGATTGTCACTGTACCCAGAAGCCTGGCTATCCCTGACTCAAGACAAATGGGTACAGTCCGTCATTTCCGAAGGCTATTCTATCCCCTTTCTTCGCATTCCAAACCAATCAAAAAAATCCCTTCCAGATGTTCCACCCGCTCAAAGGGATCTAGCGGTTTTGGAAATTTCAAAACTGCTTGCAAAAAGAGCAATTCAGCCAGTTCCAGCAGACCAGCAAGGATCCGGAATCTACTCAAGGTTCTTTTAGTTCCAAAGAAAACAGGGGACTGGAGACCAATTTTGGATCTCAGTATCTTGAACAGATCAGTCAAAAAAAACAAGATTTCGGATGGTCACGCTGCAATCCATCCTTCCCCTTTTGGGCAAAGGAAACTGGATGTGCTCTATAGACCTTCAGGATGCGTACTATCACATAAAATGAACAGACGCTCCAGAAGATTCCTCCGCTTCAGGCTGGGAACCAGTCATTTTCAGTTCAGGGCCCTGCCCTTTGGTCTCACCACTGCCCCCCGGGTGTTTACCAAATGCATGGCAGTGGTAGCTTCTCACCTGAGACGACAAGGATTCCAGGTGTTTCCATATTTGGACGACTGGCTCCTCACAGCTCCCACCAAGCATCTCCTTCTGGTGGCCAGAGATTACACCTTTCGCATTTGTCAAAAGTTAGGCATTTCAATAAATTGCGAAAAGTCTGTTTTGTCGCCTTGTCGTGCTATTACTTTCATAGGCGCAAATCTGGACACAGTGGACATGTCTGCAAGACTAACACATCAGAGAATAGCAGACATTCACAAACTGGTCTCACTCCTTTTCAACAACAACAGAATCAAAGCCAGGTTAGTTCTGAAGGTGTTGGGAATTATGGCGGCGGCCATACCTCTGCTTCCGTTAGCCAGATTCCACATGCGGATCCTTCAATGGATGCTCTTCACACAATGGTCATACCAGCAACTTCCAATGTCTCACACCATTATGATCACGCAGGCGTGCAGAAATCATCTCATGTGGTGGATGTCTTCCCCTCAGCTCTTGTTGGGAAGAACCTTTGTTCCACCCCCTCCGGTTGCTACACTGACAACGGATGCCTCCCTGATCGGGTGGGGGGGCATTATCAGGGCAGGACGGTCCAGGGCACATGGCAACCAAATGAATGCCACTTGCACATAAATGTTCTAGAGATGAGAGCAGTGCTTTTAGCGTTGCAAGCCCTTCAAGACTCTCTTCCCTTGGGAACGATTGCAATCCAGACAGACAATATGTCTGTAGTGTGGTACATCAACAAACAAGGCGGAACCAGGTCATACCCCCTGTGTCGAGAAGCACTCAGACTGTGGCAATGGGCGATTTCTTCTCAGCGATTTCTGATAGCAACGCACATCCCGGGAAGTCCAATCAAATTGCGGACAAGTTGAGCAGAGCTATTCTCATGCCTCACAGTGGTCTCGGAAAGACTCTGTTGTGAGAGACATTTTCCTCAAGTGGTGGCAGCCTTGCTGCGATCTTTTGCTACTCCCCAAAACAGCAAGTGCAGAGAATTTTTCACTCTATTCCCTTTACCAGGCCAACCCAGCAGAGGCGCTCTAGTCCAAGTTTGGCCCGGGGACTTCTGTATGCATTTCCTCCTTCCCACTAATCTCTCAAGTGATACAGAAAGCTATCGTTCAGAAGGCCTCATTGATCCTCATTGCTCCTTACTGGCCTCGACAGGTGTGGTTCCCCTTTCTACATCAATTTCTATTGGGCGACCGTGGCATCTGGACCTAGTTCCAGATCTTTTGATCCATCAATCGGGTCAGTTACATCGCTCCCTCCCTCTCTGAACCTCACTGCTTGGTTCCTCCAGTTCCAACCTTAGCCAGGCTTCCTCAATTATCTCACTCCGTTCGAGATATTTTGATAGCTTCCATAAATCTTCCACTCGGAAGATTTATTTGAGTAAGTGGAATCGCTTCACATATTGGGCTCAAGGAAGGGACATAGATCCTTTCACTGCTTCCATCCAAATAGTCCTTGATTTTCTAGCTGAACTCTTTCATGCAGGTTCATCCCCTTCTACTCTTAAAGTTCAATTGGCAGCTATCTCTAACTTTCATGTGGGTATTTCTGAGTCTGCCTTAATGTCCCACAAGCTTTGCAAAGCCTTTTTGAAAGGAGTTTTTCTTCTCAGACCTCCCATAAGAAATCCTCCTTCTCCTTGGGACCTAAATTTAGTTCTTACTTCTTTGATTCTTCCCCCTTTCGAACCTGCAGCCTCCTGTTCTTTAAAATTGCTATCATGGAAGACTCTCTTTCTGGTAGCTATTACTTCAGCTAGAAGAGTCTCAGAACTTCATGCACTCAGCTGTCGACCTCCTTATCTATTGTTCCATAAGGACAGGGTATCCTTACGAACCAACCCGTCCTTTTTGCCTAAGGTAGTCTCGGCGTCAAATCTAAATCAAAGCATTGACCTCCTGTCTTTTTCCAGAATATTCCAATAGGTCTGAACAAAAATTACACTGGCTAGATGTTCATCGTCAGTTGAGGTACTATTTGGATAGAACAAAACAATTCAGAAAATCTGACCAACTGTTTATCTCCTATGCAGAAGGCAGAAAGGGACTTTCAGTTTCAAAGGTATCATTATCTAGATGGCTTACATCTCTGATTACCCTTGTTTATGAGATTAGACACCAAAAGCTGCCTAATAAACCTAAGGCCCATTCTACCAGAGCTTTGGCTACTTCATTAGCCTTCCAAGACAGACTGCCTATTGACACCATTTGTGCAGCGGCTACTTGGGCTACTCCTCACACTTTCATTTCTCATTATAAGTTGGATTTAGCTTCTAGGCATAGAGCTAACTTTGGTTCCACTGTTCTCAGGAGTCTGTTCCGTTAGGCCACCGGGACAAGGTGCTAGGGGCCGGTCCCATCCAGCAAGAATGAAGGCGAGATAGACAACTTAACATAAAGAAGTTATGTTCTTACCATAACGTTCCATGTTAGTTGTCTTCTTCTCGCCTTCTTGCGTCCCACCCTCCTGCCCCCTGGCCTGGACAGACCTAGAGGAGTTGTGATCGTGACCTCTCTTTCTACCACCTCTGTACTTAGGTATATGCTCTGCTGTGCATATTTCCTGGATCAGGATGTAGGTCACCCTTCTTTTTCCCTTATTTATAGAGGTGGACTTTGTTACTAATTATTCCATTACTACTATAGGCTGGGCCTAGCTTACAAACGAGATCTGAGGTAACTCACGCCTAGCATTGTGGGATATAAGGGGAGCCTCGAGCCGGTGGAACCAACTCTCGAGCTTTTAGAGTGGCCGAGTCGGAGCCGAGGTCGGCTCCGAACCCATCCAGCAAGAAGAAGGCGAGAAGAAGACAACTAACATGGAACGTTATGGTAAGAACATAACTTCTTTTTTTTGTGGTTTTGATCATAGCTCCTCCCCTTTCTAGTTGGCCACACCCCTTCCATTGACCCCACCCATTCAGCTGTCTCCTGCAGCCCCCCTTTGATTTGAAGTCACCAGCCGCCACTGCTAAACCTGTTTGTGATAGTGCCCAAATTCAAAATGATGTCACTTCACAACCTGTTGCCTCTTCTTCATCATATACATTTCCTGGTAACACTAGATTTATAAGATGCTTCTCATCACATTTCTGTTCATCCAGACTTCAGGCATTTTTTAAGGTTTTCTGTGTCTAGATCACATTATCAGTTCCTGCCTTACCCTTTGGACTAAAGTAAAATGAGAACACCAACCACGTAACAAAATTCTGGATGCTGACAATGAAGAATCACTTATCTTAGTAAAATAAGTAGTTTAATGACAATTCCACGATGTGCAGATAAAAATACAGAAGTTTAGCACTTTCAACTGTGAAATACAGTCTTCTTCAGAACAATTTCTTTAACATACTAGCCTCATTATATACTCTACCTTACTGGACATAATTGAATAATTGTTCCTGTTACCGCCAAAAACTTTAAATCATACTTTACAACTTGTATAATTATAACTGCTATATAAACACATAAACAGCCTGTTTGTTAAAACACAGTTGTCATCACATGTATATTCATGTAAAATACAAAAAATTTTAAAAATAATCATACTGAGATATAATTCAATGAAAATATGAACATTCAAAAATATTCAATAAAAATATTCAATAAATTGAATATAAATATCTCCCATGTACTTTACAATCTTCGGACATATATCACATCTGAATCAAATAAACTAAGAATGTGTGCATTCAATAAACTAATACATTATATAACCCTTATAGACTGTATGTAAATATAACATCACATAAAGTGGTTACTAAAACAGTATCTCCCAGAATCTAACTGTGCCTACTATCCTAAAATTGATATATAAGAAAAACTAATTACTATAAACCATACAAAAATTCCAGGGAAGAAAGTGAGCTAACCTATCACTGATGGTCAAGAGTCCACTACCAATATAGCACTCGGGCAACTCATTGCTCTAGTCTTTTACATGAGGGCTAAAAATGGTTTGATGCTAATAAAATCGTTAAGTCCTGGTTTTCTTGTGGAATCTGTCAGGATCTGCCATCTACTCTCCCTTGCTGCCAACTCCATTTTCCAATTCCCCCCCAGAGGTGTGATGGAAATCTGGTCAATGATAGAGAATAAAAAACTGTGCTCACTCCCGTGATCCAAAATATGTCTATATAGAGCGTTTTTGGTGTTGTGTTTCTGTATCCTGTATAAATGCTCATACATCCGTTTTTTTAGTTGTCTTTCAGTTTTGCCAATATAGTGGGCATTACACTGCGTACAGTTGGCTATATAGACTACCCCTTTTGAACCACAGTTACCAGTCCTACAATGGATTAACGTGTGATTAATGTCATCCAACCTGATAGATTTGGCTGTGTTAATATACTTACATTGCTTACATCTCCCACATTTGGTCGTTCCTTTATCTATCTCTTCCTTACCCTTTCCCTTACTGGCTCTCTCCAGTAGTCGTTTAACATTGGGCGCTGTTTTATACACACATTTGGGAAATCTACCCCAAATTAGATCTTTGTCCATGGATGCTATTACTTCCCAGTGTTTCTCAAGGATTTCTTTAACCAAATATGTGAGGGGTGTATATGTCAGTACACACACACGTCCGTAGGAATCATTCATTCTTTTTGTCCTCGTGTCCCATGTTATAACAACCCAACAATGGTGGATACTTGTGTCCCCATTCATTTGCCACATATCTTGTTACATCATTAACCATATTCTCTGGATATGCACGATCTAAAAATAGATTTTTAATATAACTAAGCTCTACCTCCATGGTGCCTTTTACAGATGACATCCTGGCGGCACGAATGCATTGCCCTTTTATGATGTTTTTAAAGACATGAGGAGGATGGTTGCTAGTAAAATGTATGTAGTTGTTCGAAAAAGTGGGCTTCCTATATATCTTGGAAATGAAACCCTCTTCATTATGACTTAATAATATATCCAAATACACTATTTCAATGTGGCTATAGCTATGGGTGAATTTTAAGAAATCAGTGGTGTTATTGATATACACCATGAATTCCTCAAGTCTTTCCACAGAACCATTCCACAAGATAAAAATATCATCCAGGTATCTTGCATAGTATGTTATGTTGGAGTCAAATGCACTATTGAATACATGTTCCGACTCCCAACCTAGCATAACCAGGTTTGCAAATGTGGGAGTGCAAGCTGCTCCCATTGCCACTCCCTTAGTTTGCTTAAAATATTCTCCCTGGAATGATATATAGTTGTGGTCCAACACAATTCCCATCATATCACATATTAGGTTGATCTTATCCCATGTGAAGCCAGAATGTTTCCTAAGACTGTCAGCAAACAGTTCCAAACCTTCATCCTTAGGAATACTGGAAAATAAATCCTGGACATCTATAGTAAGGTAAATTATGTTGGAATGCCATTTATCCTTGGTTAGATCACCCAGAAACTTCCAGGAATCTTTCATAATATGTGGGATGGATGTATAAATATCTTTCAGCCATCTGTCTATTAATTTACCTATATTGAAGGTTTTGGAATGGGAGCCAGATACAATTGGTCTGAAGGAGGTTTTGCCAATGATTTGTGGATCTTTGGTATTCCCACCATTTTGGCCAAAACTGGGTGATCCACCTTTAAGAATGAATAAGTATCATTACATATCCTATTGTCAATCATATATTCTTCTATAGCCAAATCTATTCTTTTGTGCCCAATGTTAATCTGGTTGATGGAGATGTTCTCATAATTTCCGGACTCATAAAAAAGATTATGTAGGATGTCATTATATTCGTTGGTATAAAAAATAACTGCCCCACCGTCCTTGTCGGGCTTCATAATCCTAATGTCCTTATTGCACATAAGTTTAGATAATGCTTCCCTTTCTGATGTTGAAAGATTATCATTGTAGGGGTTCTTGACCTTCCTTACATTCTTAAATGTCCAATATATATCATTACATACCTGTTTCTCATAGTTCAATATATGCGGATTGTGATCTGGAATATAAGTGCTTTTCTTAATAAGATCCGTTCCAGATATACCAACAGGTCCCTTCGCATTGGTGCTGTTGTTATCAAACTGTGCAGCCAAGTTAAGTCTCCTGCAAAACATCTTAACCTCCTTGATACTATCCACTAAATTTATACCAGTTACTGGAATATACTTCATACCCTTACTCAACAGCGAAACCATTTCAAAATCAACATTCACATCTGTATAATTATATACCTTGAACCCATCATATTCAATAATCTTGGGTCGTTCATTTTCTATGTTAATTTCATAGGTGCCTCTTCCTATATTATTATGTATACTGTTGTCTGTCTTATACATATGCTGTACATCACATCCTTCATTTTCTATAGTGCCAGCCGGCTTTGGCCTGTTAATTAACACCCTTTTTGTCCTATTAAATAATATAGAAAGCTGTTCACTATCACTTGGCATAGCCTCATTTACCATTGTCTGCTGATGTTTCGTGCTGGGAAGAATCTTCCCCCCTGAAAATTTTCCTCCCTATAATTTGTTTTGGAAAATTTTCTCCTAGATTGGTTGTTGTTGTTATCATTCATATGCTCCCTATATGTAGGCCACACATATGCCCAATTGTTCTTATATAATTCCAAATCTCGTGTAATTTTCCTGTTTTTCCTTTCCACTATGCTATGGATTTTGTTTGTAGCTACTATATACTGTTTCATATATAATTCCTTCCACATATCATATTCTTTGTGATTAGTAATTAAAGTATTTAAACTTTCCAGTTCATTGGCCAACTTAATAAGTTTACCATCCAAATACTTAATTACTGTTTTAATAAAAGCATAGCCAAAACTATCAAACAGTTCATTAAAATCCCTAATAGTATCAGCTCCATATCCAATCCCCATAGGTAATTTGAAAAATCGCATACCCTTGGGTACAATCTTTAATTTAAGACACTTAGCTAAATAACTGCAATCCAATTTGGTGTTTTTATATGCAATAAGTTTCTTACCAAAATCATATATTGCGTCCTTCACAGAATTAAATGTCATACCCACATTATTATATTTTTTAGTAGTAATAAATCCAGCATCTGCTTCACAAAAGACAAAACTGTCATCCAAAAATTGTCCCATCATTTGTTCTTCGGTACAACCCCCTGTATCACATTTTTTACTGTTACTGTTGATTTTACAATTTATATCATACCTATTTTGATACAACAAAGTTTTGGATCAACATGGGCTAGGAAAACCATGTGTGCTAGTCTGTAAAACAGTACCTTTAGAGACCGGCATGGCACTAGATTTTCTGTTCCCATATGTTTTAACTGCAGGATACTCCTTCGGGCATGCTCCGTTGTATAGTTTCTCTTGCCGAGCTCTGCTGAAACTGAAATCAAAAGTAAAGTCCTGTTCCAAGGTGTTACACTGATATTCTCCAGGTAAATGTCCCTCCCCATGACTGGTTAAATCTAATCGATCCGTGTCGTTCCCTTTCCCTTTGCCCATCAAGTCCACAATAGTGTCTAAATTGCGGTTTCCACTTTCAGCATGTTACTTGATACTTTAATAAAGCTGAATATAAATTATAATTAGAACTGCAGTGCAAGGATAAGTGGTTTGAGTTGAGTGCTTCTTGTTTTTCTTATACTTGATTTTGACTGGCATTCCCGTAATATATTTAAAAAGTAATTTATTTTTTCATGCCTCACAACCTTTTGTTTCCATCTAGATATTAAGTAAGCTGTCATGCAGCCAATGCATTGAAATATTTTTATTCTTCTACACTTATTTTTGTCTTGATTGGACTCTCATAATGATGGTTTGGCAGGCACCCAGGGCAGCGTATTTAATTAAAGTTAGTTTTTGTGGTTTTGATCATAGCTCCTCCCCTTTCTAGTTGGCCACACCCCTTCCATTGACCCCACCCATTCAGCTGTCTCCTGCAGCCCCCCTTTGATTTGAAGTCACCAGCCGCCACTGCTAAACCTGTTTGTGATAGTGCCCAAATTCAAAATGATGTCACTTCACAACCTGTTGCCTCTTCTTCATCATATACATTTCCTGGTAACACTAGATTTATAAGATGCTTATCATCACATTTCTGTTCATCCAGACTTCAGGCATTTTTTAAGGTTTTCTGTGTCTAGATCACATTATCAGTTCCTGCCTTACCCTTTGGACTACCCATTGCACTAAGAGTGTTCACAAAGTGTCGAGCTCCAGTTATAGCTCATTTCAGGCTACAGGGTATCCACATATCTCTATATTTAGATGACTTGTTTATCTTTGCAGGATCTTTTCAAAAATGTCCTGCATCTCCTTCTCTTGGGAGAAACATCTCTTACTCAAGCTGGGATTACAAGAGAACATTCAAAAGTCTACAAACCAAATAACCAATACAACGGATATAATATCAACCACGAAGACACGAAGTTCCTCCAAAAGGTTTAATAACAACAACGCACATACACATTAATCCAACACTGACCTAGGTTTCATCCTGTGGACTTCTTCAGAGTGTTGGTAACCATTAACAATTTATACTTTGCATCAATGATTAATGATTTAATTAAATTGAATAATTGCACTAAGCTGTTACAGTGCTGTTTTAAAAAAATACAACAAGTGAAACTCCCCCATTTGTTACCTAAAAACAACCCTACACCTACAACATTAATTAGGTATATAAATAACCAATACTTTAAAATATATATATAATTGAAAATATATATATATATAATACACAAAACTGTTATATAAAAAAATATTTATGTATATACATGTAAGTAATTATCTATAACAGTGTTTAAAAAACAAAATACAACTTTTGATATATTAAAACTGAACACTTGTGGAGTAATGTAGTTTTACATAACCAGCTATAATATTATGGTGAAACAAAACATTATAGAGTTATACAACTGGTTAAACTACATAAAATTATCCCAATATATTTTGCAGCCTGAGATATGGTTTAATAGTTATAAGTTCATTAAGCCCTGGAAAAGAATGTGCAATATCATCTTATCATATATTCTTTTCCAGGGCTTAATGAATTTATAACTATTAAACCATATCTCAGGCTGCAAAATATATTGGGATAATTTTATGTAGTTTAACCAGTTGTATAACTCTATAATGTTTTGTTTCACCATAATATTATAGCTGGTTATGTAAAACTACATTCCACAAGTGTTCAGTAATATATCAAAAGTTATTTTGTTTTAAACACTGTTATAGATAATTACTTACATGTATATACATAAATATTTTTAAATAACAGTTTTGTGTATTATATATATATTTTTCAATTATATATATATTTTAAAGTAATATTTATATACCTAATTAATGTTGTAGGTAGGGTTTTAGGTAACAAATGGGGGAGTTCACTTGTTGTATTTTAAAACAGCACTGTAACAGCTAGTGCAATTATTCAATTTAATTAAATCATTAATCATTGATGCAATATAAATTGTTATGGTTACCAACACTCTGAAGAAGTCAGGACAAACCTAGGTCAGTGTTGGATTAATGTGTATGTGCCTTGTTGTTATTAAACCTTTGGAGGAACCGTGTCATGGTTGATATTATATCCGTTGTATTGGTTATTTGGTTTGTTTTTTCGTACCATTTTCCATGGAGGACGAAGATTCACCCATTAACATCAAAGTGTTATTACAGCAAGTGCACCAGCAGCTTCGCGAGCACACTGTGTTAATTCAAGGACTTTCAAGTAAAATTAATTCTACCAACGGTATGTGTTCTAACTTCAGTTTGGGGTTACCCCTTACCCAACCTACACCTGTGTTGGTGACGGCTGAGCCTGCAGAAGTGTTGGACGCTGATAGCAATGGTTCTGTCCCTACACTACCAGTCGAGCTATCTAACTCTGCCAGTTCCATTGTGGCTAATAACCGAAACCGATGGATGACAAGTTGTTTCAATTTTGGTAATGATAAAAACATGCCGCAGGTGGGGACACGAGTTCAGCCAAAATCATTGACTGAGTTAATGAAAGAATTTGAAATGAAATTGTTTAAGTTAAAGAGAATACAACTAGAAAATGGTTACTTAGAGCGTAACATTCAATTACGGCTTGTCCCAAAAGGTCTTCAGGTCTGGCGGTACCCGAATGGCTGTGAAAACAATGTAGAAATGATTAAAGAACTCCACGCTATTTTTGATGCCACAGGGGTACAAATCATGGAGGTTATGGTTAGACACAATAACC
This sequence comes from Protopterus annectens, assembly GCF_019279795.1. Classification (NCBI taxonomy): domain Eukaryota; kingdom Metazoa; phylum Chordata; order Ceratodontiformes; family Protopteridae; genus Protopterus; species Protopterus annectens. The sequence goes on along the minus strand of NC_056735.1, from coordinate 1,677,698,249 downwards.
TCCGTATTCAGGGACTGTTAAACATGCTTGATGAGATTCATGAGAAAATTACGCATGATTTACTATTTGACCAGTATTTCACTAACTATGTCAATGTAGTGAAAGACATAGATAAGAACTGTGAAATTTTATACAACAAAAAGTTTGATAAATTGCAGCGGGACATTTCAGCATACCGAAATGGTAAAGTGTATCCATTGGCAACCAAGATTAACACTCGTAGCAACATGACAGAGGAAACAACCAATCAGGATGAAGAAGTATGTGATGGGGCGGTGACGGAAACAGCAGCAGGTTCTTATAGTGCCGCCGTACGGGGTGCAGACCCTTTAGCAGAAGCTCCGAGGAGGTCGGAAAGAATAAGGCAGCAAGATCCTTTTCAAGGGAACGACAGAGTTCGACCGGGTTTAAAACCAAGGATGGACTATCGGTGGAAAAATCAGGAAGGAGAGTGGCAGAAAACCACAAGAAGGTAAATAAAAGAATTTTTTGGATACACGATTCATCTGTTTGCGACGAAGACTGTTTTGTATGTTTGAACAGTGGAGCTAAATTGCATATGGGGCATGTAACCTCGAGTTGCTCCATTACTCCTACCAGAGTTGATTCAACAGCTTTAGACATTGAACTAAGTGTGTTTAAAGACGTAAGATGCAATGACTCTAACGAAGTTAGTTTGTATACTGGAACTATTTGTGACAATTTTCTAACGGAAAGTGTATGTATTGATGAGCCTTTGTTGGAAGATAGTGGTAGTGCCGACTCAATAGAAGCGGTTACTACTATTAGTGATGTTTGTGATGGTTTTCTAAGCAAAGTGGCTACATCTGATGTAAATGATAACTCCCGTAGTAAACAGGAAGTAATATGTAACCTAGATGATAGGGAAACGGTGGATGAAGTACATCTTGATAACGAAGACAACATTTTAATGCAGATGAGTGTATATCAAGTTATGGGTGAGTTCAATGAAATTCATTTGGACTCAGTCAACATAAAATATAATAATAGTTGCTACGAGCATCAATTAATATGTACTCATGTTAATAATAATCCACAAATATCTAGTGGCTTAAAAGTAGAAAGTACAAAAGTTAATGAAGTTAAGGATTTAGAGTTAAGAAATATATGTATTAGTGATGAGAGCGACAATTTTTTTTGTAATATTATGCACGAAACTTCATGTAACTTAGTAGATGGGGATGGTAATGATGGCAGCCAAAACAAGGTTTTAACACAAATGAGTACATATTTCGACAAGGATAAAACAAATGAGTTGCACCAAGATGTAGTACATATAAATTATAATAATAGTAACGAATGTGAAATAGTGGATATATATACACCCTTTAATGCATGGCAGTGTGTAGATGATGACACAAACCTTGCTGTTAGGAAATGTGATGCCCCCATATCTGGGGCTAATGAAGAAAATGATGTAACACAGACCAATCAGCAAGATGGTGAGGCCTACCCTTCTAAAAGGGAACAAGTGAATGAATTTATTACCCCTTTATCGAATCCTATAATAGTGTTTAATACTACAAAAGATTTTAAGTTATTCAACTATTCAAGTGTAGAGTTCAATATACATCATGCAGACATTTTATCAAAAGGGTTTAATTTTGTACCGTGCAGAAGAGGAAATGTAGCTGATACACTTAGAGACTTGAAGTTATATACACGTAAATTAAATTTGTTGGCCTATTTTGGTTTCAAAAAGGGCGAAGAGCATTTAGTCAAATCTACTCATTTACACAAACCTAGTTACTTCAACCCACCTTATAATAATATGGTTCATATTTTTGAAAACTTGTGTGAACAAGACATTAGACAACTTTACAAGGATGATAACCTAGCATATCAGAGTAATTTAAAACAAGAACATATTGATGGTATTCAATTTATATGTAATAATAAAAATATACGTGTAATGAAGCCTGACAAGGGAAACGGAGCTGTAATAATGGATAAGGTGGATTATGATAATGAAATGTTAACTATGTTGTCGGATGATAATTATGTGGAAGTAAGCATAAATGAGGTTAACTTAGCTTACAAAAGAATTGATTTATCTCTTGAAGACATGTTATTTCAAGGGCAGATCAACGAGGAAGATTTTTTCTTTATGACAAACAAATATCCTGTGGTCAGTGGGATCTTTGGTATTCCAAAGATCCACAAAGGTCTTAATAATGTTCGTTTTAGACCAATTGTTGATGGCAAGAGGAGTAAAGTGTCTTTCATAAGTCAGTATTTGGATTCAAAATTGAAAAATGGTTTAAATAGTTTTCCTTATATAACTAAAGACTCATGGCATTTTTTGGATAAGAGTAGAAATTATGGAGCACATGATGATATTATGTTTTTGACAATTGATGTGGTTAACCTATACAGTGTTATACCACATGATATTGATCTTGAATGGTTGGAAGAGCAGTTAATAGTCACCGGTGTTTATGAGCAAGATCATATAAATCTCTATGTGAGGTTAATGGAGATGGTGTTAAAAAATAATTTTATATTTTTTGAAGGTTATAGGTTTCGACAAAAAACTGGTGTGGCAATGGGGGCAGCATGTGCCCCCATATATGCCAATTATATCATAGCATATTGGGAAAATAACTACGTTTTTAATAGCGAATTTAAGTCATACATCAAATTATACACCCGTTTTTTGGATGACATTTTTATTATATGGCAGGGGGATAAGAACATCTTCGAGAGATTTATTACTTATATCAACCAAACAGTATGGTTTTTGAAATTTACTCATGAAGTCAGTAAGGAGGAAATTAACTATTTGGATGTAAGCTTAACTTACAACAAAAACAACAATCACATATCATCCAAAATTTTCAGGAAATCCACATTTTCGAACTCATATTTGCATTACGACAGCTGGCACCCGGAGCATCAGAAAAAATCGATTGTAAAAGGACAATTAATTAGGGCGGCACGTATGGTTAGCGATGATGTCGATTTTGCAAGGGAAGTCGATTTCATGATTAAATTATTTAGTAATAGGGGTTATCCTACATCCTTATGTGATGACCTAAGAAATGAAATACAGACTAAAAGGAGAAATGGACAGATTCAACCCATACTTAATAGTTCATATCCATTATTTAATAACAATATAAATAATCAAAGGAAGTATGATTTACGGGATGAACATATTTTGTTTGTCATCACGTTCAATGCAGATACTGATGCTATTATTAATATTATTGAGAAAAATTGGAGATCATTCACCAGGTTAAGGGAATTCCAGGGTTATATATCATGCAAACCCAAGTTCATTTTTCGTAAGGACAGAGCCTTGAAACAAATTTTTGAGAGAGGCAATACCCATTTGGACACTAATATAAATAAAATTAGAGGAAACAGCAAGTGTGGTAGGTGTACTACATGTCCTTATATTATGAAAACAGGAAGTAAAATAATAGTAAATAATACATTTATTAGGATTAGGGGTAGGTTTAATTGTCATTCAACTAATGTAGTTTATTTAGCTAAATGCGAATTTTGCAAGGCATTTTATGTGGGCAAGACATGTAGAAAATTTAGGGATAGAATTAAGGAACATGTCTTGGATATTCAACATCAAAAACCCACTAACGCCTTAGCACGACACATTATATCATATAAAGATCACAAATTTTCTTTTTGTATATTAGAACAGTTAGTTCAGGACCAACAGGGTAGGTTAACTGAACATCATCTTGATGTTTGTGAGCTCAAGTGGCAAATGATATTAAATGCACATTCTTTTCCAGGGCTTAATGAATTTATAACTATTAAACCATATCTCAGGCTGCAAAATATATTGGGATAATTTTATGTAGTTTAACCAGTTGTATAACTCTATAATGTTTTGTTTCACCATAATATTATAGCTGGTTATGTAAAACTACATTACTCCACAAGTGTTCAGTTTTAATATATCAAAAGTTGTATTTTGTTTTTTAAACACTGTTATAGATAATTACTTACATGTATATACATAAATATTTTTTTTAAATAACAGTTTTGTGTATTATATATATATTTTTTTTCAATTATATATATATTTTAAAGTATTGGTTATTTATATACCTAATTAATGTTGTAGGTGTAGGGTTGTTTTTAGGTAACAAATGGGGGAGTTTCACTTGTTGTATTTTTTTAAAACAGCACTGTAACAGCTTAGTGCAATTATTCAATTTAATTAAATCATTAATCATTGATGCAAAGTATAAATTGTTAATGGTTACCAACACTCTGAAGAAGTCCACAGGACAAAACCTAGGTCAGTGTTGGATTAATGTGTATGTGCCTTGTTGTTATTAAACCTTTTGGAGGAACTTTGTGTCTTCGTGGTTGATATAACATTCAAAAGTCTGTCTTGACTCCTTATCTTGGTATTGTGTTTCTGGGAAGTCAACTAGACCCCACAGTTTAAAGAGCTTTTCCTCCACAGGAAAAAAAAAGATCTATATCTAGATATATTTTAGGGTTTTCTAGATTTCAGTCACTGCAAGGGAATACATCAGGATTTTTGACCTCATGTCTTCTTTGATTCACATCATACCCCTGGCAAGACTCCACATGAGAGAGATGCAGCAATATCTGAAGTCTCTTGAATCCCTGCACCCCCCCCCACTCGTCTTTTCAGAGCCCATTGCTGGGGTTTGTCAAAAGGGAAATCACTTGGTGGAGACAGCAGATATCCCTAAATCCAGGTCTTCCCATCTCCCTCCATGTTCTAAAGCAGACAGTCAATGCAGATACCTCAAACTTTGCTTGGGGAGCAGTTTCAGGAGGGATGAAGGTGCAAGATGTGTGGGACAAGGACAGACTGAAGCACATAAATATAAAAGAGATTCTTGCCCTGATCAAAGCAATCAATCATCCTTGATCCTTGGGACCTCATCAAGTTGTTACACACAATACCACAGTCATGTGGTACATCAACAAGCAAGGGGGAACCAGGTCACGCCACCTCTGCAGATTAGCTATGTTAGCTTGGGATATGTCTTCTTAGCTCAGTCACACTGTACAGACATATTGCATCCTGTCAGAGCAAAATTTCAGGGCAGACAAGTTGATCAGGAGAATGGCAGCCCTTCATGAATGAAATATACATTTGATCCATCTGTGGGGACTTCCTCAAGTAGACCTCATTGTCTCATCTCTGAACAATCAGCTATCAAGGTTCTGCTCCAGAACTCCATGTAAATATGCCTGGAATACAAATGCCTTTTCTTTTTTTGGGGGGCAGGAATGCTCCTGTATGCTTTTCCACCCTTTTTTCTAATATTCAGGGTACTGCTGAAGATTCAGAAGGGATCCCCCAAGCTCATTGAAGCGATTTCCTTCTGGTTCAGGCAACTGTGTTTCTCCTTTCTTTTGGAAATGGCCAGGGGCAGTTACCTCAAACTTCCTAACAGACTGGATTTAGTCACACAAGAACAGGGGTGTTTGATACACCCTGACACCAATGAACTTCAATTCACTGCCTGAATGATAGTCTTAATTACTCCTAGGTATCTGTTTACTGAGGACATGCAGTAGGTACTTGTGGAAGCCAGAAAGCCTATTACTAGAAAATCATAAATTAGCAAATGGAAGAGGTTTTCTAATACCAACAACATAACCAGCACTTATTCATGACTAGTTGTTCTCTGGTTTTACAATATTTGTGTGAGTTACTATCCTATATCATTTCTTACTCCTCTATCAGGGTTAATTTATCAGCCATTTCAGCATATATGCCCATGGATCCTCCTGTTTCAATGCATTCTCTTATCAAAATGTTCTTGAAAGGGGGTTTGCATAAGAGGTCTCCAAGAAAATTGGTGACCTATCCTTAGGATTTAAATTTTGTGTTAGAGAAGCTGACACTTCTCTCATTTCAACCAGGTAATGTAGCTAACTTGAGGATCTTAACACAGAATGCTGTTTTCCTAATTGTTCTGACCTCTGCAAGAAGGGTATCTAAGTTGCAAGTTATTATGGTGAGCTAACCCTATCTCATTTTCCACAGGGACAGGGTTTCTTTGAGAACTAATCCTTCTTTTGAGCATAAAGTAATATCCAAGTTTACTTTAATCCAAACTATTAATTTCCCCATTTTATTTCCTGAAGCCAAAAATGAGAGAGAAAGGATACTCCATACCTTGAATGTCCACAGACAACTCAGGTACTATCCTGACAGAACTAAGTTTTTCAGATCTTCAGATCAATTGTTCATTTCTTGTGAAAGTAAGAAGACGGGACAACCTGTGTCAAAACAGACTATTTTCAAATGGTTGTCTAAGCTGTTACCTCTTGTTATACTCATCTCAACACAACTATTCCAGGAAGGCAGTGCTAAGGCCTTCTATGGCTTTTTGGAAAGGGTTGAATTCTAGAAGTATTCTAGAAGCAGCAACTTGGTCCCCTGTACATGCATTTATAAAGCACTATAAGTTTGATTTCTTCTCTAGGTCTAGATCAGACTTTGCAAGGACCATTCTCCAGGGGCTCCTGGACTTTTCTCCTTTCACCTTCCTAATGTAGTAAGCTAGGGTAATCTACTCATATAGCTAAGGCTATTTCAACAGTAATCAAAATGATGAACATAGCACACTTGTGTAAGTAAACTTACCATAAAAGTAGACATTCAAATAATTACTGCTGTAGTAGCTGTTCCCTTCCACCATCCCTCTTATTTTTTTGCTTTGTTCTTGTGCCAGGGTGTAGATATTCTTGTCTTTTTACTCTTAACTATGTCCTCTTATGGCTCAACCTCCCTTTGATTATTGGCATGAAAGCTCTGGAGGGCTTGGCACCCAGTCCTGACTTTTAGACAGCTCAGCTCAAACTAACAGTTTGGGAATGTGGAAGGTGCACTGAAACTTTGAAGGCTAGTCAGATATTATATCCTTGGCAGGGTATAATCCATATAGCTTAGGCTACTGCAGCAGTGATCATTTGAACATTTACTGTTCCCTTGCACAACTGTACATCTGATGTAATTTTCATTCATTCTTCAACTGTTGGGTTCAGATCTCTGACTCGGCTGCTTCTTCCATCTTGTGAAACACTGAAACTCTCAAGCTCCTCCCTTTACCTATAATGCCCTAGTCACATACCTCAGATAGCATTTGCCACCATAGCATTCAGACGTGGTCACTGAAAACTCTCAAGTGAGCCTTATTATTGTTCATGAGTTAGCTTCATTTCTGTTTAAAACAAATAACCTTTAATTTCTTTCAACCTTTTTCCTCTCTTAAGACCTTTTTAAAAGCTATTGTTAATTCTGTCTCACCCTTTTACATTATTCTTAAAATATTCCTTAAATACCATTGTTGGTATCCTGCATAGTAGTTTTTAGTACTTTCCTTTCAATTACCATTGTTGGTATTTTCTTTTTTATCTGTTAGGATAAATATTTTTCTGTCTTACTCTTCCCTTTCCTGTTTTTTACTATGCCTGACAAACCTTCAGGATTTAAAAAATGCATGGCCTACGGCCACAAAATCCCTAACTCAGATGCACAGTCAAAGTGTGTCTATTTTTTAGGAAACTCATTTGGAATCTGACTGCGACATCTGTAAAGGGTTTAATTCCTGTGCCTTAATAAACAGGAAGAATACACTAATGATCAGGAGATTGTTGCCCTCCAAAGCTGCTTCTACAGCCTCTGTGGCTCAAACCCCAAAACAGTAGATAAAAAAGGAGATTCTCACACTAAAGAATCATGTAAGAGATCTTCAGATCCATCAGCGTCTACTACTTCAGCTCCATTACCTGAGCCTCCTGTTAAAATAGCTAAAAAGTCAGATCCAACAACTTTGGATCTGAAACCTAAATCTGATAAATCTCCACAGATCAATTCACCCCAACTTTTGCCAGATCTAATATTCTCTCAGCTCCCATCTCCCTTTTAGAAACAATTTCTTAGGCACCATTCAAGACCATAGCTTCATTCATTTGATCTTGCAAGAGCCTTACAGAAGCTGATGTTGACAGGCTGATCAGGTCCAGAGACCCTTGCCTGTACTACTCCTCCATTATTAGCTCCTTCTCCTATCCGACCTTCAGTTTCAGAGCCATTGGATCCAAAATTCCTGGAGTCATCTGTCTCGAATCCAAAGATGTTGGCATGTTCGACTGAGATGGTGTCTCTGAGTGGTTGAGCACCAAGTATTTCAGAGCTGGATGACTCTCAGAGCCGTAGCATCAGCTCTGGCTCTGGAAGTTTGACTTGACTCTGAAGTTGTCTGAGCAGTCTCTGCCCCTCAGAGCTTCAGCATGAACAGCTTGGCACCAACTTCTTCCTCCAGTACTTTGCCTTTGGGTTAAAGGTAAGTGACATCCCATAAGCCTGCCTTATTGGACCAATCAGAGTCCTTTTCTCCAAGGCATTCTGCCTTCGAGGTAGTAGAGAGAGCCTTCTCTGTTCCCAGAGTTCAGACTTTTCTTCCCTGTCTGGGTCTGACTACTCAGTCCCATTCAATTCTTCATCCAGAGCCTCAATCATCCATTGGGACAGCCAGCCCAAACCTGTTTCCAGACCACCCAGCAGGGTATAGTAATCTCTTCTGCCACTTCTCTGCAGCATCCCAATGAAGAAGTCCCTAGGAAGAAGAAGTGCAAAGGAAGGCACTTAGACTCTCCACAAGAGTCTGTCACAGAGGATACTGACTTTGATGAAGGCAAAGGGTCCCCCAGATCACCACCCAACAATATCTCATTTGGAGACATCTTAGAACTCCTGAAACAAAGGGGTGGTTGGTCCCCCTAATAACCTTTCCCAAGAGGAAGCTCTAGCCAATCTACCTCCTGGGGGTCTCCACCCACCATTGAGCTCATTGATTTGGTCTCTTGATAGGCATGAAAGGAGCCTGACAAAATTGAGACTATCCCTAAGAGACCAGATAGGATCCTAGCACATCCTAAGGATAGAACATATTGGATTAAGGGAGTACCCATTGACGCCATGGTCATAGCGGTGGCCACTAAGAAGGAACTGGCAGAACAAAGCTCCTCTTCTGTCCACCCCCCCTAATTGGGAGTGTAGAGCAGTGGACAGATTTGGGAAGTGTGTCTATACATCAGCAACCTTCACTCTTAGGTCGCTGAATTATTTGGCACATTTTACGAGACTTCAGAGGGATTTGATTAAAGAACTTTCCAAATCCATCTCTAGGACCACATTTTATGAGGTAGAGGGCACTATTTTCTCACAGTTGGCTAACCTTCAATCCATTTCAAACTCATCCATGAGGCTTGTCACCAACATGACTGAAGGTACCTCATAGGTGGCAGGTTCAGGCATTTCCGTCAGAAGACATCCCTGGATGCGCTTGTGTGACTTTATGGAACCCTTCAAATCTTTCCTCATCAGTGCTTCCATTGACAGAAGATCCTTATTTGGCCCCAAAGTTAAAGGCACCCTCTCAAGGTGTGAGCAGGAAGGAAAAATCTTTTTTGCTGTGGGCATAGTTTTTCTACCCCTCAACAGACCTTTTCTAGGAACCAGTGAGGTGGATAGAAAATGTGGTTTAAAAAGTCCCTTCCAAAATCCACATGGAGACAGATCCCCCAGGGGCAGGGAGGAGAGCTCTAATGGAAGACACCATGCCCACGGCAAAGGTGATCTGCATAACCAGGGATCTAGGGATACTTTTGCTGACAGATCCTATCAGCGCCTCTGAAAGGAGGCCTGACTGTCCATCTCTGAAGGCAGTCAGGGGTCATTTATCCCTGCACCAGAGAGCCTAGCTAGAAATTATAAAACATCCATGGGTGCAGAGGATAATATCCAGAGGTTATATAATACCATTTTCCCATCCATCACCACTAGTATTAAATAAAATCCCCGATGTTCCACCCAAGCAGCAGCATGAGAAATAAACAAGCTTCTAGAAAAAAAGAGTCATCCAATAGGTCCCCCCAATCAAAAAGAGTCCAGAATTTATTCAAGATTCTTTTTAGTTCCAAAGAAAACAGGGGACTAGACACCAGTCTTGAATCTTGGCAAACTAAATAGATCAGTTTAGTATACAAACTTCTGGATGGTCACAGTTCAGTCCATTCTGCCTTTTCTGCCCAAGGATGACTGGATGTCCACAACAGAGCTTCAGGATGTGTGCTATCATATACAAATTAACAGACAGTCAAGAAGAAATCTATGCTTCCATCTGGGAGCCAGTCATTACCAATTCAGAGCACTGTCCTTTGGTCGCACCACAGCCCCCAGAGTGTTTACCAAGTGTATAGCAGTAGTTGCAGTTCACTTGAGACTGCAGGGATTCTTGTTTTTTCCATATTTGGACAACTGGCTCATAGCTGCTCCAACCAAGCATCACCTAATTCAAGCTCAGAACTACTTACTCCAGTTATGCTGTCATCTGATAATTTCTGTCAATTACAACAAATCTCAACTCGAACCAACTCAGATATTGGAATTCCTTGGTCCTGTGTTCAATATGGTCACTCAAATAGCTTCTCTCCTGGGTCCAAACAATTCAGTTCCAGGTCAAAAAGATCATTCAGAGTTCTTCTCTTTCAGCTCATCTGATTCTCCAGACTTTGGGATCCATGTCAGCAGTAATCACTCCAGTACCTCTGGCAAGGTACCATATGAGGATCCTTCAATGGACACTCACAACTCAATGGTCTATTCTCCAATACCCATTAACCAGTCAAGTCAAAATAAAACCAGCTTGCAAAAATTACCTTCTATGGTGGATCTATTCCAATCAAATACAAGAAGGCCTTTCCTTTATTTTCTCTCTCTCAGCCCAAGGCTACAGTGACTACAGACATCTCTCAGACTGGGTGGGGGGCACTTCTTGGGAAGGATGGCCCAAGGTACATGGTCCTCGAAGAGGCCAACATATATTGCAATGTCCTGGAAATGACAGCTGCCATTCTAGCATTGAGGCCTTCCAAGACACTGTCCCAACATGGACTGTTGTATTTCAGGCAGACAATATGTCAGTAGTCTGGTACATCAACAAACAATATGGAACCAGCTCTTACCCTCTTTGTCGAGAAGCTATGAGAGTGTGGCAATGGTCGATCTCATCCAATCACTTTCTGATAGCAACACACATCTCGCGGAAGTCCAATGCAATTGCAGACAAGTTAAGCAGATCTAGTCTAATGCCTCATGAGTGGTCTCTCAACATGAAGGAGGCGGAGAGGATTTTCCATTGATGGGGCTAGCCATGCTGCAATTTGCTTGCCTCTCCCTTCAACAACTGCAACAGGCTCTTTGTCCTGATCCCCCAAGTGGTGGAGTCCCCAAGAAACACTCTACTTCTTGCTTGGCCCTCTTGTCCCCTTTATGTATACCCCCAATGCCCTTCATTCCCAAATTTCTCCAGAAAGCATCTCAACTGAAGAGAACAGTTATCTTCATTGCACCTTACATGCCTTGTCAGATCTAGTTTGCCTTTTTTTGGCCTCAACTTGTACACCCACCTTGGATTTTAGATCCAACTCCAGACCAATTGTCTCATCCAACAGACATGATTCACCCAAACATTTCAGGCCTCAACTTAACCACGTGGTTTCTCCAGTTCCGTTAATTTCTAGACAATCCAGGCTGTCTTCCCCTGTCCACAAAGTTTCCACTCGAAAAATTTACAAAAGTAAATGAAAAAGATTTGTTTTGGGGCACAAACACAATTTAGATCCCTTTTCAGTTCTGATTTCTAAGGTTCTTGATTTTTTTAGCTACAATTTTCAATGAAGGGGCTAGCTTCTCAACTGTCTGAGTACAATTAGCAGCCATTTCTAATTTTCATATAGAAGTAAATAATTAAACTTTAGCATATTCCATGCTTTGCAAAGCCTTTCTCAAAGGTAAATATCTACTTAGACCTCAGTTAAAGGATCATACTCCTCCTTGGGATTTAAATATTGTTTTACAGGCCTTAATCCAACTCCCCTTTTAACCATCAGCTAAGTGTGAACTAAAAATTTTGACCTGAAAAACTATCTTCTTAGTTCCTATTACATCTATCAGAATGGTGTCAGAACTTCAGGCTTTGTCGTCTAAACATTATTTGATTTTTCACAAGGATCGAGTATCTTCTGGAACCAATCCTTCCTATCTACCTAAGATGGTGTCAGAATTCAGTATTAATCAGGTTATAAGCCTTCCACTCTTCTTTTCAAATTTCTCAGATGTTACCCTTATTGGATGTCCACAGGCAATTACATTTCTATCTTCACAGAATCAAAAATTTGAGGAAATCTGAACAATTATTTGTTTCTTTTTCTGAATCAAAATTAGGTAAACCAGTTTTTAAAGTGACTTTAGCCAAATGGTTGACTGATTGTATTACTTTAGTATACAAAAAAGTGGGTTTGCCTTTACCAAAAGCAGCAAAAGCCCATTCCACCGGATCTATGGAAACTTATTCAGCCTTTTTGTCTAGAACTTCTTTGGAAGATATTGGTGCAGCTGCAACTTGGGCTAACCCTCATACTTTATTGTTCTTTGAAAATCAGATCTGGTCTCTAGGGGAAGAGCTCCCTTTGGCTCAGCTGTGCTTAGGAATATCCTTTTTTAGAGTCCTCCAGGGAGTTAGGTAGTCAGGGACATTGTCCCAACAGTTGAGGAATAAATGAAAATGACAACATCAGATAAAAAAGTTATGTACTCACTATAACATTCCATGGACTTGTCCATTTTCATTTTTCCTCAACTTCCCTCTCACCAACCCCCCTCTTTGCTTTACTCTTGGAAGAACTGAAGGATGTTGCAAGAACTCCCAGATTCTGATATTTCATGACTGTTCATTTCTCTGTAGGTCTAGGGGCAGCAAACAAGATCTGAGTTATGTTAGGTGACTAATGCATAATGGGTAAAGGGAGAAACTCAAGAATTTCAGTGTTCCATGAGCTGGAAGAAGCAGCTGAGTCAGATCCAAGGAATAGATCTGACCCCAACAGTTGAGGAAGAATGAAAATGGATAACACAGCTGGAACGTTATGGTGAGTACATAACTTTTTTCTTCATTTTCTGAAGATTCCCAATATATTGAACAGGAAAATGATCCTATGTGGGCAGCTTCTGCTTTTTATCCTCAGGTGACTAATTCTGACTCTGAGGAGAGTGTTTCTTCTGGTAGTCCCCTAGAAGAATTCTCTTTTTCTGTAATCATATCCAGAGTGAACCACTTGTTTCAGTGGGAACATAATGACATCCCACTGTCCTTGAAAAAATATGATTTATTACAACTGGAATTTTCTGAACCCAGTCCTGTTACTGCAGCATTTGAGATTGTTTTTTATAGCATGTAACTTGCCTGACTGCTAAGCTGCTACCCCTAATAAAACAGAAAGATCGTATAAAGTTCCTCAGTTTATACATTTTTATTTTATAATCCCAGCTCTGACTCTGCAAAGCCTTTTCTAGATTTTAGAAAAAGTTTATTCTTCTGCCACACTTATTTTTAGAATTCATAATTGTAAGGCTTACATGTTAATGTTTATGCTTGCATGTTTTGAGAATATGATGAGCATTATACTTATCTTTGCCTCTTCTGGGGAAAAATCCTCTGAGTATTCTTAGTGAATCTGTGTCCCTGGTGACTAAACACCCTCTGAAGTTTGCTTATGTTTCAGCTGATGCCACTTCCATATCACCTACTACTGAAACGGAAACTGTTATTTGAAGGTTTACTTGTTTGCATACACAAAATCTACTTTATGATATTAAAGCTGACATTTTGAGTTCTCCTTTAGACAGAGAATTTTCCTTTGGATGGAGAGGTTATTTTTGGACTTGAATCTGCTGCTGAGGTCATGAAAAAGTGTGATGAGAGAAGGAACAGGAGGTTATTTAAATAAGTCATCCTTCCTTCTTCATATTTGTCAATTGTTTTAAAACTGTCTCTACACCATTCTTTAAAATGCAAAATAACCAGATACAGCAAGCTTCTGGCACTAAGCTTTCAAAATACAATGACAGGAAGACATCAAAACAGAAAGATTCTCCCCCAGAAATAAGGACAGTCAAACAAGTCTGAATGACTATCTGCAGAATGCCTCCCTTCCCACCCTGGCAAGCCTTTAAATCTTCTCACAAATCTGGCTTTCCATTTCTCTCTTTGGAAACAGATTATCGCAGACAAATGGGATCTTAGAGGGATATATCAGATATACAGATGGCAGTGGGAATCCCTACCTCTTTCTCAAGGGCTTCTTCCTCATTCACAAGATCACCCCCCCCCCAAGTCATTCAGCATCTGCAGACTGAGGGGGTGATATAAACAGTCCCTCTTTTGTTATTCAAGAATGTCTCTGGTACTCAAGAAAGAAGCTTTCTGGAGACCAATCTTACATCTGTCCTTTCTAAACCTGCTTGTGAATGTCCCAGACTTCAAAATGCTATCCTTTCTTAACATGTTATCTGTGATTTCCCTTTAAGTTTTTAGTAATCCTAGATTTAAAGAATGGTCATCATCAAATTTCAAATGCTACTTAAAGTTTTCTGTGTCTGCATTACACTTTCCATTTTCTGCATTGCAATTTTAGTTATCCTCTGCTTCATAGGTATTCACAAGGTATTTAGCCCCACTGATATGGCAAACTGCAAGGTACTCACATTTTCCCTTATTTGGACAACTTATTTATGCAGTCTTTTTCAAAGTGTAAAGAATCCCTGTCTTGGGCGAGAGGTCTCCCTCACAGACTGGGGTTTCAAGAGAGCATCCAAAAGTCTTGCTTGACTCCTCACAGGATAATTTTCCTGGGGTGTCTAATAGATACCACAGTTCAAAGAGCTTGCCTTCCATGGAAAAAAGTATATTTATATCTAATTCTGTTCCTTTGTTTTCTACCTAATCCAAAGATTGAGCAAGGGAATTTTGTAGGATTCATGGCATCCATGACTCTAATGATTCCTATAAACAGATTCCACATGAGAAAGATTTGACCAAGGAAGTACCAGGCATGTACCTCACTAGACACATGCAACAGCTGGAAAGGCCACAAATGTACCTCACAAAGAGAATCCTGGGCCGTAAACACATGTACACAGACAGACTCAAAAAACTCCAGCTATTCCTCTGTCTCATATCGTCTACTAAGAGGCAATCTCTGCTTGACTTACAAAGCCATGTCTGACCCAGCTCTGTTAAAAATGCTACAGCTAAAGAAATCCCAATCCCTCCACATCACACGCTCCAGAGACCTCAACCTCATTACCACAATCAACAGAACATGCTGGAGGGACAGATTCATAACCCAGAGACTGCCCATGCTCTAGAACAGACTTTCCATACATGTCAGGTAGAGCACCTCACTGACCCTCTTCAAGAGAAATCTTGATGAGTGGATGTGAAATAGAAAGTTCACCCTGGGGATCACTCCACTGGATCTACATGATAGAGGCACTGGCAACTAACATCTGGTGGCACAATCCCATGGCACTTCTATGGGCTAGGCTTGTAAAGGCCCCAGGGCCATTAGCCAAGTACACACCTATGAACCTAAGGAAGAGTAAACCTGTCTGTTGGACAGCAGCAATAAACAAACTCTATAACAGAAGGAAAGAATTGCTGTCTGGGACCAAGAAGGAGCAGATGCCAATTTGGAAGCAACCTCTCCTTTGTCTGAACAAGCAAATAAGGTCACTGGTGAAATCTTTTAAGGCTAACTTCGAGTCCATATTGGCCACATCCACCAAGGGCAATCACAAGGCCTTCTTCACATATGCCTGCAATCTCAAAGGCAACAGCCAAATATGCTCTGAACTGGTGGTCAATAACACCACATACACAATTGCCATAGATATAGCCAACTTGCTGGCAGATAGGTTCAGTGAAAACTTCTACCCCCCAGTTCCCCCCCATCAGTAAACAAGGACATCCCCAGCACCTGACCCCTCCCCTCATCACCAGGGAGCAGGTCCTTAATGCCCTCTCAAAGGCAAAAAAATACAGTCTCCATGGGTCCCGATAACATCCCTGGCTGTATCCTACATGAACTCAGGCATGAGCTCTCAGCTCCATTAGACACCCTATTCAACCAAAGCCTGGGCACTGGCTTCATTACAGCTGAATGGAGGACAGCCACTGTCATCCCTATACACAAAGGTGGAACATCCACTGACCCAGGCAATTGTAGGCCCATCGGCCTAACTAGTCTGATCTGCAAGGCCATGGAATGCATTATCATGGTCCTTATAAACAAGGACATTGGGAACCTCCAAATGCTTGACCTCACACAATTTGGTTTTGTTAAAGGGAGATCATGCCTGTTAAACTCAGTCGACTTCTTTGAAACAGTCACCAAAGCCATGGATGAGGTGAAGACACCACCTACCTTGATCTAGCCAAAGCCTTTGACACTATTCCCCACTCGGGCATAATAGATAAGCTCTCTCAGCTAGGCATCAACCCATATGTTACCAGATGGGTAACTAACTGATAGAACCCACTCAGTCAATGTAGGGAAAGTCACCTCTAGCAGTAGACCCATAATGAGCAGTGTACTTCAAGGATTGGTCTTGGGGCCTCTACTGTTTGGGATATACTTTTCTGAGGTGCAAGCCAAAACAAGTGGTCTGTGGCTGACCAAGTTTGCAGATGACTGCAAGCTGGGTGCTGTCTTAAATTCCCCTAATGATGTGAACATCCTCCAAAGAGGGCCTTACCCAAACTAATGACTGGTGCCAGAAGCATGGCCTCAAACTGAATGCCAAGAAATGCATCATTATCCCCTTAGGGGAAAATGTCATCCCCACTAATTATCACATTAATAACAATGTACTAAGCATGCAATAAGTCGTTAGAGACTTGAGTACCCAGGTTGATAGCAACCTGACTTTTGACCACCACATTGCCTCTATTGTATGGAAGGTTTTCATGACCCACCTCATAAATAGGGGTATTTCATCCAGGAACAAGGAGGTCATAATATCCCTGTACTCCTCCCTTATCAGACCCATTATTGAGTGCAATGCCCCCTTCAGCATGTACAGCACCTTGCCAAGCACATGCAGCAGTCGGAGACCACAGATGTTCCTGACCAGGTAAATCCAATGTCTCAAACACCTATCCTATACAGATAGGCTAAAAGCCCTGTCCCTCTACTCAGTCTCATAGACACTTCTCAGAGGTGACCTGTGTCTGGCATACAAGGCCATTTCAGACCCAGCCTTGATGGAGTTGCTGCATATCTGTAAGACAAACTCCACTCATGAAACCTGCAAGCAAGGCCTTAACCTGGTCTGTGACATTAATAGAACTTGTTGTCAGGATAGATTAGTGTCCCATAAACTCCCCTGTCTGCAGAATAGACTCCCTCTCCATGTCAAGCAGAGTACCTCTCTAGCCCTCTTTAAGAGGAACCTGGACGACTGGATGAGAAACAGAAAATATACCCCTGGGATCCCACCTGTGTCCCTGCTGGACAGGAGAAATAGGTGTTGACTTTGAGGGAACATGGGTGAAATTCTTGACTAGGCTTATAAGGGCCTCCGGGCCAATAGCCTAGTATCATCCTATGTACCTATGATGCTACTTAAAACCTGTATAGTCCCAACATCAATATCCCCTGACATTCCAGATTCCTGTTTTGAATATTTGTAAAAAGGGAACTGCTTTGGTGGAGATACCAGTGTTATCTGAATATGGGTCTCCTATTCTCCCTTCCTGGTCCAGCACAGTTTGTGACTACAGATACCTCAGACTTTGCCTGTGGAATGGTATCTATGGAAATAGAAGTGATAGGTCTTTGTAACAAAAAGGACTGATCAAAACACATAAACATAAAAGTGATTTCAGAAGAAATAAATGCTCTCAACTCTCTCTGTCATTAAAGGTCCCCTGGGGATGGGGGAGAGCTAGCTAGGGATATGACGACAAGGTAAGTTGGAGCTCAAAGCCCTGAGTAACCCAAATCACAATTTTCTTACCTACACATACAGGGCAACTCACCTATCAATATCTGAATTACAATATCTTTCCTAACTAGCTTTTGTTTGTATTCAGTGACTTTAAGGTGTAGCAGCACTCACTCTTTGATCAGCAAAACAGAGAAGTAAACTGGATAATCTTACCAGCCTTTTAAGTGAAATACTGACAAACACAAATAAAGTTAAGGAACTTGATATGAATAACTCCAATGAAATAAGGGCTGTCACAACTAAATTATAATTCCTACAATTGGCATCCATTAATGCAGCTGCAATTCAAGCACTGCAGGCTAACGTGGAGCCTTATGATAGAGAAATCTCCAAAATAAAGGAACAGCTCAATTATTTGGAGAATTGACACTGGAAAAACAACCTCAGGCTGTCAGGTTTAAAGAAAGGCTCAGAAGGTAAAATGTGCAGTGAAAACACTTACTAGAGGCATTGTACATACACAGTTACATTACTGTTGAGCATGCACACAGAGTTGTTAGATATTTGTCAACTGATTCACATCCCCCATGCCATATTATTTTTCACCTTTTGAATTTTACTGATAAATAATTGCTACTGGAGAAAGCAATAGAAAGCAAAATTTTCTTTCTTGTTCGTCTAAAAGTTAGATTTTTATTTTATTTTTTTATGCGTTGTCGCCTCACAGTAAGACGCTGTCCGGTTCGATTCTCAGCTAGAGCGTCTTCTGCGTAGAGACATGCATGAATGGGCATACCTTCGTTGAAGATTGTGCATCAGGGCTAGTAACTTGGCATGTAAAAATCAACTACCAATCATTAGTGGACCAGAGTTCCGCTGTGGCGACCCCTAACCGGGAAAAGCTGAAAGACGCAACATTTATTACATTTGTTTACCGAGTAGCGTCCGACTAGGACAGGGGCCCATTTTCAGCAGAGACCCAGGAGAAAAGCTCCACAGTATTTCAAAACAAACAATGTTTACAAACAACACAGGCATTTATACAATAAGATTGATAGAGCAATACAGGCAATAGTACAAACTAAGTAATTACACCATACAGTACTGTGCTATTATTATATAAGACAAATAATACAAATGAGGATAGTAGTTATTATGAGAACTAAGATAGAAGTGGGTCTGTAGTTATCCAGGGAAGTGACAAGAGCATAACCAAAGATTAGTAAGATGTTCCTTTAAGGGTGCGTTGAACTGATTATGAGATTGTTTTAAGATTTTTCAGGTTTGGTGCTTCAGAGCAGCAAGGAGTTTGCACAAGCACATTCCCTATACTATGAAAACAATAAATCAATTTAGTGCCAAAACTCAAAGGAGAGAGAGATGTGTTTACTTCAGCTAATCAAAAGCTAATTTTCCTGCAACAACAACTTCCCCAGACAGAGGTGCCCAATCTTTCTAGGACTGAATAAAACATATTACAAACACCAGTATATGATTCATGCCTATGCAGCAAGACAAACTCTCAGCGGAGCATACCGAGATTATCAAGAAAATTACTCAGCCTGGGAAATTCACAGTGGTCAGGTTGGATCTATCACAACTTATAAATTTGCCATGTAGTGGAGATGCATTGCCAGAGTAAGTTAGCTCTGTTCCAAAGCTCATTCACAAAGAGGTCTCAGGACAATTATTTGGAGTGTCAATGGAGAACAGATTCAACCATCTTTCTTTGGAAGAAGATGTCTGCACTCTAGATCTGGAGGGAGCCCTTGTACTCTGTTTCCAGAGGGAGCCTTCTCCATATCTCCAAGTTCAGGAGATTCAATTTCTGCTAACCAGTCTTCCCATAATATGGACTCGAGGCCATATATCAGTTCTTCCTGGGACCTGCAGGGCACTTGCCTGCAAAGTCAGGTGACAGTACTATCTGAAAAACTAAGAAGTCCAAATCAAAGAATGCTAAATCATGACTGTTACTACACTATCTTGTTCTTATTTACTTAGGGTATGACCCAACTTTCCCATGATACCAATGAATATTTTGGTGTAGATCTGGGTAAACACACATAACGTGGTTAGTTTTTGATAATACTTATTTTAAGATAGGATATCTTTTCTACAGTTATCCTTCATTTGAATGATAGGTGCAGCTGCACTAATCTAGTAATTTGTGTGTTCTTATTTCAAAGTTTTCATTTATTATCTGCACTTAGCTCTTGCACTTTCTCTGTGATGGTTTAAACTTTATAATTAGTTTGTATGCTTGTTAGCTTTCTTTAGCAATGGTATGTAACCTTAAACATTATTTCAATTAATATCCATGGGTTAGGATCAAAAGTAAAGAGAAACTCATCCACAGCTGGCTGAGGAAACTTGCATGTGACAATTTGCACAAGAGCTGAAAATTAGCAAATGACACAGGTGGTGTTTATATAATATATTTGGTACCACTGCACTGCTAGTTTGTCCAATTGATCTAAAGCAGTGGTTGCCATTTTTTAACCCAAAGTTAGGCTGACATATTTTAGAGTAAGCTTCAAGATCATAGAGGAAGGTTGGTTTTAGCTAAATG
This sequence comes from Protopterus annectens, assembly GCF_019279795.1. NCBI lineage: Eukaryota > Metazoa > Chordata > Ceratodontiformes > Protopteridae > Protopterus > Protopterus annectens. The sequence continues at coordinate 1,677,677,835 of NC_056735.1, read as the reverse complement.
TACAACTCCAGGATGGCCTAGCAGTTTGGACTTCATATATGACTCCAACCATGATGCATAACAGTCTGATGTATCATAGCTGCAACCATATATGGCTGCAACTACAGATGCAGACATATTTACATCTCTAGAACTCTTTAAAGCTATGCAGTTTCCCGTGGTCATGGGGGTATTTTAGCATTGTACTAAACTCGGTTGAAGATCACTCTGTACTCAACTCGGGAAGACATCTTAAAGCTCAATGGCTTTTATTAGATAGAACTGAATATATGGACTTGCAAGATAGTTGATGCCTTCTACATCCAACTGACCCAGGGTACTCACTTACACACCCCTCAGGGGAAAGTACTAACAGGACTGATTTTGTACTAATATACTCCAGTGCTATAAGCAATGCACTAAATATGAAAATCAACCCCCCCCCATCCTCTATCTGACCATGATGGCCTATCCTTATCAGTGAATCAGGGTCTACAGATTTACCTTAGGGATGCATTGTGGAAACTCGACCCTTTTATTCTTAATGATCTATCTACCAAAAACTGCATAAAAAAAAAGTTGCTACTTTCCTTCATTGCGTCCCTTCGACCCCTATGCTGATCTCTACTTGATGAGAATCATTTATATTTTATATTAAAGATATATCCTCTGCAGCTAAAGCTAGATTATTAAGAACCGTAAATGTGCATATTCGACTCTTAGCAGCCCAGATCCTGGCAGTCTTCTCCAAGGTTAAGCTTACTAAATTTAAGGAAAAATAGGCAATTTGAGACTACAAGTCACTGAAAACACCTAAATATAAACCAGGAAGCACATCAAGTATAGGCTCATTTAGACAAAACTGGTAAACAGGCTTCATCAGAGAAGATAACATACCAGGATTGATTGTATAAAGAGTGCAGACAATGTACTGACTGTACAATCAATAAAGAATGTATTAGCTTTTTTCCTTCCTTATGCAAGTCATTTCAAAATTCTTTGGACCTCTCTTCCATTCTAAATTCCTTGCCATTTCCACAACATTCAGTGGAGCATGGTTCTTTCTTAGAGGGGGCAGTCACCTTGCAGGAAGTTCAAAATGTGGTGAGAAATATTCCTTCTGGCTAAGTCCTGAGACCTGATTTGTATCTCAGCTGATCTCTATAAATTACTTCAACCTTTGCTTTCTCCTATATTAGTGAATCTGTTTAACACAACCATAGAAGAATGTTGTATTATTGTCACTGCTAAACTGGGAAATGTAAACATGTTAGTGAGTAATTACAGGCCTATATCCCGTTATAAATACAGAAAACAAACTTTGTGTCCAAATTTTAGTTGACAGGCTTGGCATGGTTCTGAATACCCTAATCTCACCCACAGATGCAGGTCTTGTACTGATCATATTCATTACCCTTCTCTTATACATGCAAGTGGTAAGGAAATATAAAAGTCCAGCTATAGATATACTAATGACTTTCAGGATGGCCTTTGATACCATTTTCTGGACCTATGTCTGGTTTGTCTTAGTTAAGTTTGGTCTCCCAAAGGTGATCCAAGTAGCTTATCATTCTTCCTTTGCCAGAGTACTAATGAACCAAATGATTTCTCCTCTTTTCTTTCTAGGAAGATGTACTAGACATGGCTGACCTCTATCCTGTTTTCTTTTGGCAACAGACTGTTTAACACTCTTCTTGTTTTCAAAGAACCTTTATTGAATTATCACTTGTGACACAGGCAAACTTACATTTATCTGAAATGAATCAAACCATATTAAGTTCAAATTTACAAACATTATACTTCACATATATTATTCTATACAATATAATCAGTCCAATATTGCATACATTGTTCAGCTCCTGCCTTCTGTTAAACCTCATTTCTCCTCCAAAATATTTTTCTGCATGTATTGTTCCCATCATTTCCATTTTCTATGTAATTTACTCCTACTCTTTTCTAAAGATCCCACTTCTTGTTCTTTCATCTCTTTTACATTATTCACTACATCAAGTATGGTTGATTTAAACTTTGATTTCCATTTTCTAATAATTGCTTTTTTTGAATCCACCAGAATTAAACTTAACAAGGCCTTACTATGTCTAGACAATTCAGATCCTGTATCCCAGCTCAAAAAATATTTTCCTTGTTTATACTCATTTGCTCACCCAGTATTCCTGACAGAGTACTTTGTAGAAAATGTTTAAAGTCTGCCAACTCATTACACTACAGAGACATATGCACCCAAGTATCGATTTCTTCCCCATTACACCTCCAACATTTGTCCTCTACCTCTGGAAAAATTCTTTGGGGTCGGCATGGAGTATAAAAGTACCTATGCAAACACTTCCAGCAAATATCCTAAATCTTCAAGACTTTGTTGCATATTTTGGAGCCATAAATATGTCTTCCCATTGTATACTGTTTATCTATTCTCTCTTCCCAAATGTTTTCTGACCTCCTCTGATTGATTCCTATGGTTATCATGCAATATTTTACATGCCCTACTAATTATCCCTTTTTTAACAACAGCTTCTGTCCCAGATTCAACTAAAAATTCACCAGTGCAAGTCTTCCACTTAGGATTCCCCTATCCCTTTCTCTGTGCCTATACTCTGATATCAATCCCTGATATGGAAGGTAATCTCCAGCCTGCAGTCCAAATGTCTTCTTGGCCTCTTCCCATTTTATTACATTTCCCTCACTAATTATTTGTTCCCAATACATTAGTTCCTTTGCCAGCATTCTCCAGTAAATTCCACCCCTCTTTTGGCTTTCGCTAACCCATAGTTGCAGTCATCCCTATCTGCGGAATCTCCTCTCTCCATTCCTATGTTGGCTTGATTCTTAGTATATTTTCTGCTATTTTATGAATATAATATTCTGTCTGACAGTTGTTATTCTCCTTAAGAATCTGCATCCAAAATCACACTTTTCCTTATTACTTGAATTTCCCATCCTGATTCATCATCACCCCTTTCCACTTTGAATTGTAACTTTCTGCTTGTGTTATATATGAGAGCCTTAACTGTGTAGCTCTAAAATATCCCTTCAAATCTGGTAATCCTAAACCTCCTTGTTCTACTGGAAGGATCAGTTTATCCCACTTGACCATTGCCCTCTTCCCCTCCCAGTTAAAATTTTTCAATTCTTTATTAATTACTATCCACAACTTCTCTGGTTGATAAAAATATGCCTGACCTGTATATAAAACTAAAGAGATTAAAAACATAGCTTCCAGTTTCTCATTTTTTATTATCTTTTGTTTAGTTAATTCCCACATATCCTTAGCTAGCATATCAGTGTCCTTTTAACCCATACATCTAAATAATTCATATGTCCCCATAAATATGTGTATTTCTGAACCAATTAATTTATGGGGTACATAGTTTACAGGTATTGCCTTTGTTTTATCTTCAATAATTTTATATCCTGAAAAAAATCTGGAGTTGTCTCAGAATGTTCCAAAACACTTTTCTGGAGTTATCAGGTACAAAATAATTTAATCTGCAAATAAAGCCAACTTTTCTTGGATACCATACCAATTATATCCTTGAATTTCTGATTGAATTTCTGATTCCGTTATTATATTTTGCATATAACACAAATATCAACCAGGAAACAGGACACCCCTGCCTGGTTCCTCTGTTCAGACACAACTTATCAGAGAGGAACCCTACCAGTTTGATTTTTGCCTCTGATCTCTCATATATCCTCCTCATTACCCTTATTATTGTATTAGGAAATGCAAATGCTTCCATTGCCCTACTCTGTTGAATTCAAGACCCACCAACAGCAGAAGTATTTTCTTATATTCTGCTTCCCTCTGGATCGTTGTTGTATTAATGTTGTCAAATGTTTGAACCCCCCCCCCCACACACACACACACATACAGACACACACACACAAAACCACACTGATCCACATCTATCAATTATGGCAACACCTTTGTCATGCTTTTAGCCATTATAGACATTAACACATTATAATAATGGTTTAATATTAAAAAAAGCTTTTATGAAGCTGGATCTGTTGGGTCTTTGTCATCTTTAAGTATTACAGCCACCACAGCTTTTTCCAGCATGTTGGTGCTTCCCTCCTTTTAAAATACTGTTATGCAACACCTTCAATAGCTTTATCACTTTCTTCCCTCCTAGCTTCCAGACTTCCACCAGAATACCATCTATTCTTGAAGACTTCCTTGCAGATTAGTTATACATCATCATTTTAATCTGATTTCCTGTCTTAACTGTTAATTGTTGAGCCTCATCTACCTCTAACCTTCGCACAGTTAAGTCTTCCATAAATATTTCCATTTGTGCTTCTTCTTGATTTTCCCACTTCTCTGCTTTATACAATTTTTTATAAAATTTCTAAAATATCTCTAATGCCCTCTGCAGGATCTCTGATGATTTTTCTTGTCATAGGCTTCCTATGTTTGGCAACAATCCTTTCTATTTTATGTTGCCTAAGTTATTGCTCCAAAAGTGTTTGTGCTCTGGCATTATTATCAAAAAATGGCTGCTTATCAGCAATCTTTCTAAACTCATGCATATTATCAAAGTACTACCTTATTTTCTCTTTAGCACTCTACATCTGGGTTTCTTCTTGTTCTGTGAGATTCCCCTTCTTGTGTAATACTTTAACAATTGTGAACCCCTCTAAATAATTCTTGTTACTTTTTAACTGCATCTCTTTTTCTTTTATTTCTACCCTGTTTTAAAATCCACTTTCTTTTTATTCCATCCACTAGCTATAACTTCTGGAGTACTGTAAGCCTAATAACTCCTAAATAATTCCTTATACTCCTGTCTTTTTAACATGTAGGTGGGGAAGTGTCAGTGTCTTATTTTTACTTTATTACCCTGCATTTTTATCTTAATAATTATTGTTGCATGATCTGAAATAGTTATTGGATATATGTCAAAGTTCTCAGTTAAATACATATGTTCATGTGAACTATAATTTCTGTCTAATCTAGCCCAGTTATTGTATCTTGAGGCATAATATGTAAATTCTCTCCAAGCTCCTACTACTAAATTCACATCTTTCATACCAAATAGTTTCATAAATTTCTTCAGAAATCTACCGTCATGTTATATTTTCCCTTCCAGGCTCCCAGATACATCCTCATTGTTGCAAGTCAAATTCAAGTCCTCACTTATAACTAATATTCCTTAATAAAAGCTGATTATTTCTTCCAAGAATTTTTAAGCGTGGAATATAAATACATGCCAGCATAATCCTCATCTCTTGTCACCAGCCCCTTACTATCACAAATCTGCCATTATTACCTTTTTTCCTCCTCTATCACTATTGGAGTTCCTCTAGCAATTAATTTCCTTTGTCCCTGATATTATGCTGAATGTCCATCCTGAAATCCTTATCAAAATTCACATGCTCAGTTCTTTCCAAATGTGTCTCTTGCAGCATCGCTATTTGCACTCTGCATTTCTTATTAAATATTCTTTCATTTTTGTCTATACCTGTGAGACCATTCACATTCCAATGTAATATTGAAAGGATTGCCATTTATGATAAAAAGTCATTATTCCCACCTATTATATATGACAAATTTATTAAATGTCTATTTCCAGCTTTTGTGTTAAATGCACCCACTAATATTTGGCAGGTTGATCCTTTATACAGCTTTTTCTTACCATCAGCATTGAAACCTATGTCATATTTTACAAGACATTTTGTTTTAATGAAAAACCTCAACAAGAAAACCAAACCCACCCCAGAACATCCTCATTACCTGTTAAGGTAATACAAACACACAAAACTGTGTACATCTTCAAATAATGCAGTTTAGCCCTCCTAAAAGGAACAATTGTCCCAAATAGACAGCTGCAAACAACGGCCTTAATTAACCTAATGTTGAGGTTATCCATGCCAAGATGCATGTTATTACCTGTGCTTGCACATACACTAATTGGTGCATATTCTTTTGCATCTTTATTCACTTCCCAGATGTGAAAAACAATGTGCATGCTTGCAGAAAACATCAACTTTTAGACTTGAAGAAATCAGTATTCTGGCTTTTTAACTGCCCAATATTCAGCTTGTCTCCATGGAAATGTAAGAGAGAAAAATATAGTCTTCAGCTGCAGGCTTCTAAAGACAAACTGAAACATTTATTGCTAAAACTTTTCATTATATTTTGGATTCTCTTATTTACTTGTTTTCAGTTAAAACATGTTATTAGATTAAGCCAAGGGTCTTAATCCAGAGATTCATCTATGCAGAAGTAAGAGAAAACATATCAGCTCTACGTATATTATGATCTGTGTACTTTTGCACCACATTCTCCTCCTCATTGGTCTAGCCTTTTTTTCTCATGTTGCATTGTAATGCCAACATTTCTTTATACTAAAAAAAGAAAGAAACATCTGTTTACTTTAGTGTCTTAACCACATACAAGGACAACTAAAACTGTTTTATTATAAAACATGCAATTTATATCATGAATAGTTTCATAGAAATACTATTAACAACAGAAATTGGTTTACTTCCTCTTCCCCTCCCCTCAGGGTCAGTCCAAACATTAATGGCATGAAGTGAGGCAAATGCCTTTTAGTTCCCCACAATTTCAATAAAGTCTACAAAAGTCCACTCGTTCCACTTTTTCTTATACAGCTCTATTTCACAAATGTTATTGATGCTTTGCAGTCCCACATTTATTCACTGGTTTCCTTGTTGCTGGTCTTCTTCCTGCTCATCTCCATCTCCCAACTTCAGACTCCAGTTCAATTCCAAGTTACTCTTGATTATTCTAGTCAACTCCTGTGCTTTTCTCTGTCTCTAAAGCATTTTCCTTTGGAACAACAGAAAAGGTTTCACTGGCAAAGTCTATCAGTGGGCTTTATTATCAAAAGAATGAGAAACAGAGTCCTCTTCTGTTTGTTGGCTCACTTTTTTGTTGAACATACTTTTGTATTTCCTCCTTAGCCTGTTCTGCATCAAAAATGTCTTTGATCCTCCAGGAAAAAATATTCTGAAGGCAGCTTAATGCACCAGCTTGAATCTCACACCTACTTCCCTACATTCCCCTGATTGCTTGGATACATTTATTTCTCTTCTGCCTGGTGTACAGTACACAATCACTTTCCACAATCATTCTACTGTTTCCAGTTTTTAATACATTGCCCTTCTGCCACAGTTTTGTCAACATCAACTCTATCTGCTGGTAGGATTGCATCTACATTTATACAGGTCTTGGCTGCTTTCTCGTGGCCATGTTTGGAGCAGACTCACAATGTGCCCTTTTAGTTAACAAAACATGTTGTGGAATACTTATTTATTATTTATTTATTTATTTATTTCCAGTTTGGTGACCGGGGAGGTCCACTGGGCTCGAAGAGCCCATTTTCAGTGGAGGCCCGGGGAGAAAAGCTCCATAGTACAAAGTATAAACTACATAATACAGAATGCATAGTACAAAGTAAAAGCTACATAGTTCAAAGTCAATACAATTCAATACATAGTTGCCAAAAGGTGAGAATAGCTCCATAATACAAGTATAAACTACATAATTCAGAATATACAGTACACAGTAAAAGCAACATAGTTTAAAGTCAACAAAATTCAATGCATAGTTGCTAAAATGTGCAGTCAACACCTTGTGGGTATAAAATGGCAAGTAAGAACAGTTGAACTGTAACATATATACAGTATATCTTACATATTTACATGTTTGTAGGTTGAGAACAGTTGTAGAGATTAGAATTTGTTCATATGTTAGAAATGTTAGATAGTGATCTGAGAGTAGTTATTGGGGGATAGATCCCCGGTACGTAAGGGAAAGAATGGGACTTTGGATGTGATAATTTAGGTGGGTAGAGTGCAATTGAATACCAGTCCAGTTACTTATTTGTGCCTTCATAACATTAATACAGTTTGTTCTTTCTAGTTTCTCTTGTACAGGAGAAAATCTCAGATTTACACTAAGTGCCCTGACCTCTAATTCTACCATTTTTGTAAGCATCTCTTCTCGAGCAGTCTCATACCCAGCCAACCGTTTCATCATTTCAACTTCTGATTTTTGCAGTTTTATTAGCTGAACTGAATATCTGTTTAAAGCTTCTTCTATTTTTTCCAGCCTTTTATTATTTGAGCTGATGTACTCCTTCAGCATTTTGTTTATTTTAATGAGCACATTTGACTTATTTTTCCTTTCCATTACTGGAAGCCATGTCTTGCGCCAAAGCTAGAGCTCGAACTGTTCCTTGCTGAACAACTCGAAGATTCTTCCTAGTCAGTGTTTTCTCTTCACATTTTCTAGCTGATTTTCTTTCAGGCTATCTTTTTTCTTCTTTGCTGACATTTTGGCAGTGTACTTATCAGCCAGTACCTGAATTTACTATAAGTGACAGTGTTCCTGGCCCTTGTCTTTCAGTTTTTTTTTTCACACTGGGAGAGCTGAAATTCAGCTGTTGCTTAGTGCATAGCCATACTGGAAAAGTCAAACCTTTGACACTCTTAATAAAAAATAGTACAACCATCCATGGTTGGGACTTGATGGGCATCAAATCGTATTGTTTGGAATGATTTCTTGTTGTTACCAGAAGATCCTAAGGCCGATATACATTCTTTATTGCAACCATTGAACCTGTTTAATTCCTGCTAAAGCTTGAAAATAAATATAAGCAAAACAGAGTTATTCTCAGTAAATGATGCCACCTTGGAACTCAGTAAAGGGGCTTGGTATCCCCTAATTGTCCAAAAGCCTCCACAATATTTAAGTTTATTATTATCTAACAACTAGAAAGAGATGTTAAACATGAACCTAAAACCATCCTGGGACTTTTTACTTATCTGTGTTCATTCCTGGAAAAAGCTAGGGCTTTCATGGTGGAGCAAAATATATGTTCTATAGATGACTTTTGCCTAAGGTTATGCATATCTTAAGACATCTTCCTACACCTTCTACCTATAAATGGCATGTAAAAAATCAACCATCTGATATCCCAGTTCATTTGGGATGGCAAAAGATGTAGCATTCCTAAATCTGCTCTTATTTTGCCTAGGAGATCTGGGGTTGCAGGCCTACCAGATATATGCCAGTGGGCAGACTCTGTAGTCTGTTATAACTGTCTGGTATGTGGCTCCTACAAGATCTTCACCCCCTTTCCTGACAATTCTTGAAGTTATGCTATATGAAGAATTTCCTACCTCATTTACACAGTTGGCATATCTTACATTTAGCTAATAAATCTTTAAAGAATTTATACAATCTTCACCACAATCTGTTTTTGGCATAGAGATCCCTTGATGTGAGGCAACCACATATCAAACCTGATACTAGATAACCTGATACTAGATTGGTCCTATGGAATTTCTGGGTCAATAGTGGTATATTTGCAATAATACACCTGATGAAAGTTTTGTGATAGGTAGGTTAGGTTAGTACTAGGCTAACTACACTTGCAAGCCATTGTAAGCCTAGCCAATTATCCCTTCTGAGATTCAAACCCTGCACCTTGTGTTTGTAAGGCAAACACCTTAACCATTAGGCCACCCTCCCAACCCTAAATGAACAGCCCTTGCAGGTCTTGAAACCCATGACCCTGTACACTAAAGTCACAACACTTACCCACTATGCCATGACAAGTTAAAAATGGCAAACCTTATATGGCTGTTTTTTTCCCACTTACAACATGCCTATGGCATTCCATCAAAGAACTTCTATAAATATTTGTACATCAGACATGCTTTCATCTCCTCCTTGTATAGATCCTGTTTGCAAATACCACTTTTAAGTGTTAAGCAAGCTCTGTTTAACATTCTGGTTTTAAATATACTGTACAAGGCTTGAAAGCATCAACTTTACCTATTATTGTCTAAATCAAATACTGACCTAGCTAACAAGTTATTGTTTGAGTATACATGCTGTTTCTCAAATGGTGACTCTCAAATAGATTGCCAAAAATAATTTGTTATTCTTCATGAAGTAAACTTTTAACTCTTAAATTAAGACTGAATTTTCACAGCTATTAGACTTCAGCATGTAAGGCAAACAAAGGTTTTATAACACAGGCTCATGTTAAAGATGTTCAGAAGAGGAGGCAGAGGAATCCCATATCTTTCAGAAATTTTTGCAAGTCAGGCCTTTGTAGGAATTGTTACTTGAAATTGTCTTCAATATTCAGATACTTAGGATCCCAAATATGACAATATTGTGGATATTGAGAACCTATCCACTGGAGTTAAATCTATAGGCACACCAAAAACTTTGTCTTCTTCAGATCTCAGTAATAACTAGACTGTATATTGCCTCACAGTTGAAAACTCCATGGCAACTCTCCACTTTGCACTTATGGTCTTTTATTATGAAGTATGCTCCCCTCCTTACTTCAAATCTCCATTTAAACACCCCTTCTTTTTCACTAGCCGTCTTTATGGGGCTGAATGAGCTCCAACCTTTTATAATAATGGTATCACACTTTGACACCTTTGTCAGCAGTGAGCAGTATATGTAGTTTTCCCGACGTAAAATGCCATGGACCTATTTCAGTTTGATTGCTATTGCTTTCCCATGAAGAGTCTTGATTTTTGGCACATGTTCTTTTATTATTACTTATGTCTAACCTACTGTATATAGTTTGACACATTGTTCTAGTTATTGTTGCTCTGAATGTACAGTTTCACTTTTTTTTCTTTCTCAAAGATTGTGTGCATTTTATAGCATTTATTCAATAAAGAAATCTATGGCCCCCTAGACTACAACAAGTGATTATAAACAACACCATAGTGATGTGGTAGATACACAAACAGAGAGATACAGATCTTACCCTTTGTGTGGGCTTGCCATAGTAGCTTGGGATATAGCATTTCATCAAAATCTCACTCTCCAGGCATCTTACATACCTTCAGAACACAACTGTGTAGCAGACAAGCTGAACATGACCAGGACAGACCCTCAAGAATGATAATTGAATCAGAGTGTCTTCCAAGAACTGATACAGCTGTGAGGAACACCTCAAATAGATATTTTCACCTCCACTCCTAACAATCAGTTGGAAAAATTCTGCTCCAGGACTCCATGCAAGCAGGCCAGAAAGACAGATGCTTTTTCTTTTCCTTGGACAGAAATGTTCCTGTATGCTTTTCCACCCTTTTCATTACAATCCAGGGTCATTCTTAAGATTTCAAAGGACTGTCCAAAGATCATTGTGGTGACTCACTTCTGTCCCTTGCAACAGTGGTTTCCCCCTTCTTTTGGAATGGCCAGAGGGAAGTTACCACAAGCCTCCTCAAAGACTGGATCTACTCACACAAGACAAAAAGTGTTTGATACTTCCAAACCACAAACAACTGCATGAACTAGATGATATATTTTAGGCATTTGTTTTCTGTGGGCATGCAGCAAGAAACCTGCTGGTAGAAAAAAATGTTTCTAGTTGGTGTGTCAAGACAGGAACTAGCACAATTTTGTGACTAGTGTCCCTCTGGTTCTGCACTATGTGTGTGAGTTACAATCCTCCGGTCTGCCTTACTCCTTCATCAGGGTTAATTTGTTGGCCATTTCAACATGTCTGCCTATGGATCCCCTTTTTTCAATGCAACCTTATGTGAAAGTGTTTTTGAAAGGGGTGTCACACACCAAGCCTCCTAGAAAACAGGTGGCTCTTCCTTGAGATCTTAATTTTGTGTTGGAAAAACTGACTCTAACTCCATTTGAACCAGCTCATCATGCTTACTTGATTTTCTTAACATGGAAAACATTGTTCTGACCTATGCAGAAAGAATATCTAAGTTGCAAGCTCTTATGGTGCATCAGCTTTGTCTCATTTTCCACAAAGATAGGGTTTCCTTGAGAACTAATCCTTCATTTATGCCTAAAGTTGTATCTGAGTTTACTTTGGCCAGGCTATCAATTTCTCTGTCTTCTTTCTATAGCCCCAGACAATTCAGGTGCTAGCTTGACAGAACAAAATTTTTAGCAACTCTGTGACTTTGGTGAATGGCAGCAATGAGTTAGGAAGTAAAAGCTGGTACTTACATCTAACCCTTAAAGTTCATTTAAAAAGCACTGTTCTTGGATCAGTTAGTAACATTTTCACCATTTCTGAGTCTGGATGTTATCAAAATTATCTGCGGGGGGTGGGGCTAGAAACAAAATGGAGAAATCATTAAATCTGGGTACACTCTGGGCAGAGGAGGCAGGCTGCTATGTGGTTACCAGCAGGAAGTTCAACTCCAAATGGATTAATTGCAAGAACAATTGCCAACTTCACTAGAAGGCAAAATAGAGCAGATTCACAAGGAAATTTTCCTAACAAGTGTAACCTTTAGGACTATATTGTAAGCAATCAGAAAAAACTCATGAGCTAGAGGATCTCTCTTCCAACACGCAGATGAAATCTCTGCACTGCAATCTCATGAACAGGAATCTACAGCAAAGATGGTCAAGTATGAAGTAAAATTCAATGGTATCCAACAAAAGTTGATTGAGGTGGGAGATAAATATCAGATTTATGGCTATGGTTGAATATGTGAAGGATGGAGAGTGTAAAACATTCATGCAGAACTGCCTGGCCTGGAATGGCCTGGTATCCAAATTGAAGAGATCCTAACTGACAGAGCTCAGAGAGACTCAGTACTATGGCCAACAGATTTAAATCACCCCAGGCCAATTATTAAATTTGAAACTTATATCCAAAAGGAGAAGATGCTTAGCATGATGTGGAATAATGGTACCATTTGTAAGGTGTGAGATGCAAGAGTATATGTGGACAATGACTATTCATCATAAACAGGTGACATACATAAAGCATGAATTCTGGCCACGAAGAAATGCAGGGCCATAGGTCTTCAGTTTAAGGTCCAGTATCCAGCTACTGTATAAGTATTTTATTCTTCGGGAATCTGATCATATAGTGACCTGAAGCAAGCATCAACAGAACTGAGCGACAAATGGGTCAAACTAACAACACTAGTAAGACTCACTCTTCTCCGATATCAGGAAAAGTCAAGCAAGCTGAGAGTGAATCCCAGCTATGGGAGAGAATACTAGAAAAGCATTTTCTGGTCTTCCAATGCAACACCCAGGACAAAATAAAAGATATGAAATGTTTTTCCAGAAAGATCACACACCTTACTCAGTTGGTCCTGAGGAATAGTGAATGAACAATTTTGGATACAATATCTTTTATCTAATTTAATGCTTTTAAGCAAACTCTACTGTCTTAATGTAACTTTTATAGGTTGATTTTGGGCACAGCAAAGTGTGGTCTTTTGGGTCCCATTTGGATGGGGCAGTGATTCACTAAGGCATTCTTCATGGTGTATGGCCTCATTATCTTCTGTGGCTGATGTATATAAATTTTTGCAGATCTTAATAACTCTGAGTGATCTTACCAGAGTCTCATTGTAGAAAAAGAAAAAGAAATATCTAAATACCATGAGTAACCAGTATCTATTCTACTATGGTGTAACTACAAGAGAGTAAATTACAATTAGCTTTTTATAACATTATAAAATTCAACTTGACAGTTTTAGTTAAACTAAAGCATAAAATGCCATGAACACATAGTAATAAAAATGGATAAATATTAATTTTCTGATGTCCTTTAGCTCAAGTGGTTAACCAATATTTCAAAGTAACTGTTGTTCACTTATGTGTGGGGTGAAATCTCAGTGTAGCCTATTTTTATGGGCAGGGTTGGCATAATGCTTAAGAGCTTTACCTTCCAGGTACAAGGTACAGGATTTGATTCTGATCTCTGGTTATTGTTTAAGAAGTGGGGGTTGACATAGTGGTCAAGGCGTTTATCTCACTGGCACAAGATGCAGGGTTTGAGTCTCACCTTTGAGAGAAATTAGATAGGCTTCCAAGATTCATAGGTAATTTATAGATAAGTATTAGGCTATCTATCCCAATGGGATATTTTAAGCCTATCTTCTACTGGGGGTTGGAGGTGATATAATGATTAAGGTGTTTACATCACAGACAGGAGGTACAGGGTTTGATTCTCACTAAGGGAAATTTTTATAGGGTTGAAATGGTCTACAAGATCAGCTAGCCTGGTACCTACCTATGAAACTATACTTGTGTCTTAACACTCATCTTAATATAGTTGGATGCATGTATGGAGGTTAATAGTTTGTTTTTCACAGATATACCCTTTAAGACACTGATTAACCCTGCTCTCAAATACAGGGAATTTAAAATTTGCATTGGAGGGGTGCTAGAAATAGAGTGGTTAAATACAGGCAAAAGCGACTGTTTGACTGTGTTAAGGGTGTTTGACTGTGTTAAGGGTTTCTATAACCACACTAACTTGAATGCATACTTTAGAAGGGGGTTGAAAAGTATGCTCCTTGACAATTGCTTCAAGCAGAAAGATAAATTATTCATATTTCCCATCAGTCTGTGATCTAATAGTGAAAAGATACACGTGTTACTATATAAGCTTGACAATGAGTAAATTTGAGGCTAATAATAACTTGTTGGTTGTTACATTCCCTTTTGGTGCCAGGGGAGACTGCCAGAGAAGACTGCCATATGACAATGGTTTGGAACCAGCTTGTAAAATTATCAGGAGCAAGAAACTGTTGTCAGCACCAACATTTAATTTTATAACTTCGTATCTACTTCAGATATAATCTCAACTTGCAAGTTATATATGTGCCATGTATGAGGGTGAAATGATTTTATTTAAAAGGGTAAGAGGAATTATAAGCAGTGGCTAGTAATTGGCAGAAAAGAATAGATCAGTTTGAATATACAAGAACAATAATGAAATAACTGACAAATACGGCTGATACTTATGCTCATATACCTTTCCAGTTCTGCATACAAATTAGACAGCAGAGGGGTCAGATAAGGGGGAGAGCTGATACTATCCACTTAAGACTTTATCTGTTTCTTTTTCTTTTTTGTTGGGAAAAAAGTAGAGAGAAGACGTAAAATTGCTGTCAGTTATGAGAGCAAGCACACAGATTAAAAGATGCAATTATTGATGTTAGTTTGTAGATAATCATGTTTCTCTGTTTTGGGGGTGTTTATGGGATGGAGGAAGTGGGGGTGAGGGTAAGGCGTCACTTGTTAAAAACTTATTGAGACAAATGCTTTATGCTCCATTTTCTATATTAAGTTGGAATGTTAATGGTTTGCTAGACAAAAAGAAGCTAGAGAGAATCTTATTATTTATTGAAAGATGTAATGTACAGATAGCGTTTTTACAAGAAACCTAATTAAGTAAAAGTGAACATGAAGCCATCATTAAGAAATCAAGGTGGTTAGGTCTTTTCTCTAGTTTGGGAAGGAAAAGCAAAAACAGTAGTGATATTACTTAAAAAGCATATAGTACTTACAATAGAAGAATTACCTGAGGAACAAGGTAGATATGTAGCTATGCAAGGAAGATGAAAAGGTTGACATTTAACCCTAGCTAATGTGTATATTCCTCCTAAGGCTTCTATATGGGATGTCATCTCCAAAATGAGGAACACTAGCCCTCATAATGTGGAACAAATGGGCAAAATGTGGAACACATACTAATGGCTTATTAACAACTTCAACTAGGAAGGCCACAGGATCGTTAAAATATGCTGGTTTTGCTTATAAAGAAGATCTTTTAATGAATTAATATGATTCATTTCTATTTACCATGGATTTCACTTAAAAAAATTCCTAACACTGAATGTGTGATAGAGTCTTTCAATGTGGAACACTGAGGAACTTTGAGGAACATTAACTTTTTAAGACCCCAAATGAGGTACATTCCTCGTAATGAGGTACACTTGAGAGGTATGCTTGGGAGACTGAATATAGTATGTAGTACAGAAGATGTCTCAGGAGGCCCAAGAAAAATAAGAATAACTAAAGAGAGCAGGCATTTAGATAATTATATGAAAACCTTTGGGCTTTTGGATATCTTCTACAGACCAGGTGCTGTAGTGAAGTATACTTTCTGACAGGTATGGAGGTTGGGCCCATTTAGACATATGCTACATATCAAAAGAACATGTTAATTTAATACAGAAAACTAAAACATATCCCATACTTATTTCTGACTATGTATCCATGCAGTTCACACTAGTTAGGGCTGAATAAATAAATGGAATGAAACACAGGCACTTTCCCACGTATCTGTTTAAATAATAATGCTACGGTACATTGGCTAGATAAACAAATAAAAGACCATCTAAAAACCTCTGTAAAAACTCTGAACCAATATCCCTGAAATGGGATGAGCGTAAAAGGCTAATTCGGAAAGAGTGGCTCTAAAGGCAGGAAAACTTACTTCATTAGCCCACAAATCATATCTGGAAGCTCTGAAACAGATTGAACTCTACAACAGAATAAGATGGGAAGAGATAGGAGGAATGAGAAACAGCACTGCATGAAGCAAAATAGAAAATTATAGAAAATATAGATGACTTAAATGCCTATAGGGCAAAAGCTTTAAGTTAGCACATCTTCATGTTTCTAACTTGCAATAATCCTGTCTCTTTCTTGCAACATTTCCAGACTTGTGATTTGGTATATCTCATTAAGTCTAGGACTTCTATATTCATAATGCAAAGCTTAAGGCAAGGCAGTAAACAATGTAAAGGATAGTGGTGAAAATAAGGAATTAGAATACCATGAGTTTAGAAACAGATCCTTTAAGAATTCTTAAGGTAACGAAGGACTATTATAGTAAACTTTATACCCCAATAGAAGATGAGGAAGTTGGTTTACATAGAATAACTACTTATTTGTGGGGACTTCATTTATTTAAGTTAAAGGTGCATGAGAGAGACATGTTGATGGCTCCTATCAAACTGGATGAGATTAGGGAAGCTGTTAGGACTCTCAAGATGGAAGGCATCAGGCTGAGATGACATCTCAATAGAAATATGCAGCAAAAAATTAAATGAAGTGATACAAATTTGAGTATAGTTGTTTAATATTACCCTGACAGAAGGTGAGATATATATATAAACTCCAGAAAATAGGCAGTTTTGGTAATGATGCCCAAAGAAGGAAAAGACTTGACAGACGCAGAATCTTATATGCCCATATCAATTTTACACCATGAGCATAAGGTTTTCACGTCTACTGTAGCTAAAAGGTTGGTGAACATATTACAAATGGTAGGAGAACCAGATCAGTTAGAATTCATACCATGCAAACATCTAGCAACATTAACAAGACTTTGATGATATTAAATGACATAAAAATAAGACATTAATGCTAATTAGATGCTGAGAAAGCTTTTGATCAAGCAAAGTAGATGCTTTTAGAGGGCATTTTGAAGGTAATTGACTTTCATGGGCCCTGGATAAACATGCTGCTTAAAATATATAGCGACTCCGTCACATTTATAAAGTGGGGAGGGGGACAATCTGATCTGATTCCCCTTTTAAGGGGCTAAAGACAGAGGTGCCCACTTTCCCCATTGCTGTTTGAGCTCTATTTGGAGCCCTTGCCAGGAAGATTCAGCATTTAAATAGTCAAGGTTATCCATGGGGCCAGGCCCAGGAAAAACTAGCTATGTTTGCTGATGAGTTGATCTTATATGTAACCCAATTTGAAAAGGGTTTAGGGATTTTATTTGATAAGTTCCATAATTATCATAAGCTGGCTGGATACAAAATTAATGAGACAAAAACAAAGACAGTTTATAAACTACATGCCTATCTGTGAGGACCCCCTCGACGCAGCTAGGGAAGTGTGGGAAAATATTACAACCAAAATCATTACCTGTATAAGGAAGTAGAAAATGTTGTCTATGGAGGAAGGCAGAAAAATACAAGTAATTAAAATATTTGTGGTCCCTTTGATTCTGTATGTAGGATAATCTTACTTTTACCAACCAGATAATAGGGTCTGACATCAATTAAAAAAAAAATTGAAAGAGTTCTTCTAGTTAAATAAGAAAGAAAGGGTTCAATGTGATAAGTTAATACTACCCAAAGAACAGAGACGATTGGGTTGCCCAGATTTAGAATACTATTTTCAGGCTACAGTTCAAGTTAATTTATATTTTGCAAAACCAAAACTACAACACTAAATTAAACATTTTGCTGCTCTCTAAGGAGAGTGCTACACACAAAACAGCCAGTTTTAACTCATGGAAAATCCCCCATCTGGAACATTGACATGACTGCCCACCAGTTTACAGCAGGATTTGTCTTGAGTATGTTGACATTTCCAGAGATTAAGAGGTGGGAAAGGTACCTGACTTCCAAAAGGCTATGCACCACTGCCAAAACTTGATGTGGGAGTAGAAAGACCAACATGAATATGGAGGGGTAAACACAAGATGCTCATTTCTGGGAATCAAACTATTTGGTCAGATGACATACTGAGCTGGATAGAAGGTCAGAGTAGATTTAATTTACAACAGAGTGAAAGCTTGTAATACTGGGCATACACTTGCCCCTACTAATAACAAAGCAGCCATAGTAGTCCAAAACAGTGGGATTATAACTCTAACAACACTGTTCAACCTCAGCTGCCATACAAGTTTTGTGCAAAGTGAATGGAGAACAGCTACAGTCATTCCCTTGTAAAAGGGAGGACCTTCCACAGACCCAGGCAATTACAGACCCATAAGTCTGATCAGTCTCATATGCAAACCCATGGAAAGACTTGTCATAGAATTAAACAATCAGGACAGAGGGAACTTCCAAATACTAGATCTGTCTCAGTTTGGATTCATCAAGGGCAGGTCACCAAAGCAATAGATGAAGGCAGAATGGTACATACTGCATACCTTAACCTGGCCAAAGCATTTGCACAATTCCCCACTCATGCATAGTAGAAATAAACTGGGAATAAACTCCTATGTGAACTGATGGATTGCCAGCTGTCTTACAGATAGAACACAGATAATCAAAATAGGGGAAGTTACCTCCACAAAGAGACCAGTCACCAGTGGAGTCCCCCCAGGATTCTGTGCTGGGACCTCTTCTATTTGGCTTCTACTTTTCTGAAGTAAAAGTCAATACCAAAGGACTCTGGCTGGCTAAGTTTGCAGAAGACTGCAAGCTAGAAGCAGTCATTTAATCCCTAAATGGCCATCCTGCAGTAATGTTTTTCTAAAATAAATAAATGGTATCAAAATCATGGTCTGAAACTAAATGCCAAAAAAATGCATTAAAGTATCCTTTGGGAAGTCATCCTCCCCAGGGAACTACCACACTGACAATGTACCCCTAAAAGTTGACCCAGTTGTTTGAGATTTGGGAACTTATATGGAGAGTGACCTAACTTTTCATAGGATCATAGGAAGTTACTAGGCTATTGGCTCTGAGGCCCTTACAAGCCTAGCCAAGAATTTAGCCCATGTTCCAACAAGTCAGCATTCGATGCCACTGTCCAGCAGGGTCACAGGTGGAATCCCAGGGGTGTATTTTCTGTTCCATATCCAGTTATTCAGGTTGCACTTAAAAAGGGTTAATGAGGTACTCTGCTTGACCTGGGGAGGGAGTCTATTCCACAAAAAAGGGAGTCTCTGGGACACAAATCTGTCCCGCCAACAAGTCCTATTGGTGTCACAGATCAGGTTGAGGGCACGTGTGTAGGTTACTTGAGTGGAGTTTGACTTGCAGATGTGTAGCAATCTCATCAAGGCAGGGTCTGAGATTGCTTTTTATGCCAGACAGAAGTCACCTCTGAGGAGTCTGTATGAGACTAAGTGGAGGGACAGGGCCTTTAGCCTATCTGTGCAGGGTAGATGTTTGAGGCCATGGATTCTCCTGGTGAGGAACTTTTGTGGTCTCTCCAGCTTCTGTATGTGCTTTGTGAGGTACATGCTGAAAGGGCATTGTACTTGATAATGGGTCTTATAAGGGAAGAATACAGGGATGTTGTGACCACCTTATCCCTGGATGAGATACCCTTCCTAATTAGGTGGGCCATGTGGAAAGCTTTTCATACAATGGAGGAATATGGGGGTCAAAAGTCAGTTTGCTATCAACCTGGGTGCCCAAGTCCCTCACGACTGATTACATACTTAGGACCTTGTTATTAATGTGATAATTTGTGGGGATGTCACTCTCCCCAAAGCGGATGATGATGCATTTTTTGGCATTTAGTTTGAGGCCATGTTTCTGGCACCAGTCATTTGTTTGGGTGAGACCCTCTTGGAAGATGTCCACATCACTAGGGGAATTGATGACAGCACCCAGCTTGCAGTCATCTGCAAACTTGGTCAGCCATAGCCCAGTGGTTTTGACCTGCACCTCAGAAAAGTATACCCAAACAAGAAGGCCCCAAGACTGATCCCTGAAGTACACTGCTTGTTACGGGTCTACTGCTTGAGGTGGCTTCCCCTATTTTGACTATGTGGGTTCCATCAGTGAGCCAGTTTGCTACCTATCTGGTAACATATGGATTGCTACCTAGTTTACAGAGTTTATCTATTATATCCAAGTGGGGAACAGTATCGGAAACTTTGGCCAGGTCAAGGTAGGTGGAGTGCACCGTCTTCTCCTCATCCATGGCTTTGGCGACTGTCTCAAAGAAGTTAACCAAATTTAACAGGCATAACCTCCTCTTGTGAAACCAAACTGTGTGGGAGCAAGTGTTTAGAGGTTGCCAATGTCCCTGTTAATGAGGTCCATAATAATCCACTCCATGGCCTTGCAGATCAGGCTAGCTAGGCTGATGGGTCTATAATTTCCTGGATTTGTGGATGCTTGACCTTTGTGCAAAGGGATGACAGTGGTTGTCCTCCACTCAGCTGGGATGAAGCCAGTACTCAGGCTTTGGTTGAATAGGATGCCTAATGGTGCTGCAAGTTCCTGCCTGAGTTCATGTAGAATGCAGCCTGGGATGTTATTGGGTCCCATGGAGGCTGATTTTTTTGCCTTTGAGAAGGCAGTGATGACTTGCTCCCTAGAGATAAGGGACCAACATGTGTCTATTGTTGTAAGAAAGTCTTTCTATATTTCACAGCTTATAAACAAAGGGATTATGTCTAGATCTAAGGATGTCACTGTCCCCCTGTAGTCAGCCCTCATTAGGTCAGTCATTGAATATAATGCCCCCTTTGGCATGTATCTCTCCAGACACATGCAACAACTGGAATACAAACGAAGATACCTTACTAAAAGGATAAGCCTAAACAAAATGTTCTACATGGACTGACTCAAAGCCCTGTTATTGTACCTGGTATCCTACAGACTGCTAAGCGGCGACTTGTGTCTGGCATACAAGGCAGCCTCCAATCCATTACTTATGAATTTACTGCACATCAGCAAGTCAAATGGCATGAGCAATATTTGGTCTAGGGATCTAAATGTCTTCTGCAACATCAATGGAGTGATTTGGGTACTGCTACTGTGGCACAGAATCCCCATCCACATAAAACAAAGGTCATCCCTATCCATTTTCAAGTGCAACTTAGATCTGTGGATGGGAGACAGAAAATTTACCCTAGGTCTACCCCCTGTACTACTAATGGACAGATGTATTTCCTAAATGTTTTATCCCATGCTTGGGTCCCCTCAAATTATCTATGATATGATCCCATTTATTCTCATTGGGGGAAGTATATAATTATCGACCATGGGATGGGTAAGGCCAATCTATAATCAAATGGGATAGGTTATTTTGAACACAAAAAGGGAAACTGGCTAGGCTAAAAATTGCATGCAAGGGCAGCTAGCCTAGTACTTACCTATAAACCTATAAGTAGATCCTACAGGATGACAATAGAATTGAAAGAACAACATGCAATAAAATCCTGACTGAGGCAGGTAAATTAAGATCAATGGGGAAAGATATGCCAATCTCATAGGTATACCAGAAAATCACATAAATTTTGCATATCTGCTTGGAAATGTCTCCACATATATTTTTACACTTGAGAGAAATTAATATAAGTAAACCAAGGATAGTCTGGATTATGTTGGAGGTGTGATAAGGAGGAGAGGAAAAGACATATAAGCATATTTCTGGGAATGTGAAGATCTACATCAACTTAAATTGGATTTAAAAATACTCATTGGAACCTTGACCACTGATAAGGTGGTTCTAACCAAGGGGTTATTTTTGCTTAGTTGGTTAGAAGTAAATCAACCATCACAAATAAAATAATTAATATCATTACTGGTAATTTTAGCAAAGGTGGCTATTACTAAGAAATGGAAATCAAGGGAGAGATACCGGATCTGGAATTATAGGGCAGATGTGTGAAAAATACTTAACATTTCTTTCACAAATGGGAGACTTGGTAATTAATAATAGAGAATAATTAAATTACCCGTATTAAGCTACTGCGGTGGTGGTGCTGTGGTAGCGTTGTCGCCTCACAGTTAGACGTTGCCCGTTCGATTCTCAGTTAGAGCGTCTTCTGTGTGATGACATGCGTGAATGGGCATTCCTTCGTTGAAGGTTGTGCGTTAGGCCCGGCAAGCCAGTGCGTAAAAATCTACTGCCAATCATTAGCGGACCGGAATTCCGCTGTGGCAACCCCTAACCTGGAAAAGCCGAAAGACACAAACAAACATAAACAATCAATTTTTATTGATAGAAATGACTGTTCTTTTTTTAACTTCAAGTATAAAGTGTTTAGGTTTATATGTACATCTTGATAATTCCTTATTCTATTTTAGAAATTTATGTGAAGATTAGAGGCCTGTACTTAATTAGAATCTGGATTTGAATAAAACAGAGTGCCATGTAGAAGTTGTTATGGTCATATTTGGTTGTTAACTGATTTGTAAACAAAGACAAGGAAATGATGGAAAGACTTGAAGATAACTACTTTGTAAATTCTGGTTCTGGGTGAACCCTTATGATTGGAAGTAACTCCAGGGACCAGCCACCAGAAAAAGTACACCATGCATGAGGACTGCACATTTTGCATTACTGGTGTGATATTAGTAAACATGTGAAATTAAAAAAAAAAACTTTATGCAACTCTAATCTGATGTTAATTTCTTGTAAATGTAAAAAGAAAGAACAACCTGTGTCAAAGCAGAATGTTTCCAAGTGGTTGTATCATGCTATTATGTTTTTTATATGCCACAAAAAAAGGCAATTTCAGGCAGGGTCAAGGTTCATTCTACCAAGGGCTTGGCTTCATCTTCGGCTTTTTGGAAAAGTTGGATTCTAGAAGTAATCTAAAGCAACAACTTGGACCTCTGTGTGTACTTCTGTGAAGTACTATAAGCTAGATTCCTTCTCAAGGTCTAGCACAGGCTTTGCTAAGACCATTCTCCAGGGGGTTCTGAACCCTCATTTTTCTCCTCTGAGTCAATCTAAGCAAGCAATAATGCCCAAGAATGTCTCTGTTACTGTGTAAATCATGCCCGCCTAGGGATGTTGAGGCCCAACACCACAGGTGGAGGGCCTCTACACCCCTGAAAGGGCATTATATACACAGTAACACACCCTACAGGGCATCATTGCACTTAGAGAATGGGCTGTCTGTAAAATTGTTCTATTTTACTTACTTATTTTTATTACTATTTTTTATATATATTTTTGATGTAAAATAGTTCCTCCTCCTAATGTTTCATGCTTGCTGTAGTATATGTAAATGGTGCTGGAGGAAGTATTTTGCATCCAAAATATAACATATTAAAAATATCCATATATTTACTTCAAAGAAAAAAGACCTTGGGTGTCGTCCACAGCTTCAGGCTTCAGACTGTTAAAACACAATTTATTAATCGCTTAAAAAGTGAAGCTGACAGGATGTAAATTTCACTAGAATATGGTGAACTGAAAAAAGTTAAGTATCCAAGCAGTTGTCATCCACAGCTTCAAACTTCAGGCTGTTAAAACTCAATTTATTGAAAACTTAAAAAGTGAAGCTGACAAAATGCAAGCTTCACTGAGATGCTGAAATAATTAGCCTAGTAATTAACATCCACAACTTCAGGCTTCAAGTTGTTAAAGCACAGTTAATAGATGCTTTGTAAGCAAAGCTGACAAAAACATATACTTCACTGGAGTGTAACAAGCTGATGAAATTGTCCAAACGATAAGCGCTTTCGGCAGATGCCTTCTTCAGATCGTATAAAAGTGTGGTTAGCTCTTCCTGTTTATAAAGGAAACACAATCAAGAGCTGGTAGCTAATTGCCTTTGGTGTTCTTAAAGGCAAAGGACAAAAATAAATGTTCAAAGTGGAGATTTGTCTCTTATAATGTAGTTCAATGCTAAAAATGCTAAAATCATGTATTAATGTTTGGTAGGTTTCTTCTAGATTTTAGAACAGGTCTAAGAGGTACTATTGTATTAAGACCTGGGGGTCGATTGGCTCTAAAATTGTTGATCCAAAAGATCTCTCTCAATTCTGTCCTGTTATGGACATCTCCTTCCCTGATGTTTTGGGTGACCACTTCCACTGCTTTGAACAAAAAATTATGCATAGGATGGACCAGTACGTGTGTTGCTAAGGCATTATGTGGAACTTTCTGATCAATATCTCTGACATGTCATAGAATACGATCCTTTAATCGTTGGTCAGTTTTACCAAGATAGAAAGCTTGGCACTTGCGACAGGTAGCCAAATAGATAATATGGCTAGCAGTACAATCAGCATAAACATCGAAATGAAAGTTACGTCCAGATAATGGGTGGAGAAAAGTATTACTAGTATCTAAATAAGGACAAGCTTTGCATCTGCAGCATTTAAAAGTACCTTTGCGGTCTGATAGTGGACCAGTTTAAAGCCATCTTTATGGCATAATAATCTCTTGATATTTTTTTTATTCTTATAGAGAAACCTGGGTCTCTCTCCAACGATGTTCTTTATTTTATCATCCACTGTCAGAATCGGCCAAAATTTCCTGATCACTTCACAGACCTGTCGATTGTCTGAACTGTAAATGAGCATACATCTAAGTTGTTGAGGTGTTGTGTCATTAGACTGACTTCGTGAAGATTGTTCATACCTCTCTGAGTAATAAGGTTGTTCTCTTTGCTTTCTATAGGTTTGCACCTGTGAAACTGGTGGAAAATTATTTTCCTGGTAAGCCCTATCATACAAATATCTACGCAGATTGGATTGCTCTTCCAAAAATTCCTCCTCATCAGTACATAGTCTTGAGACTCTTAAGATCTGGTTGTCAAAGATGTTATCAAAAATATGTCTTGGATGCATGCTCTGCCTGTGTAAGAAATGATTTTGCCAGGTCTCTTTCCTATGTACCCCAGTAGAGATACCTTGAGTTGGATGTAAACGTATCTTGACATCCAAGAAATCTATGACTGAGGCTGAGTGTTTCATTTTGAGCTCAAGGAAGTCATTGCTGTTGTTAATGAAGCTGACAAAAAGATCCAATTGGTCAATACCTACTTTCCATAAACAAAAAACATCATCAACAAATCTCCCATAGTAGACAAGTTCATTCTTCCAGATATTTCCATCACTGAAGAGTGTTTTAAATTCCCACTCAGCCAAGACCAAGTTTGAATAACTGTTGGCACATGGAGTTCCCATGGCCACACCCCAGGTTTGCAAATAAAAGTTATCTCCATACATAAAGATGTTATTATCAGGGACTAATTCCAGCTGAGAACAAAGAGGTTCCGTTGTTAAATTATGTCTAATCAGAAAATCATGTAAGGCTCTCAGGCCATACTCATGGGGGATCACAGTAAAGAGACTGGTTATATCCATAGTTACAAGTAGAAGGTTATCAAAACCATCCAGAGACTTAACAGTGGAGAACAAGTCTTTCAAGAAGCTGCCTGTATCCTTCAAGACAGTGGTAGCATAAGGCAAAGCTTTCTTGAGTTCATTTTCAACATACATGGATATGGATTCAGTGATCCATCCTCTCCCAGAGACAATGGGACGTAAGGGAGGGTCCAAAAGATCTTTATGTATCTTAGGTAATCCACCAATGCTGGGAAACAAAGGATGATGTGTTTCAAAAAATTCATATAAATCTTGACTGATCCTTCTTTCCATCAATAGATCATAGGTGCTCCCTCTGATACGTTCAATTCTCTGATTTACTTCTTTCTTACTCAATTTGCGATAAGTCATGTTGCCATCCAACATCAGTGAAACTTTATTATGATACCAGTCTGCATCCATCACTACTATGCAGCCACCTTTATCTGCTGGTTTGATCACCAAGCTATCTGTCCTTCTCAACTGTTGGAGAGCCTCTTTTTCTTTCCTGTTCAAGTTATAGAAACAATTCTTAACTTTATCTGTTGTACCTCTCACCTTGTTTATCTCATCCTCACACAATTTCATGAAAAGTTCTAATTGAGGAGGATTAACTGGAGTAAATAAACTTAATTTCTTATAGGTCTGCTGTTCTTTCATAGAACCTTCTCCAAAAATACATTTCAGGGACACGTTCCTGCAGAACAACCTAACATCTGTCATGAATTCATTCACATCAGAAGAAACAGCTGGAATAAAACTCAGTCCCTTATTTAACAGGCTGATAACATCAGGATCCAGTGTGATCTTGGATAAGTTAACTACTAAGTCATTACCCCCAATATTTAGTCCACAAACTTCTTCCATTTGCGTTCTTGACTCTGCATCCTCTGTGGCCCGTACGAATTCTCTCTCACAAAAACCGGCAATGGCCAGTTTACTGGTAAGTGCGTCTTCGCTTCTTTAGGTCTAGTAGCACAATTAATAGTGGTGTTGGAATTGCTACCATCATTGGTATCGTTAGCACCAGTACCACCCAGATCCCTGGTGACAATATCAGTGCTAACAGTAGGAACCTCCTCTCCTGTAGATGAAGTCGAGGAGGGAAGAGAAGTTGATGAGGTAGTAGTTATGCGAGAAGGATGCAAAGTGTTAGCAGTCTCTTTTACAGCCAAACCTTGTATGACTTTCTTTTGTTTAGTAGTAGAAAAATGGGGACGTCCTCGATTGGTGTTATCCTCTCTAGGCCATTCAAAGATATGACCGTTAGTGAAATCCCTATGATCTCGATTCAGTTTACCCATTTTTTGTAGTTTAAGCTTATTGTCATAAGTGTTTAAGTTCACTTGTAACTGTTCAATCTGACATAAATGCTGGTCCTGCAAATCACAATGTTCCAGTTCTTCTTGTTTCTTAGAAATAAAAGAGGAAATTTGTTCTTCTTCAGGGTTAAAAAAATCGATGAGCAGCCTCATGTATTTTTGGCTAGTTTCCAAATTAATCCTTTGCCATTGGGCTAACAGCTCCGGATAGGTGTTTCCATAAGAGAGAATGCATTTAACTCTCATTCCTCTTGGCACTATCTGATGAAATAGGCAAGCTTCCAAATGGAAGCGTTGCCATTGAAGCCTTTTAAGGCGATAAGCAGCAATGTTAAGTTGTCAATCTCGCCTTCATTCTTGCTGGATGGGTTAGGAGCCGATCCTCGGCTCCGACTCGGCCATTATTAAAGCTCGAGAGCTAATTCCACTGGCTCGAGGCTCCCCTATATCCCACAATGCTAGGCGGTAAGTACCCAGATCTCGTTTGCCGCTTAGCTGCAAGGTGCTTTCTTCTGCCGGCTCTGGCAGGTTAGTGAGTTTTTTCTCGTCTAAAACTTCAATTTTCTACCCCTATCCTTTCTATTTAGTTTAGTTTATAGTACAGGGTATTCCTTTAGTTTAAATCGGGTCTCCCTTGTTTTTATCCCCTTTTTATTCCCTTTTAACTTCTAGGCCTTTGGCCCACTCCCTTTTTTCCCTTGTCATTTTAGTGTGACTGGGTTTTTTCTTTTGGTTAAAGGGTGTGTCTGTGTGTTGTGTCTGTGTCCTTTGATATACAGTCTCCTCTTTTAGGATGTCTAAAGATTCCAAGGTCTCAGGCTTCAAGAAGTGTGACTTGTGCTGTCAGAAAATGTCTCTGACAGACGGTCACACTTCTTGTGTCTATTGCTTGGGACCTTTGCACCTGCAGGACTCCTGTGCTGTTTGCCATGCATTCAGCCCTAGAGTCCTGCAGGAACACAAAAATGAACTTATTCTTCGAGGCTTATTAAAGCCTGAAGGCCCCTCGACCCAGTCTGCGTCGGGGAAGCCTTCAAAGACTTCCAGGCCGTTGGCTCCAGCTTCAGAGCCGTCTGCTGGGAGCATCAAGGCTGCTTCGACATCGGCTCCAGCTGGAGTCGATGTTTCGAAGACTCAGACCGTTACCTCGGCTCCGGCCGGAGCCGAGGTTGCTAAGACTCAGTCGGCTCCGATAGCCTTATCGGAGCCACCTTCAAAGAAGAGGTCGAGGTCCCCTTCCATCGGCTCCATCCACTCAGCCCTGGGATCCCCTCTTCTGTCGGAGCGGAGCCATAGGTCCCATTCCTCTCAGTCCTCCAGGCTGTTCGACCATGACTTACAAAGGGTGGTGAGTAGACTTCTCAAGTCCGAGGCACTGGCCCAAATGCTGCATAGCCCTACTCAACAGTCAGCGGCTATTCCCATCCCTGCTTCTCTTTCTCCTCCGACTCTTTTGAGTTTGGAGCTGGGGCTCGTCGTGCCATGGCTGTCGGTACGTCAGAACCAATACCTTCCCTTTTGGCTCCGTCATCTGCTCCGATTTTCTCCTTGTAGGGATCTCAGCGCCGGGCTTCCCTCGTCGGCTCCGAGGGGGTGAGTGGCATCGGACCCTTGTCCAACCCCGTTCTCCCTCTCAGAGCATCAGCGCTGGTGAGTTCAGCTCTGACATTGGCCTCGGAGCCGTCCCTGTCGGTGCTGGGGGGGTCCTTGTCTCCTTGGAGTGGGGATCTTCAGCCTTGGCTGATCGGGGCACCTTCAAGGTCATGCGTAGAGTGCTAGACCCCGTGTCTACCCAACAGTCGGCTCCGTCAGCTCCTCCCTCTTCAGTGCTGGTTTCAGTGGTGGTTTCTACCCACCCCCTCGTAACAGACCGTAGAGAGCCAGCTCCTCAAGTTTCCCCATTGGGAATATCCTCTTCTTCCGAGGCTTCTCCTGATCTGGCAGGGGAACCCCCTCGGAAGAGACAGTGCAAGAGGAAGCACATTGACTCCTCTGAGTCTATCACCTCCGACACTGACTCGGAGGAATCTGAAGGTTCCCCTCGGTCCCCCTCTGAGGAAGAGGATGTCTCTTTTGCTGACATCCTTGAAATCCTTAAACAGAGGGGGAACTGGCCCGCCCTTAACCCTTCAGAGGACGAGTCAGTCTACCTTGAAGCATTTGGCTCTCGCCCTTCCACCTCCTGGGTGTCTCCTCCCTTTGACCCCCTCATGGAAGTGGTGGCAAGGAAGGCTTGGACGGCCCCTGATTTGGTGGAACCTACCCCAAGGAGGCCGTCAAAATTTATTACTGCCCCAAAAGAGAAACAGTTCTTATCCAAAGGTGTCTCTGTTGATGCCATGGTGGTGGCCGCAGCCACTAAGAAGGAATTAGCTGATCTTTTGGTACCTGTCCATCCTCCTAATAAGGAGTCCAGGACCATGGACAGGTAGTTAAGTGGATGTTTTCCTCAGCGACCTTTGCCATGCGGTCGCTGAACTACTTGTGTCACTTCACCCGTCTCCAGAGGGATTTACTCAAGGATATGGGTGAGGCTATGCAGGATCAAACAGCTGAGGGGTTCCAAGACAAAATGAACTCCCAGTTGGCAACCCTGAATTCGACTGTCAACTCCTCCATGCGGCTTATCTCATATGCGGCTGATGGGGCGAGTAGGGCCACAGGCACAGGTGTAGCTTTACGACGCCACACCTGGATGCGGCTTTGCAATTTTGTGGACCCTTTCAAGGCGTCCTTCACCAATTCCCCCTTTGATGGCTCAACATTGTTTGGACCTCAGGTGAAGGATATATTGACTAGGTGCGAGCAGGAAGGTAAGACTCTCTCTGCTGTGGGAGTCCGTTTTTCTACCCCTTCCAGACCTTATCCCAAAGGTCAGAGGGGGGGGGGGATGTGGTTCCGCAAACCACAAGGAGTCTCATCTGACGCACAAAGTCAATTCCCCTCTAGAGGCAGAGGGGGGAACAACAATAGATGCTGCCCTAAGGGCAGAGGTGGTCCACAAAACCAGGGTAGCAGAGAGGCTTTCTCTGATAAACCCTTTCAGCATCCCTGAGGAGCTGCCCGGCTGTCCACCTTCGAAGGCAGTCAGGGGAAGATTATCACTGTACCCAAAAGCCTGGCTTTCCCTCACTCATGACAAATGGGTACAGTTGATCATATCCGAGGGTTACAAAATCCCCTTTATTCACATCCCATCCCAAACCAAAGATCCCTTCCAGATGTTCCACCCAGTCTAAGGGAACAAGCAGCATTAGAAATATCAAAGCTGCTGTCAAAAAGAGCT
Organism: Protopterus annectens; assembly: GCF_019279795.1. Classification (NCBI taxonomy): domain Eukaryota; kingdom Metazoa; phylum Chordata; order Ceratodontiformes; family Protopteridae; genus Protopterus; species Protopterus annectens. Next base: position 1,677,647,673 of record NC_056735.1, on the reverse strand, counting down.
ATCCAGCCAGACCCAGCAGACCAGCAAGGATCCGGAAACTACTCCAAATTCTTTTTGGTACCAAAAAAAAACAGGGGACTGGAGACCAATACTGGAGCTCAGCAAGCTAAACAAGGATGTGAAGAAAACAAAATTCCGGATGGTCACGCTACAGTCCATTCTACCCTTCTTGGGTCAGGACAATTGGATGTGCTCGATAGACCTTCAGGATGCGTACTACCATATCAAAATGCACAGATGCTCCAGGAGGTTTCTCCACTTCAGGCTGGGAGCCAGTCACTACCTGTTCAGAGCCCTGCCCTTTGGTCTCACTACAGCCCCCCGAGTGTTCACCAAATGTATGGCAGTGGTCGCGGCTCACTTGAGACGTCAAGGATTCCAGGTGTTTCCATATTTGGATGACTGGCTCCTTACCACCACCACCAGGTGTCAACTTCTTCTATCCAGAGACTTCACCATCCAAACTTGCCAAGCTCTAAGCATTTCAATAAATTTCGAAAAATATGCCTTGTCGCCTTGTCAATCTATTACCTTTATAGGCACCACCTTAGACACAGTTCATCTTTCCACCAGACTAACAGAGCAAAGAGTATCAGATATCCGCAAACAAGTTTACCTTCTGCTTCAATGCAACAAGATCAAAGCCAGGGTAGTCTTGAAGGTATTAGGACTCATGGCAGCTACTATTACACTCCTCCCCTTAGCTTTTCACATGTGGATCCTCCAGTGGATGCTGTTTTCTCAATGGTCCTTCCAACAGCTCCCGATGTCTCATATCATCCTGCTAACCCAGTCATGCAAGAATCACCTGTCTTGGTGGATCACATCACCTCAAGTTCTCCAGGGCAGACCCTTCATTCCTCCCCCCCCAATCGCCACGGTGACGGACGCCTCCCTGATCGGGTGGGGGGGGCATTATCAGGGCAGGACAGTCCAGGGCATGTGGCAATCTTCCGAGTGCCACTTGCACATAAATGTCTTAGAGATGAGAGCAGTGCTTTTAGCATTGCAAGCCCTTCAGGACTCTCTTCCCACAGGGACTATTGCAATTCAGATGGACAACATGTCCGTAGTGTGGTACATCAACAAACAGGGTGGAACCAAGTCCTAACCCTTATGTCGAGAGGCACTCAGACTTTGGCAGTGGGTGATTTCTTCTCAGCATTTTCTGATAGCAACAAACATTCCCGGGAAGTCCAACATGATTGCAGACAAGTTGAGCAGGGCTATTCTCACGCCTCATGAGTGGTCTCTAAAAAAATCAGTGCTGGAAGAAATCTTTCGAAGATGGGGCCGGCCTTGCTGCGATCTTTTTGCTACTCCCCAAAACAGCAAGTGTCATGACTTCTTCACCCTCTTCCCTTTACCAGGCCAACCCACCAGAGATGCTCTAGTCCACGATTGGCCCTGGGGACTTCTGTATGCTTTCCCCCTCTTTCCACTGATCTCTCAATTAATTCAGAAAGCTATCACTTCGAGAGTCACTATGATCCTCATTGCCCCTTACTGGCCTCGACAGATATGGTTTCCGTTCCTCCATCATTACCTCTTGGAGCAGCCTTGGCATCTGGACCCAGTGCCAGATCTTTTGACCAACCAGTCGGGCCAGCTGCACCACTCCCTCCAATTTCTCAACCTCACAGTGTGGTTTCTCCGATTCCTACCCTAGCCAGGCTTCCCTTAATCTCTCATTCGGTCCATAACATCCTGATAGCCTCTCACAAGTCTTCCACCAGAAGGATTTACAATAGTAAGTGGAAGTGTTTTTCCTTCTGGGCAGCATAAAAAAATATAGACCCCCTTCACTGCACCTATCCAGTCTATCCTAGACTTCCTGGCAGAGCTCTTTCATTTAGGCTCTTCCTCGTCTACCATTAGAGTACAACTAGCTGCTATATCTAACTTTCATGTAGGTGTCTCGGACTCCAGTATCATGTCCCATAAACTCTGCAAAGCCTTTCTAAGAGGTGTCTTTTTGCTCAAGCCCCCAATCAAAGATCCCCCACCTCAGTAGGACTTGAATTTGGTCCTAGCATCCTTGATTCTTTCCCTTCAAACCTGCGGCTTCATGCCCTCTTAAGTTGCTCTCATGGAAAACACTTTTTCTAGTAGCCATAACATCAGCTAGAAGGGTATCTGAACTTCATGCTCTTTGCAGTCGTCCTCCTTACTTAGTTTTCCATAAAGACAGGGTGTCCCTCCGGACTAATCCATCCTTCTTGCCTAAGGTTTCCTCTGAGGCAAACCTCAACCAGACTATTGATCTCCCCGTCTTCTTCCCTGATTATTCCAACAGGTCAGAACAAAAGTTACATTTTCTAAATGTTCATCGCCAACTTCGATATTATTTAGACAGGACTAAACAGTTCAGGAAATCTGACCAGCTCTTCCTGTCTTATGCGGAAGGGAAATTGGGCCTTCCAGTTTCTAAAGTGTCCCTTTCAAGATGGCTTACCTCTATAATTATCTTCATCTATGAAATCAGACATCAAAAACTGGCTTCAAGACCTAGAGCTCATTCAACTAGGGCATTAGCTACATCTGTAGCTTTTCAGGACAGGCTACCAATAGATTCCATTTGTGCAGCAGCCACATGGGCTTCTCCTCATACCTTTATCTCGCATTACAAATTGGATATGGCCTTCAGAAACCGTGCCAACTTTGGTTCCACTGTTCTCAAGAGTCTGTTCCGATAAGCCACCCGGGGTTAGGTGCTAGTGACGTGGTCCCATCCAGCAAGAATGAAGGCGAGATTGACAACTTAACATTGAGAAGTTATGTACCTACCATAACGTTCCATGTTAGTTGTCTTCTTCTTGCCTTCTTTCTTGTGTCCCACCCTCCTTCCCCCTAGCCTGGACAGACTGATAGGAATTTTTGGGATCTTCCATTGGGGTTTCCTTCCCACATGTTCTACCACCTCTATTCTCCCTTTTACGTTTGTGGTAGCTTACGTACAGGTTTATATAGAGGTGGGTTCTTTTTCTCTCTTCTCCATACTATGGAGACCAGAACTGCTTGGTTTTAGCTATCAAACGAGATCTGAGTAGTTACCGCCTAGCATTGTGGGATATAGGGGAGCCTCGAGCTGGTGGAATTAGCTCTCAAGCTTTAGTATTGGCCGAGTCGGAGCCGAAGATCGGCTCTGAACCCATCCAGCAAGAAAGAAGGCGAGAAGAAGAAGACAACTAACATGGAACGTTATGGTAGGTACATAACTTCTCATTTTCTACTTCACGAAGCATGTCAGAAAAACTAGCATCTACTGCAAGGTTTGTAGTATTAGGTGCTAAACAGTCACTACTAAAATTAATAGTTAAAAGTGGATTCGCAATGTCTCTAGAAAAAACATGAAAATTGCATGATTTCGCTTTCACTGCTGCTCCTGTTTGCCCTTCTGCCATGTGTAGAGTGGGAGAAACAAACAACAAAACAAGAAATAAATTCTCCTCACCACTACTAAAGACACCAAGGGTAGACAAATGAACAAAGAAAAAAGACCTTGGGTGTCGTCCACAGCTTCAGGCTTCAGACTGTTAAAACACAATTTATTAATCGCTTAAAAAGTGAAGCTGACAGGATGTAAACTTTTCTAGAATATGGTGAACTGAAAAAAGTTACGTATCCAAGCAGTTGTCATCCACAGCTTCAAACTTCAGGCTGTTAAAACTCAATTTATTGAAAACTTAAAAAGTGAAGCTGACAAAATGCAAGCTTCACTGTGATGCTGAAATAATTAGCCTAGTAATTAACATCCACAACTTCAGGCTTCAAGTTGTTAAAGCACAGTTAATAGATGCTTTGTAAGCAAAGCTGACAAAAACATATACTTCAAAGGAGTGTAAAAAGCTGATGAAATTGTCCAACGATAGCGCTTTCGGCAGATGCCTTCTTCAGATCGTATAAAAGTGTGGTTAGCTCTTCCTGTTTATAAAGGAAACACAATCAAGAGCTGGTAGCTAATTGTCTTTGGTGTTCTTAAAGGCACAGGACAAAAATAAATGTTCAAAGTGGAGATTTGTCTCCTATAATGTAGTTCAATGTTAAAAATGCTAGAATCATGTATTAACGTTTGGTAGGTTTCTTCTAGATTTTAGAACAGGTCTGAGAGGTACTATTGTATTAAGACCTGGAGGTCGATTGGCTCTAAAATTGTTGATCCAAAAGATCTCTCTCAATTCTGTCCTGTTATGGACATCTCCTTCCCTGATGTTTTGGGTGACCACTTCCACTGCTTTGAACAAGAAATTATGTGTAGGATGGACCAATACGTGTGCTGCTAAGGCATTATGTGGAACTTTCTGATCAATGTCTCTGATATGTCATAGAATACAATCCTTTAATTGTTGGTCAGTTTTACCAAGATAGAAAGCTTGGCACTTGCGACAGGTAGCCAAATAGATAATATGGCTAGTAGTACAATCACCATAAACATCGAAATGAAAGTTGCATCCAGATAATGGGTGGAGAAACGTATTACTAGTATCTAAATAAGGACAAGCTTTGCATCTGCAGCATTTAAAAGTACCTTTGCGGTCTGGTAGTGGACCACCACTACTAAAGCCATCTTTATGGCATAACAATCTCTTGATATTCTTTTTATTCTTATAGAGAAACCTGGGTCTCTCTCCAACGATGTTCTTTATTTTATCATCCGCTGTCAAAATCGGCCAAAATTTCCTGATCACTTCACAGACCTGTCGATTGTCTGAACTGTAAGTGAGCATACATCTAAGTTGTTGAGGTGTTGTGTCATTAGACTGTCTTCGTGAAGATTGTTCAGACCTCTCTGAGTAATAAGGTTGACCTCTTTGCTTTCTATAGGTTTGCACCTGTGAAACTGGTGGAAAATTATTTTCCTGGTAAGCCCTATCCTTCAAATATCTACATAGATTGGATTGCTCTTCCAAGAATTCCTCCTCATCAGTACATAGTCTTGAGACTCTTAAGATTTGGTTGTCAAAGATGTTATCAAAAATATGTCTTGGATGCATGCTCTGCCTGTGTAAGAAATGATTTTGCCAGGTCTCTTTCCTATGCACCCCAGTAGAGACCTTGAGTTGGATGTAAACGTATCTTGACATCCAAGAAATCTATGACTGAGGATGAGTGTTTCATTTTGAACTCAAGGAAGTCAGTGTTGTTGTTAATGAAGCTGACAAAAAGATCCAATTGGTCAATACCTCCTTTCCATAAACAAAAAACATCATCCACAAATCGCCCATAGTAGACAAGTTCATTCTTCCAGATATTTCCATCACTGAAGATTGTTTTAAATTCCCACTCAGCCAAGACCAAGTTTGAATAACTGTTGGCACATGGAGTTCCCATGGCCAGACCCCAGGTTTGCAAATAAAAGGTATCTTCATACATAAAGATGTTATTCTCAAGGACTAATTCCAGCAGAGAACAAAGAAGTTCAGTTGTTAAATTATGTCTAATCAGAAAATCATGTAAGGCCCTCAGGCCATACTCATGGGGGATCACAGTAAAGAGACTGGTTATATCCATAGTTACAAGTAGAAGGTTATCAAAACCAACCAGAGACTTAACAGTGGAGAACAAGTCTTTCAAGAAGCTGCCTGTATCCTTCAAGACAGTGGTAGCATAAGGCAAAGCATTCTTGAGTCGCAAGTGCCAAGCTTTCTATCTTGGTAAAACTGACCAACGATTAAAGGATCGTATTCTATGACATGTCAGAGACATTGATCAGAAAGTTCCACATAATGCCTTAGCAGCACACGTATTGGTCCATCCTATGCATAATTTCTTGTTCAAAGCAGTGGAAGTGGTCACCCAAAACATCAGGGAAGGAGATGTCCATAACAGGACAGAATTGAGAGAGATCTTTTGGATCAACAATTTTAGAGCCAATCGACCCCCAGGTCTTAATACAATAGTACCTCTCAGACCTGTTCTAAAATCTAGAAGAAACCTACCAAACATTAATACATGATTCTAGCATTTTAACATTGAACTACATTATAGGAGACAAATCTCCACTTTGAACATTTATTTTTGTCCTGTGCCTTTAAGAACACCAAAGACAATTAGCTACCAGCTCTTGATTGTGTTTCCTTTATAAACAGGAAGAGCTAACCACACTTTTATACGATCTGAAGAAGGCATCTGCCGAAAGCGCTTATCGTTTGGACAATTTCATCAGCTTTTTACACTCCAGTAAAGTATATGTTTTTGTCAGCTTTGCTTACAAAGCATCTATTAACTGTGCTTTAACAACTTGAAGCCTGAAGTTGTGGATGTTAATTACTAGGCTAATTATTTCAGTATCTCAGTGAAGCTTGCATTTTGTCAGCTTCACTTTTTAAGTTTTCAATAAATTGAGTTTTAACAGCCTGAAGTTTGAAGCTGTGGATGACAACTGCTTGGATACTTAACTTTTTTCAGTTCACCATATTCTAGTGAAGTTTACATCCTGTCAGCTTCACTTTTTAAGCGATTAATAAATTGTGTTTTAACAGTCTGAAGCCTGAAGCTGTGGACGACACCCAAGGTCTTTTTTCTTTGTTCATTTTTCTACCCTCGGTGTCTTTAGTAGTGGTGAGGAGAATTTATTTCTCATATATTTACTTCATGTTTTGGCCCCTTACTCCTAAAATGTGTAGTTTGCTGCCAGTCTTTGGGGATTGAAGTCACTAAATAATGACATACATTTGAGTTTTAGACTTTATTTCCTTCAGAAAATGCATGCTGATACAAATGATGTTATTTAAGCAACTTTCTAAATTTATGAGTATATTTAAAATCTGTTCCTATTTTTGAGCCTTTGTTCACATTTATTTTAGGCTTTATCAAGATTTTTTGAGGTAAGAGGTCGAGAGGTGTGCAAACCTCTTTATTGCTGCCACCAGTGGTCACTTGCTCTCACACACACACACACACACACACACACACACACACACACACACACACACACACACACACACACACACACACACACACACACACACACACAAAACACACACATACACATGCACACACACGCACACACACACACACACACACACACACACACACACACACACACACACACACACACACACACACACACACACACACACACACACACACACACTTGCACTTCAGAAAATGCATGCTAACAACAGCCCTATCATTACAGAAATTTTGTGATTTTTATACGAGCAATATTTAACATTTCTCCATATTTTGAGCCTTTGCTCCCCCTTTACTTTAGGCTTTATGGAGACATCTGAGCTAAGAAGTTGATAGTTAGGCAAACCTCAACTGCTGCTCTCACTCTTCACATTCTCTCACACTCACACATACATACACACACTTCCACTTTCATGCACGCAAGCATGCATACTTTTACACACACAGACTGTAACATAAACAAGCACATACACACACACACACACACACACACACACACACACACACACACACACACACACACACACACACACACACATTTTTATTTTCATTTACTTTTACTTTCGCTAAATAACAAAAGCACTGCTTAGCAAGTGTAAAATAACAATGCAATTGATTCTGCTCTCACTGTCATACATGCATACATTGACGCACACAGACATAAACACAGACAGGTGTGCACACACACACACACACACACACACACACACACACACACACACACACACATACACACACACTGTTTTTTAATTTTCTTTCTTTTTTTTTATTTTGCACTCGCTAAACTGCAAAAGCACTACTTAGTGAGCATAAAATAATGGTGGACATTAGATTACTTTCAGTCCAAGCTCCATGGCAGCTTGATATGCTGCCATGAAGCATTGGACTTGTTTCTCAGCAGGCATTACCTCTAGATTAACACCCTGTTGGAGAAAGTTCATTCTCCAATTATGGTGCCGATCTACAGATCACCCATTCTCTAAGCTATGGTAATCTACCCATATAGCTAAGGTGACTATAGCAGTGATCATAATGATGAACAGTTTTGTAAGTTAGCTTCAAATAACAGTAGATGTTTGAATAATCAATGCCACTATAGCCACTCCCTCCACCGCCCAACTATTTTTGTAATTTTTTTTATTGACAGGTTGAGAAACTTTATGTTTATTTTCCTACCACTGACCTTTTTAGGGATTTAGCTTCCCTCTGTCTGCTGGCAAGAAAGTTCTGAAAGGATTGACAGCCACACTCTTTTTCTTCAGCTCAGCTCAAGAAGAATAATGGTCTGGGCACATGAAAGGTATCCTTAAGTTTTGAAAGCTAGCTGACTGTTATATCCTTAACAGGACATAACCTTTATAGCTAATGCTACAGCAGCACTGACTGTCTGAACATCTACTGTTATGGTAAATTTACTTGTACAACTCTACTTTTCCCACCTTACCTTTTGCCAACTCATTCAGGCTTTGCTATCTATCTCTGAGGTCTCATTCTCAACTTAACCTATACAGCAGATACCAGATCAGTGATTTTCTTTTCTCCTGATCACAAGAAAAAGAAAAATTGATTTTACTGTGGCCGCATATGGTTCCTCAGGTCACTTATCTTTTTCTGCAAAAACAATAAATAGACAAAGCTGTTCTGCTGACACTTCAATTTATTTGCAATCTGGTAAGTTGGCTGATGTTCTTCGTGTTTCACTGTTGCAGTCATTACATTTGGGTAATCTGCTGGCAGGTTGCCCTCAGCCAGCCTGAATTCCAAAGTCTTGGGTCCTGCGTCGGCTGCCGTCGCCCCTTCCCTGACGTCAAGTCGTCAGGGGTATAAAAGAAGCAGCCGACACCATTTTCTTCAGTCTTTCTTGCCGCGCGGTGCCCGAAGCAGTTTGCAAGTGCTAGTCAGCCGACTCCTGAAATTTATGTATTTGAGGTTCAGAACCAAAGTCTTCAATAAAGCTAAGTACCCCATTGGGGAAACTTTTTCCTTGCTCCAGACCGATGTCAGAAAAAGTTAATAATTGTATTACTTGTGGAAAGCAAATACCTCATAAGGATTTTCATTCTTACTGTATTCCTTGCCTAGGCCCTGATCACAACGTTTCTGGTTGTCAGTTTTGTGCTAGATTTAACCAACACACTATTAAGCGTCAGTATAATTTTGCTTTAAAGTATTTTGGTAGCGGGTATAATTATCCTAAAATGTTGTCGGATAGCCATTCCGACTACTGGAGTTTACAAAAAATGCAAAGGATAGAGAAAAACAACCAAGGCCCAAAACTGACGACGAAGCTTCTCCTAAGCCAGTCTCCGGTTAGCCGGTTCTCAGTGAGGCACTTTCGCAGCCCCTGACACCTGCTACTTTAGAGTCGCAGGCCAATACCAACTCCCACGTGGAGTCGGCCATGCCGCTGGATACTCAAAGTATTGGAGCCTCAGACGCTAATCCCCCAGATGGGTTCGGAGCCGCTGAGCAGGTACTGGCTTCTGAGGGTGTATTCAGACCACAACATCTTTACATTAAAATGACTTCAGCTTCAAAGACAAAGACTAAAGCAGCTTCTAAAGCAAAGAAACAAACTCATGAGCCACGTGTACAGGCTTCTATGCCCAAAAAACAGATGATCAAGATGGCCAAAGACCTGATTACCTTGATCAGGGGTTCCCATCCCCCTCCTGATAAGAGGCCTAGGCAAGACACTGACTATGAATCTTCAGATCAGGTTTCTATTTCTTCTGATTCCTCTTCTGATCAGGGATATTCTTTACCCCCTATGAGGATTCTGATGCTGAAGAATCTATACCTTCAGCATCCCCTCCTGAGAATTATTCCTTTGGGGAAACCTTGCATACCATGAGGGAGCATTTTCACTGAAAGCCAAGATTTTTCAGAATCTAAAAAGAGGCTCAGGGATTTCCTTTTACTACCACAGCACAGGCCTCTAGCCATTCCCCTTGTGTTAGACATTGAAGATGATGTGTTTTCGGAGTCTAGTTTGACCCCAGACTCCTTACCTCCAGTTCCTGTTGCCTGACAGATACTACAGGGTTCCTGACTCACACAAATTTCTCTTTAAAAATCCTGCTGCTGACCCAGAAACTATTTTACAGGGTCCCAGGGGAGTTAAGGCCTCTACAGCAAAAAACCCAACCCCCTCTGACAGAGATTCAAGGGCACTGGATAGATGGGGAAAAAAGGTTTACACATCTGCAACTTTGGCTATAAGGGCCTTAAACTGTCAGTTTCATATGCTCAAGTATCAGCAACATCTCATGGGATTGCTTAAACAGAAAATGATGTTAAATTCTGAATGTGCTGAAAACAAGGAAATACAGGATTTATTGCATGCAGCTGAACAAGTTGGAAAGCATACTTTGCAATGTGGTTTTGATTCTTTGGAAGCCTCCTGCAGGGCCGCAGTTACAGGTTCTGTAATTAGGAGGCATGCCTGGTTAAAGGAACAAAATCTGCCTGATCATGTTAAAGTTAAGTTACTAGATGCACCTTTACAGCATGATACTTTGTTTGGTGCTAAGGCAGAACAGGTGTTAAAGAAAATGGAAGACAAAGCTAAATCTAGGCAAATTGTTAAAGATTTTTTACAAGTACAGCCACCTAGGTTTAGTAGACACTGGCCTACAAAAAATTGGTCCTTTCCTGTGTCAGACAGACTTCAAAGGGGCAGATCCAGACGTCCAAAGGGTGGATCCCAGGCGCAAGGTTCTTATAGGTCAAAACAATGGGGTGCTACTACCTCCAAAGCCGGAGAAGATAAAGCACAAACATACAGAAAGCAGTCCCAATGACTTTCCCCTGCCTGCACCAAGCACTTATCTTCTGGAAGCACCCTTAGGGGGAAAATTAGCACTTTTTGCTCAAAATTGGCACATTATAACCCAGGACAAGTGGGTTCTAAATATAGTGTCACAAGGCTACAAATCCCATTTCCATACTCTGCCAAAGGCAAACGGCTGGCTAGATCTGCCAAAAAATCAATGGGCAGATGCACAAAAACAAGTTTCATCCCTCATGGACATGGGGACCATTCAGCAAGTACCAGAGCAAGAACAGGGACAAGGATTTTACTCAAGACTGTTCTTGGTACCCAGAAAGGACAAGGCCTGGAGGCTGATACTGGACATATCTATTCTGAACACATTCCTGGATATTCCAAAAATTCAAAATGTTGACTTTGCAGCAGCTTCTGCCCATGCTGGGCAAGAATGCTTGGCTTGTGACTTTAGACCTAAAAGAGGCATACCTGCATGTTCCAGACAATCGTGCAGAAGACACCTCAGATTCAAGGCTGGTTCAATGCATTACCAATTCTCTGCACTGCCCTTTGGCTTATCTACTGTGCCCAGGGCCTTTACAAAGTGCCTAGCACCAGTAATTGCATTCTGCAGACAAAGAGGAATACAAATATATCCTTACTTGGACGATTGTCTAATTCAAGCAGAGAACAAGGACATTCTTCTTCAACATCTGGCATTTGTGAAAAGACTTCTAACATGCCTAGGGTACACAGTCAATGAAAAGAAATCAAAACTAGTACCCTCTCAAGAGATAACATTCCTGGGTGCAAGCTTGAATACAACTGCCCAGATGGTTTATCTCACACCAGACAAACAAAGGCAACTGACTACCTATTTCACAGTGTTGGCAACAAAGACCCAGTTATCTGCAAGAAAAATTCTGCAGGCTTTGAGCTTCATGGCATCCTGCATCCTACTAATTCCATATGCAAGACTGCATATGAGGAAACTTCAATGGTACCTAAAAAGTGTTTGGACTCAATATTGCCACAGTCTGGAAACAATGATTACTCTCATTCCCTGCCTGCAACAGGAGTTTCAATGGTGGGCAAAGGCTTGTCACCAGAACAAGGGACAGCCATTCACATTATCCCCAGCCAGGCAGACACTAACAATGGATGCATCAGACTATGCCTGGGGGGCCCACGTGGCAGGAAGATGCATTCAGGGCACATGGACCTCAAACCAAATGCATCTACATATCAATCAAAAAGAGATGCTAGCTGTTCAAAATGCCCTGACAGCCTTCAAGGACCTTCTTCATCCGGGACAACTACTGATAAAGACAGACAACACCACGGTCATGTGGTATATAAACAAGCAAGAGGGCACACATTCTTACCCCCTTTGCAGACTAACCATGACATTGTGGGACACAGCTTTGACTTACCAGGTACATTTGTAGGCACAATTCCTGCCAGGAAAGGAAAACACTCTGGCAGACGAACTAAGCAAAAACCTCATGGATCCCCACGAGTGGCAGCTGGATCCACAAGTCTTCAGCATGATAACAAGGAAATGGGGATGCCCGGATATAGATCTATTTGCCTCCCCTCAAAACTACCAACTAAAAAGATTCTGCATAAGGAATTATCACAGACAAGCATGGAAAGTGGATGCCCTATCTTTCAGCTGGAAAAACCTATCAGTATATGCCTTTCCTCCACTGCCTCTCCTCCCCAAGGTACTCCTAAAGGTCAGACAGGAGAAAACAAAGATGATACTGATTGCCCCAGACTGGCCCCGCCAGTACTGGTATCCAATCCTAAGGAACTTGTCTCTGTGCCCAGCTTGGACCTTACCTCAATTACCTTGTCTACTGTCCCAGCAAAACAATCAGATCCTGCACAGCCAACTCAGGAGATTAAACCTGGCAGCATGGCGGATAATGTAGTCATACAAAAAACACCTCTCAGTAAAGCTGTGATGGATGTCATTCTGGAAGCCAGAAGGCCTAGCACTAGAAAGTCTTATGCTGGAAAATGGAAGAGATTCTGTGCTTGGAACCAGGCACAAGGAACTGATACAACTGTACCAAATATTTCTCAGATTTTGCAATACTTAACTGAGATGCTGGACAAAGGCCTATCCTTTTCATCAATTAAAATTCATGCCTCTGCCATTTTGGCTCATTACAATACAGAGCCACCTATTTTTTCTCATCCTTTATTAAAGCAGTACCTCAGAGGAGCCAAAAATTTAAGGCCTCCAAGAAGATCACCAATACCTGCATGGGACCTCAACTATGACTTGGAAAAGCTTGCCCTGCCTCCTTTTGAGCCAGCTGCTACTGTTGATATAAAGTTTTTATCTTGGAAAACAGCTCTGCTCCTAGCAATTACTTCTGCAAGACGAGTTTCAGAGCTACAGGCGCTCATGGCTGTGGACCCTTTTATCATTTTTTATCCAGACAGGGTCTCTCTGAGAACAAACCCAACATTTATGCCTAAAGTAGTGTCCAGTGTGGCTCTTAACCAAACTATTCATCTGCCAACTTTTTATCCAAATCCACAGAACAAGGGGGAGAGAATTCTGCACTCTTTGGATGTACACAGACAGCTTAGATTCTACTTGGACAGAACCAAAGCTTTCAGGAAGACAGAGCAATTACTAGTGGCATATGCTGCAGGATCACAAGGAAAGGCTATCTCAAAGCAGACTATTTCTAAGTGGATAGGCCACTGCATTTGTTTATGCTGTTTACACCATGGCAAGCCAGTGCCTAAGGGCATTAGGCCACATTCCACCAGAGCTGCAGCCACTTCAGCAGCCTTTATCAGGGGAGTACCAACCAGAGACATTTTAGAGGTGGCTACTTGGAGTTCAGTGCACACCTTTACAAAGCATTATCATCTGCCACTCTACTCAAAATCCAGGGCAGGCTTTGCCACTGCAGTTCTGCAGGGCCTCATAGCCACTCCTAATGCTGTTTAGCTCCAGCCTCCCAACCATAGCTTTGGCACTCTACCCAAATGTAATGACTGCAACAGTGAAACATGAAGAACATAGTACAGTTGTGTACACTTACCATAAATGTAGATGTTCGAGTGTATTCACTGTTGCAGTCCAGGTTACCCACCCGCCATCCCCCTTTTTTTTATGGATCTTATCTTTCCTTCTCTGATTTATACAACCTATGTGGTGTATTTGCTTATAGATGAAGGTAAAATTTATTGGTATATATATATATATATATATATATATATATATATATATATATATATATATGTATATGTATAAAGTTTGGCTACCCGTTTAGGGGGCACCTGACATCTGGAGCAAGAAAAACTGAAGAAAATGGCATTGGCTGCTTCTTTTATACCCCTGATAACCTGATGTCAGGGAAGGGGCGACGGCAGCCAATGCAGGACCCAAGACTTTGGAATTCAAGCTGGCTGAGGGCAACCTGCCAGCAGGATTACCCAAATGTAATGACTGCAACAGTGAATACATTCGAACATCTACATTTATGGTAGGTGTACACAACTGTACTTTTGACTTCTTAGGATGATTAACCAACACCATGACATTACTTTTATACAGGTAGTAGACCCAGTTAATAAACAATAAATCATGTAATCATTCAATTACACAGAGTAATTGAAGAGATTCTTTACCAGTCCATAAATACAGAAACAATGCAGTAATTGAATAAATTATTACACACATTCTGAATAAACTGCATTAAAAAGCTAAAAAAAAGTTATTACCACATATCAACACTCTTAATACTATTTAAATTAAATTATTTATTTAAACACCTTAATTAACTTCCTAATTTAAAAACACAAATTGACTTCCTGATTTAAACCCTTGGGAAATAATGTTCTATAATTTAATATCATCTTGCTTTCTTTTTCATTTAACTTGTTTGTGAAATTTTCCCTTCTAGAAAAGGCTGTGCTAACACATTAAAAAAGAAACCACCATTTGATCCCTAATGTACTTTATAAAAATCTTCTGCCACAGGACTTTTCAAATTTCCATTTCCATTATCCCACAAATCTTCTAAACTGTGAATTTTGACTTTGCATTTTGTCTGACCCACATACCACCTAGGAATCTTACAATCACACTCTATTATAGATTTTTGTATTTTGGACAAACTTTGCAATGTCCACAAGCAAATGAACCATTCATATCTAAAGGTATGATAGATTGCCTCTGACCAAAACTTAAAATTTCTTTCAAGTTGTTATATCTACTATAAGAAAAAAAAACTATGTGTTTGGGGGGAAAAAAACCTCATCCTCCACCTCATCCTGACAAACTACATGCCAAAGATCCTTAACAATATTTTCCAAAACCAAGGAAAAAGGGGAAAAATTTAAGACAAAAAATTCTGATTGATTCTTTACCTTATGTAGAATTTAACTGAACTGTTACTAATACATCAGTAGAAATTCTTAAGGATGATGAATTGATGGAGGTGAAGTGCAGGTTTAAAGAACAAGGATATTCTATGCAACAATTAATTACAGCCAAAAGGAAACTTTTAGAAGGTAGAGGAGTGAAAATATTTAGGAAACAATGTGGAAACACTTTTGTTGGTGAGAACATAAGTAGTAAGGACAGTTGCAATGAGGAAATATTTTTTCTTCAATGTTTGTCAGGATGTATGACTTTTTCCCAAACACATAATTTTTTCTTACAGTAGATATAACAACTTGAAAGAAATGTTATGTTTTGGTCAGAGACAATCTAACAAACCTTTAGATACTAATGGTTCATTTGCTTGAGGACATTGCAAAGTTTGTCCCAAAATAAAAACAAATCTTACAAAGACTAAAATTAATGGTAGAAATGTTGTTTCTAAGAATAGATTCAGTTGTGAATCATATGGGGTACTGTACATAATAAGGTGTGATTGTAAGATTCCTAGGTGGTATATGAGTCAGACTAAACGCAAAGTCAAAATTCGTATTTTAGAACATTTGGGGGATATTAGAATTTGAAATTTGAAAAGTCCTGTGACAGAACATTTATATAAAGTACATGAAGGATCAGATGGTGGTTTCTTTTTTTAGTGTGTTAGCACAGCCTTTTCTCCCTAGAGGGGGAAATTTTGTTGACATGTCAAATGAATTAGAAAGTAAAATGATATTAAATTATTGAACATTATTTCCCAAAGGTTTAAATCAAGAAGTCAGTTTGTCTTTTATAAATTAGGAAGTTAACTAAGTTGTTCGTCATTCTCCAGGGAGTTTCCCCAGGAAAAATGAACATAGTGAAAAAATCTTGCCTCCTCTTTCTATTTCTGTGGATATGGAAGATTTCCTAGGATTTGCTAAGGAACTCATTTCTGTCTTTTCCTTGCCTACTTCTTGTTCAAGCAGGAAAAGAAAAAATAATTCCCTCTCTTTCTGACTTTGATTTTCAGTCAGAAGAGCAGGTATTACAGGGTAATGCTTGTACTTCAGGAATTTCTTCTCAATTGGACCATTCTGAGTCTGAGGAAAGTATTGTGTCAGGGTTACCTCTTGAAGATTTATCTTTTTCTGAGAATTTATCTAAGATACATGATTTTTTTCAGTGGGAGCAGAGTAAAATTCTTACTGCACAGAAACTGTATTATAATTTGTTACAGTTGAAACTGTATTATAATTTGCTACAGTTGGATATGCGTAAGTCTGCAGCTATTCCTCCTGTTTTGCCTACTTTAGAGAATGTTTTTCTCACAGCTTCAAGTCTGCCTGATAGTCAACCTTCTGCAACCCAGGAAGTCTGACAGGTTAAAAAGGGTACCTCAAACTCAAACAAATTTATTTTGTAACCTTAAAGCAGATCCAGCAGTGTTTTCCCTATCCAAAATTGCTTCTGCTAAATAGACTGCAGCAGCTAACTCTATTTTCTGTAACAACAATGGGAAAGGTTTTGACAAGTTGAGGAAGAAAGTGTATTATTCTACTACTTCAGCTTTCAGAATTTTAAACTGTCAAGCTCATATAGTAAAGTTTTTACTTTTATTGTTTGAGAACATGCAAAAGTTAATGGCAAACTTTCCTTCTCCTGAGATAAAAAAAATCTTTGAATGCCTTTTTAATATCTACTTCTTATGTCGCTAAGCATGTTTTAAGTGTGCTAAAGATGCTGCTAATTCTTATCTCAGTGTTGCTGCTTCTGGGCCAGCAATTAGAATATTTACTTGGGTTTATTCTTAAAACCTTTCTTAGGGTGTTTCAACTGAAATTCTCCCTTAGACAAATAAGTGCTATTTGGCTGTTCAGCAGCTGAGGTGCTCAAGAAGTGTGATGAAAGGGAAAAGTTTATTCACAGAGTGACTCATAATGTTCAACCCTCCTTTTTAATACAAATAAAAAGTTCCCTTCCTCCTCAGCTCCCTTTTTCAATAATCAATTTAAGCATCAAGAAGTCATCAAAAAGGATTTTTAAAGTCAATGGCAAGGAGATTTCAAAAAGAATGGGAAAGCCTCTCAAGAGTAAGTACAGCTTTCCCAGTTAGCTTGACAATTTGCTTGTTCGGGCTTTTTTCAAGATTTTCTGTGTCTGGCTTACATTATCATACCCTTTGAACATCATCAATACTCCTTGAACTTTCCCCAAGGATATTCACAAAGTGTCTGGCACCACTAACTGCATATCATAGACTTCAAAGCACTTACATTTTTCCATACCTACTTGATTATTTTATATTTGCAGACTCTTTTTCAATCTTTCAGGAGTTCTTATCAGCTGTTCAGCATCTTCTGCTCAGTTTGGATTTTCAGCAAAACCTCAAAAAATCTTTTCTCATCCATTTTTATAGAACTGTGTTCCTGGGATGTCTGTTAGATTCTACCCAGGGAAAAGCCTTTCTTCATCCAGGCAAAGTAGAGATGTTCAAACAGTTCTTGCAGAGTTTGTTCAATAAAAGCTAGCTTCTGCAAGGGAATTTCTCAGGAGTTTGGATTCTTCTCCTGGCCAGACGTCTCGTGAGAAAAAGTCAGTAGCTCAGATCAGTCTGGACTCAGGATTTTCAGCCTTTATCATTTTAGTTCCCTATTTTGGGGTTTGTAAGGAGGAACTGTTCTGGTGGAAAGACAAGGTCTCTCACAAATCCAGGTTTTACTTTCTCCCTTCCCAACCTTCTCCATTCTGTCACTACATATGCACCATACATAAGAGAGAATCCTGTCCAAAACGGTGAAGTTGAAAGCTCTGTGGAACATTTATAGTAGACAGAAGCACATAAATGATAGAGCGATAATGGCAGTGATAAATTCCTTGAAAGCTTTAACTCATCTCTGGTCCACAGGGCCTCTGCAGGTTTACACAGACAACACAACAGTGATGTGGCACATAAACATGGGGGTACCAGAGATTACCCATTTGCAAACATGCTATGGTAGCCTGGGAGATAACAATCCAGCTCATTTTGACTCTTCAGGCTTCATGCATTCCATCAGAGAAGAAGTTAATTGCAGACAAGTTAAGCATGACCAGGATAGTGCATCATAAATGGAAACATCTCCTGGGGTCTTTAAAGAATTGATCTCAGTGTGGGGTATACCTCATGCAGATCTGTTTAACCCCTCTCAGAACAGACAACTAAAGAGATTGTCCTCCAGGATTCCTAGCAAACAGACCTGGAAGATACCTTCCAGGCCTGTATGCTTTTCCACCCTTTTCACTCATATCCTGGATTCTTCTAAAGATCCAGAAGGACTCCCCCCAAAATTGTACTGATGACGACTCCCTTTTGGCCCAGGTAATAATGGATCTGAAGTAGGAGATTCATTTGTCTGCAACCTGTGGGTTATGGATTGGATCCAAGCTCTCAGCTCTCAGATCTCGTTTTGCCGCATGGTGACTGTTAATCTAAAAAGTTATTCCCTCTCTGTGTTGGTAGTGTGTGTGTGTTGGGCCTGTGTGTGTATATTGTTTAGTTACTTTAGTTTGGTAACTACTTTATAGATTGGGATGGCAGAACAGCCCAAATCTATATTTTCTAATGCTCGAGTGTGCCATAAGCTTTTCCCCAGAGCTGACACACCACACTGAGGCCTGAGGGGGTTGAACACCTCACATCTGGATGTTCCATTTGTGCAGGGTTCAACCCCAGGGCATTGAAGGAGCGGAGGGTCCAAGCTTTTTTTGGCGGCCTTTTACGACTCCCCTCTCGGGCTCCCGCCTCCTTCCGCCGCGGGCGGTTTCTCTCCTCCCTGGCCCTCCTCCTCCTGGGACTCAACCTGGGATGCTAGAAAAAGGACGAGGAGAAAGCACACGCGCGGCGGGCGGGCGAGACTGTGTCCCCCCCGCCAGCCAAGCGGCTTCTCCCCCCTCTCGTCGGCATTGTCCTCCGGGCTCGGTCCCTCCTCCCTCGCTCCGGGTCAGTGCTTTTCACGGGACCTGAGGAGGAGGAGACCGATCTCCAGCTGCTATTATCGAGAGTACTCAGGCCCTACCTCAGCCCTCTCGCCGAGATCCACGATAGCTCGGATGCTGATCTGGACCGGATGATGAGAAGGTTCATCCAGGCCCAGATGCAGATGGGAGTGCTCTTGCCTCCCCTCTGGAGAGCTCAACTTTCAAACCTGATCGAGGGGGGCGATTTGCGGTGTTTGGCTCCGCCCGCCTCTGCACTGGGCCAGGCTTCCACCATCCCCCAAGTTGCTCCAATGGAAGAGTCCTCTGACAGCCCCCAGAGGATGTCCTCGCAAGCATACGCAAAAGGAGGCACATTGACTGTCACCCGACCCGGATGTCTCATTTGGAGACATCATGGAAATGCTCCGTATAAGGGGGTGGTCTGACCTCTTGGGTGTCCCCTCCTGCCCGACCCTGGTGGACCTCATTACCACCAGGGTGTGGAAGATGCCATGTTGACGGCGGCCACCAAGAGGGAACTTGCTCAGGAGCCTCAGTCCATAGTCTCGATGATGGACCGCTTTGGGAGCGGATGTTTAGTTCAGCGACCTTCGGTAGGGCTGAACTACTTGGCACATGTCATTAGGATGCAGCGAGATCTCATTAAAGAATATGCTGCATCTCCCCAGAGTCCATGTCGGAGGAGGACAGGGTTCTGCACTCCACCCGCATGGCCACTCTTAGGTCGCTGCAGGGGCAGGCCTAGTCACTTTTTCTGAGCCCTTCAAAGCGTCATTTGCCGAGCGCCTTTGATGGTTCTGCTCTCTTTGGCAAAACCGTTCGCAAACGTGACCCAGAAGGATGGGAAGCCCAGAGGCCCTACTCTAGGAACCAAAAGGGTCAGAAGAAGATGTGACAACCAGTCCTTCCGTGGCAGAGGAGGACAGGAACCTTTCCTCTGGAGGCAGTGCATGGGAGTCCATAACATCAGACCGCTGGGTTCTCCAAATCATATCCAGAGGATATTCACCTTCCAAAGTTGAAGTTCCTCCCAGAGCCATCTGCTAAAGAAAAGAGCCATCCAGCCCGTCCCCAGACCAGATTGGATCAGGGTTCTACTCCAGGTTCTTTTAGTGCCAAAGAATAGACCTTTCTCTCTTGAATCTGGCAGTCCCCAAAGAAAAATTCGAATGGTCACTCTGCAATCTATTCTCCCCTTCTGGGAGAAAATCACTGGACTCAAAGACGCTGCATACCACATCCTGATGGACAGGTGCTCCAGGAGGTTCCTCCGCTTCGGCTGGGAGCCAGTCACTACCAGTTCGGGTCCTTCCCTTTGGTCTCACCACAGCCCCCAGGGTGTTCACCAAAGTATTAGCAGTGGTAGCGGCCCACCTGAGGCTTCAGGGGTGCAGGTCTTTCCCTACCTGGACGACTGGCTTCTACCCAACAAGGCATCTACTTTTATTGGCGTGAGACTCCTTTCTCCATCTTGCTCCTTTTCTGGGCATTACAATAAATACAAAGAAATCCAACCTGGCCACACAGTTCTTAGATTTTATAGGGGCCAGGCTAGACACAAGGAGTTTACGAGCCTTCCTCACTGCGGACAGAGTTCTAAATCTGCAGCTCCAGGTGCGGGCCATTCTCCACTCAAGTTCTGTTCAGCGGAGTTGGTCCTGAGGGCTCTAGGGTCCATGGCGTCTGCTATAGCACTTCTTCCTCTTGCCAGGCTCAATATGCATCCTACAGTGGACTCTCTTAGTACAGTGGTCATACCTTGCTCTCCCCATGCATCATCCCATTGCGATCAGCAAGGCTTTCCCTCTTGTGGTGGCTTCGATCTCCACAGGGGAGACCTTACTGCATATCAACGTTCTAGAGATGAGAGCAGTGCTCTTAGCACTTCAGGACTTTCTTCCCTTGGGAACTATTTTCAATCGGACAACATGTCTGTGGTCTGGTACATCAACAAGCAAGGGGAACAAGGTCTTACCCTCTTTGTCGAGAAGCCATGAGAGTTTGGGAATGGGCAATCTCCACCAACCGCTTTCTAATAGCACATTATTCGGGTCAGTCCAACATCCTAGCGGACAAGCTCAGTGTGGTCTCTCAATTGTCAAGTAGCAGGGGAACTCCTTCATGCGATCTTTTGCCTCTCCCTCAAACACCAAGTGTGACAGTTTTTCGCTCTGATACCTCCTGTCTTCTGTATGCTTATCCACCCTTGCCTCTGATGCTCCAAGTTCTTCAGAAAGCCTCTCGGGTGGGTTGCAGAATGATTCTCATTGACAGATCTGGTTCCCCTTCCTAAGGTCTCACTCGGTGAATCCTCCTTGGATTCTAGATCCCATTCGGATCTGATATCCCATCCATCCTGCATACGACAAACTGAAGCTGACCGCTGCTCCAGTTCCACTCTTGATCAGGACTCCCCATCCCGTTCGTCACCTGTTAAGGCAATTCTGGTGGCAGCTCATAAACCGTCCACTAGGAAGGTCTACCGCAGCAAGTGGAAACGATTTTCTTTGTGGGCGGAGCGGCAAGGCCTGAATCCTTGGTGCTTGACTTTCTAACCACTCTTTTTAATGATGGTGCCAGCAGTTCCACAGTCAAAGTACAACTATTTCTCATTATCACATTGGCCATGACTCTAATCCTCTTATGTCAGCCAAATTGTGTAAAATTTTCCTTAAAGGTACTTTTCTTCTCAGGCCCTGTAAAACAAGTGGTTCCTCCTTGGGACCTCTCTTTGGTTCTCCAGGCCTTGGGATCTCAAGTTCTTGTCTTACAAGACAGCCAGAGAGTTTCAGAGCTTCAAGCATTATCAGCTAAACCTCCAAGCAAACATCAATCAGTCCATTAACCTCCTAAATATGAAAATAAAGGTGAATATAAGCTTCACTCTTTAGATGTTCACAGGCAACTTAGATCTTATCTAAACAGGACGGCTGGTCATAGGCAATCCGACCAGTTGTTTATTTCCTTTGCAAAATTTAATTTGGGCAAGCCAATTTCTAAAGTTTCTCTGTGTGCATCTTATTGGCTTATCAAGCTTCAGGAAGGCCCGCAGGAGGGTGTTCATGCCCATTCAACTCTAGATGATATTTGTGCAGCAGCCACGTGGGCTTCATCTCATACTTTTATCTCCCACTATAAGTTGGATCTTGCATCTACTTTGGCTCCATGTGTGCTCGAATATCCTTCCATGATGGTCACCAAGATTCAGGTAGCTGGGGACTCTGTCCCACAGGTTGCAGACAAATGAATCTCCTACTTCAGATTTTTGTCTGCAACCATCCCCCCCTCCTATCCCCCTGGCCTTTCAGTTTCCTGCATATTATCTGTTACCCTTTTCAGGGTGTTGTTGCTGTTGGCAAACTCGATCTGAGGTCATGAGGGTAGAGCAGGGCATTATGGGTGAGATCCATAGCTGGAAAACCATGCCGGTTCGGATGATCCATAACCCACAGGTTGCAGACAAATGAATACACCTACTCAGATGGAACGTTATGGTGAGTACATAACTTCTAATTCTCACCTTTGTAGCCTGGCTAAGTGTAATTACCACAGGCTTCCTCATAGATTAGATTTGTTCACACAAGACAGGGGTTGTTTGCTATACCCCATCTTGAACATTTTGCAGATAACTGCCTGGATGATAGATTTTCAACACCTTTTAGGCAGTTTTTTTGAGCATGTGAACCCAGTATTGAAGCAGGCAAAAAATGTAAATAAGAATTTATATCTGTGTAAGTGGAAAAGATTTTCAACTTGGTGCCAGCCCAAGAACCAGGAACCTCTTTAGGTTTGAATGTCTGATTATTTGCGTGAGTCACTGTCATTTGCCCATTCTTTCTTCTCTATCAATGTTCTTTTGTCAACCATTTCTGCTTGTCTTCCCTTAGATCCCCATTTCTAACCATTCTCATATTAAACAACTTTTGAAAGGGGCATCGCATATCAATCCATCAAGGAAACAGGTAGCTCTTCCTAGGGATCTTAACTTTGTGTTTAAAAAGCTAACACTTTTTCTATTTGAACCAGCTTGTGTAGCTTACCTGAGGTTTGTAACATGGAAGACAACTTTATTATTGCTGTGACTTCTACTAGAAGAGTATTTCAGTTAAAAGTACTTATGGCAAGTCAAACCTACCTTATCTTTAACAAGGATAGGGTTTCTTTGAGAATTAATTCTTCTTTTATGCCTAATATGGTTTCACATGTTACCTTGAGCCAGGCTCTTAATCTCTTTGTCTTATTCCTGAACCCAAGAGCAAGGAAGAAAGGATTCTTCAGACTCTGGATATCCACAAGCAGCTCAGATACTACCAAGAAAACTCAAGCCTTCAGGAAAGCTGATCAGATTTCTGTCTTCTGTGAAGGTAAGAGGAAATTATAACCAGTACCAAAAGAGACTATTTTCAAGTGGTTGTCCCATGCATTGCTTTATGTTATACTCACCATATTAAGCCACTTTCAGACAGGGATAGGGCCTATTCCACTAGAGCTTTGGATTCTTCAGTGGATTTCTGGAAGGGGTGGACTCTAGAAGGATTCTGGAGGCAACTACATGGTCATATGCATCTATTTTTGCAAACCAATGCAAACTGAATTCCTTTTCCAGGTCCAGAGCAGGCTTTGCTAGGACCATTCTCCAAGGGGTACCAGAATCTTAGTTTACTTTTCTGCCATCCTTTTTAGTTTCTAAATTATGGTAATCTATCCAAATAGCTTAGGCTTCTGCAACAGCCTTTGGAGACATCTTGGAGATTTTAAAACAGAGAGGTAGCTGGCAGTCCAGTAATCTTTCTCCTAAGGAGTTGGTGTACCTGTTGGCCTTTGGTTCCTGACCATCTACCTCGTGGGTCACTCCACTCGCCAATGAGCTCATAGAATTGATCTTTTGGTGGTCATGAAAGAGCCCAGACTCCACTGAGCCAACTCCTTGGAGACTAAGCAAGATTATTACAGCTCCACCTCTTCAGCTGACAAAGCTTTTTGGACAAAAGAGGTTGCAGTATATGGCATGGTGGGAGCAGCAGCTACTAAAAACGAACTATAGGAGGAAAGTTCCACTAGCCAGCCTCTGAATAAGGATTCTAGGGGAATGGATTTATGTGGGAAGTGAGGTTTTTCTTCAGTGACCTTTGCCTTGTGATCACTGAATTACCTTTCCTGCTTTACTAGGTTACAAAGGGATCTGATCAAGGAGTTATCAGATGCCCTTGAAGGAGCCGTAGCTGAGGGAGTTCAGGAGGTAGTAGCTTCTCAGCTGGCAACCGTACATTCTATAGCTAACTCTTCCATGAGGTTTATAGGTGCAGTGATGCATCAGTTAGCGCTGTCACCTCACAGCAAGAGGTTCTCCATTTCGATTCTCGCCTGGGGTGCCTTCTGTGTGGAGTTTGCATGTTCTCCCTGAGTTTGCGTGGGTTTCCTCTGGGTACTCCGGTTTCCTCCCATATTCTAAAGACATGCTACTGGAGTATTTCTCTCTGGGCCTCTGCTGAAAACAAGATCTGTGGAACCTAATCAGACCTTCCCGGTCAACAAATGTTAAATAAATAAATATATTAGCACTCATACAACTGAAGGAATGAGTAGAGTGGCAGGTTCCGGCATATTAATGAGAAAGCATGCCTGGATGCACCTCTGTGACTTTGTGAAGCCTTTTAAGTCTTCTTTCATCAATGCTCCATTTGACGGAACATCCCTTTTTGGCCCCAAGTTTAAAGAAATGCTATCCAAGTGTGAGAAGGAAGGCAAGATCCTTTCTTCCATGGACATGCATTTTTCCACCCCCGAGAGACTATACCCTAGGGGGTCAGAGAGGCGGTGGCAAAATGTGGTTCAAAAAATCATAGGGGTCTTACCAAGACACACGTGGAGAGAGTTCCCCCACAGGTAGATGTGAAAACAATTCTGGTAGATGCTGTCCATGCAGCAGAGAAGGCACAAAGAACCAAGGGACTAGAGAATCATTTTTTGGGAGACCCTTCCAGCTCTCCTGAACAGAGGCCCAGTTGCCTGCCTCTGGAGGCAATAGGGGGTTGACTATCACTGCACTGGAGAGTCTGGCTAAAAATAACAAATGATTTATGAGTGCAGAGGATACCTAATTCCATTCTCCCAATCCCCCCATCCCAACAGAAGAATACTAGCTGTTCCACTCGGTCAAAGGGATTAGACAGTTATTCAGATTCAGAAACTAACGACCAAAAAATTGTAAAAATACGAAACAGATACCACTGGTAAGAAGGCTCACGGTCAGAGAATCACCAGGACCAGGATAACTTTGATGCAAAAGTTTTTTAATCCACGTAAAAACATCCACAGTCAAAAGACTTCGATAAAAGGCAATACAGTCAAGCACTTTCACCCGGGCTCTCCCAGGCTTTATCAAGACAGTGAAACATAAAGTGTGCTTTCATTATATACATGTGCCCATTTAATTAATCAATTATGTTACGTATTCCAATTACTTTAACTTCATAATAAAGTTTAAAGTTTAAAGCTAAATGTTTAAAACTTGCAGGATCCACTTAGTGAAATAGTCACATTTATAAAAAATATATATATATATGATGTAAATAGGAAAACATAATTAATGAACAAATTAATTAAAAATATTGTTTAATTCTAAAAGATAAATATATTAATAATGTTTAAATATATGCTTGAATATATGTATATATTGAATATCTTGGTAAATATTAAGTGATAAATAGATAAAAAGTTAAAAAGTTAAAAAGTTAAAGTACTGTGCATAAATTCTTATTCTTGAAATATAATACATAATCTGCTATTAAAATTAATCATCTTGTATTATAAATACAAAAAAATAATAAATCTGAAAATGTCAAAAAAGTATAATATTGAAACCATACACATAACTTGATAGTTAATAGTCAAATAAATCATTCAATATGTGTTTACAATTTGGCTCTTCTAAGCTTGAGGGCACTGTTAATACTGATGGCATCGTTGAGCCCTGGTGGTTTCATGGCATTTAATTTTATTTGCCATAACAATTCTTTGAACTTGCACAGTACTTTAACTTTTTAACTTTTTAACTTTTTATCTATTTATCACTTAATATTTACCAAGATATTCAATATATACATATATTCAAGCATATATTTAAACATTATTAATATATTTATCTTTTAGAATTAAAAAATATTTTTAATTAATTTGTTCATTAATTATGTTTTCCTATTTACATCATATATATATATATATTTTTTATAAATGTGACTATTTCACTAAGTGGACCCTGCAAGTTTTAAACATTTAGCTTTAAACTTTAAACTTTATTATGAAGTTAAAGTAATTGGAATACGTAACATAATTGATTAATTAAATGGGCACATGTATATAATGAAAGCACACTTTATGTTTCACTGTCTTGATAAAGCCTGGGAGAGCCCGGGCGAAAGCGCTTGACTGTATTGCCTTTTATCGAAGTCTTTTGACTGTGGATGTTTTTACGTGGATTAAAAAACTTTTGCATCAAAGTTGTCCAGATTCAGAAACTGCCGGACAAAAGAATCATCCAAGAGGTCCCCCAGATCAAAGAGGATTTGGAACTTACTCAAGGTTCGTTTTAGTTCCAAAGAAAACAGGGAAATTGAGTCCAATTCTGGATCTCAGCAGATTAAACAATTTGGTTTGACGTCACAAGATCCAAATGGTCACAGTACAGTCCATACTTCCTTTCTTGGAACAGGATAACTGAATGTGCTCCATAGACCTTCAGGATGTGTACTACCACATAAGAATGGACAGGCAGTCCAGAAGGAATTTCCACTTCCAGCTGGAAGCCAGTCATTTCCAGTTCAGAGCACTGCCCTTTGGTCTCACCACAGCCCCCAGGGTGTTCATCAAGTGCATGGCAGTGGTAGCAGCTCACTTGAGATGGCAAGGATTCTGAGTGTTTCTCTACTTGGATGACTGGCTTATTTCCGTCCCCACCAGGCATCTAATTATTCAGACAAGGGATTCAGTTATCCGAATTTGTACAGATTTAGGCATAACAATAAACCACACAAAATCTCACTTGGAGCCCATTCAAGCTCTGGAATTCACACAAGCAGTTTTGGACACAAATCATATGACACAGACTTTACTTCAGAACAGGAGGATAGCCACCCATTATGTCTTACAAGCTTTAGGATCGATGGTAGCCACTATAGTCTTAGTACCACTGGCAAGATTCCACATGCGAATACTACAGTCACTTCTGGCAGCACAGTGGTTGATTATCCATCAAGCAATGTCTTATCAGATAATCATTATGGACACCTGCATGACAGCTCTATCATGGTGGATTGGTTCCAATCAGGTAACACAAAATTGACCCTTTCTTCCCCCTCAACCTCAGGCTATGGTGACCACGGATGCATCCCAGATAGGGTGGGGGGGGGCATTATCTGGGAAAGACTGTTCACAGTACCTGGTCTTCCCACAAGGCCAATTTACACAAACACCCTTAGAGATGAGGGCAGTGCTCCTAGAGTTGCAGGCTTTTCAAGTTGCTCTTCCTCTGGGGACAGTAGAGATTTAGTCGGCAACACGTCGGTTGTCTGGTACATAAACAAGCATGGAAGAACCAGATCATACCCCCTGTGTTGAGAAGCACTCATAGTGTGGCAGTGAGCGATCTCATCCAGCTGTTTTCTTATAGCAACACACATTCCGAGAAAGTCAAATGTGATTGCGGACAAGTTGATCTATTCTCATGCCTCACAAGTGGTCCCTCAACCAGGAAGTAACAGAGGAAATTTTCCACAAATGGAGCCAACCCTGCTGCAACCTCTTTGCATCCCCTGAGCAACAAATGCAGTAATTACTTTAGCCTTATTCCCCCTCCCGATCCGGTGAAGTCCCTGAGGGATGCTCTCACTCAAGATTGGCCTCCCATTCTTGGCCTCCCATTCTCCTGTACGCCTTTCCCCCAACCCCCTTCATTCCTGAATTTCTCCAGAGAGTGAACAGGTTGAAGAAAACAGTAATCCTCATTGTTCCCTTTTGGCCTTGACAAGTTTGGTTCCCCTTTCTTTGGCCTCACCTTCAGGAAACAAAATGGGGTCTGCAACCTACTCCAGGCCTTTTGTCACACCTGATAAGAATGATTCATCCCAATCTGTCCAACCTCAAGCTGATGGCTTGGTCCCTCCAATTCCATTTATAGCCATACAACCTATGCTCTCCTCTCCAGTCCATCATATTTTCATATCATCCCATAAACAATCCAGTCAAAAGCTGTATAAGAGCAAATGGAAGAGATTTGTACTCTGGTCTTAACAATGTGATTTAGACCCTTACACTGCCCCTGTTCACTTTGTTCTAGAATTCTTAGCTCATCATTTTGAAAGTGGGGCAGTGGCCTGTACTATCAAAGTTCTATCACTGTTTTTCACATTGGGGATGATAATTTGTCTCTAATCTCACACAAGCATTGCAAAACCATCTTGAAGGGGATTTTGTTGCTAAGGCCACCATACAAAGATCCTTCTTCTCCTTGGGACCTTAATTTGGTGCTGCATTTTATCATTCAGCCTCCCTTTGAACCTGCAGCATTATATGACATTAACTTTTTATCTTGGAAATCCATTTTCCTAGTAGAAATCACTTTGGCTAGAAGAGTATCAGAAATTAAGGTGTTATCCTCTTTGCCTCCATACCTGATTTTTCATAAAGACGGGGTTTCCTTGCTTACTAACCCTTTGTTTTTACCTAAAGTAGTTTTGGAGACTAATATCAATCAAACCATTAATTTTCTATCTTCTTCCCCAACTTCACTAATAAAGGAGAATACATACTGCATTTATTGGATGTTCACAGGCAAATAATTTAGAAAGGCAGATCAGTTGTTCATTTATTTTTCTGGTCCCAGAAAGGGATGACCAGTATCCAAGGTTACGCTGGAAAAATGGTTATCTGATTGCATTCCATTTATCTATCACAGACAAGGTGTAGCTCTTCCTAAACCTGTTCAGGCTCATTCAACCAGAGCAATGGCAACTTCAGCAGTTTTTTCAGAGTAATGCAAAAGAAAAAAGTAAGGTTCCTGGGTAAAGGTCCTGTTCAAGTATAAAACTATATTTCCAAAACAAAAAACAAGTGAGGACTATCCATGGCTGCCTTAACAAAACTTTTTATTTGTAGAAAAAAAGTAAGCACTTTCATTACCACCTGGTTTCTTCCTCAGACTCAAACATACAAAACCATCCTCAAATTACTTAAATAGGAATCTGATTCAATTAAAGCTACTCACTCATGATTAGGTTAAAGACAGAGCAGCACTAAAAAACTAATTAAAAGCATACTGAGTAAAATACTATAACATAATATAACAGCCATAATCTGTCAATGGGGAAGTGTGCCTGCACATAACAAAGGTTTAAGGGATATAGCATCATTTATTCCTGGTGCTTTATCTGCATTAAAATATATAATCCGATTCAGTTCAGCTATCTCCATTCTATTTCTAATATCTCCCCCTCTAATATTCTCTTTAACCATCTCTAGTACAAAAAACTGAACTCATGATGCTCACCATATATTATCTTCTCCAGAGGAAGAACCTCTTTTGGTTTGATGGTTCTGGGATGAAGGTAGCTGGGGACTCTGTCCTATATGTGAGGACAAATTGAAAAATTGACAATATCAGATAAAGAAGTTATATACTTCCCATAACATTCTATCTATATTGTCAATTTTAAAATTTTCTTCCTAACCCCTCCCTCCAAGCTCCAGACCTTAATTTCTGGTAAAACAGGAAGAATAATGTATGCCACCTTTTTATCTTTTCCATATTCCAGAAATGGTCTCCTTACCATCCTCTCATGTACAAGATTTCTTTATGCCTTTCTTTTCTGGAGATAATGATAGCCAACAAGATCTGATGTAACAGGGAGTGATGCATTGTGGGTAAGGGGAGGTGTCCAAGAGATTTTTGGTTGCCACAAGCTTAGTAATGGCCAAGTCAGATCTGATGGTTCAGATCCAAACCCATATGTGAGGAGAAATTAAAAATCGACACTACTGATGGAACATTATGGTAAGTACATAACTTATTTTCTGCGTGTATTGTTTCCACAATTTCTATTATTTTCTATGTAACATGGTCTATTCTTTTTTAAATATCCAACATCCAGTCCTTTTATCTGTGTTGCCATATTCAGTACTTCAAATAAAGTTGGTTTAAATTTTGCTTTTGATTTTCTAGTAATTGTTTTTTGGCAGCCACCAGAATTAAACTTAACAAGACCTTCCTATGGCTAAGCAGTTAAGATCATGTGTCCCAGCTCAGAAGAATCATTTCCTTAGTTACATCCATTTGTTCATGCAATATTTCTGACAGAATACTCTGTAGGGAATTTTCAAAATCTGCCAATTCATTACACTTCCAAAATATATTTTACAGTTACCTCTTTCTTCTCAATTACACCTCCAAAATTTGACATCTACGTGAAGAATAAAAAGTATTTGGAGTCTGCTTGGGGTGTAAAAATACCTTCCAAACACTTCCAAGCTAATATCCTAAATCATCTAGACTTTGTTGCATCCTTGGAAGCCATACATAAGTCCACCAATTGTTTCCTTGTGAAGTGCTTATCCAATTTCTCTTCCCAATTTTTTAACATTCTCTGATAAATTTTTATGGTTATCATGCAATATTTTATATGGCCCACTAATTATCTCTTTTTTAACAGCAACTTCTGTTCTAGATTCAACTAAGAACTCTACCAGAGTCTTTCACTTAATACTCTCCATATCCCTTTCTCTTTGCCTATACTCTATCAATCCTTGATAGGGAAGACAGTCTCTTGTCTGTAGTCCGAATGTCTTCTTGGCCTCATCTAATACTATTTTTCCCTCTCTAATCATTTGCTCCTATTACCTTGATTACGTTGCCAGTTTTCTCCAGAAAATTCCAGCCCTCTCTTGTCTATTCTATGTACCCCTAATTGCAGTTATTCAAATCGGCAAAATCTCCTTTCTCCATTCTTGTGTTGGCTTAGTTCTTAGAATACATTCAGTTGCTTTATGAATATATATTCCATACAGCTGTTGTTATTCTCCTTAAGGATCTGTATCCAAAATCCATCTCTATCCTTATAACTTGAATTTCCCCTATTTCATCATCATCCCTTTTCACTTTGAATTATAACCTTCTGCTTGTGTTATGTGCATGAACTTTAACTGTGTAGCTCTGAAATAACCTTTCAAATAAGGTAATTCTAAGCCATCTTGTTCTATTAGAATGATCAGCTTATCCCACTTGACCCTTGCTGTCTTCCTCACCCAGATAAATCCCTTCAACTCTTTATTAATTATTGCCCACAACTTCACCTCTGGTTAATAAAAATATGCTTGGCCTATATATTAAACTAAAGAGACTACAGTCGTTTTCACCATGTGTGTCTTGCTATCCATGTCCATAAACAAGAGCTTCCAGTTTCTCAGTTTTTGTATTATCTCTTATTTAGTCTCTTCCCACATATCCTTAGCTGCCATAACAGAAGTCTTTTCAATTCATTCTCCTAAACACTTCATTTTATCATGTCCCCATAATTATGAGCATTGCTGAACCAATTCATGTGTGGGAACATACTTTACAGCTATAGCCTTTGTTTTTTCTTCATTAGTTTCACATCCCAAAATGAGTTGAAATTGTCTGAAAATGTTCCACAACACTGAGATGTCCTTTTCTGGTTTTATCAGGTAAAAATAATATTGTATGCAAATAAAGTCAACTTTTTTTGATTAACATACTAATTATATCCTTGAATTTCCGAGTCCCTTATTTCCGTCGCCAGTAGCTCTAAATATAAAGCAAATAACCAAAAGAGAAGAGGGTACCCCACCCTGTTTCCTCTGTTCAGACACAGCTTATCAAAGAGGAAATGCCAAACTTTAATTCTTGCTGGCAATTCCTCATATATCCTAATTAATCTTATTATTGTATCAGGGAATGAAAATACTTCCATTGTCCTACTTGTAAAATCACAGCTTACTCTACTGAATGCTTTCTCTGCATTGCGACCCATCAACAATAGTGGTATACTGTTACATTCTGCTTCCCTCTAGATCATCATTGTTCCATTGATGTTGTCACACTAATCTATGACTATCAATTTTGGCAACACCTTTGCCAATCTTTTAGCTATTATAGACATGAACACTTTATAATCATGGTTTAAAATTGAAATGGACCTATGTGAACAGAGTGTTATGGGTCTTTACCATTTTTAGGTATTACAGCCACCACAGCTTTCTTCCAGGATGTTGGAGCTTCCCTCCTTTTAAAATACTGTTAAAGAAATCCTTCCAGATCTCTATCACTTTATTTCCTCCTAGCTCCCAAACTTCCACAGGAATAGCATCTATTCCTAGAGACTTTCCTGTAGATTGACTATACATCACCATTTGCATCTCATCTCCTCCTGTCTTAACTGTTAATTGATGAGCTTCATCTATCTCTAACCTTGGCATACTTAAGTCTTCCATAAATATTTCCATTTGTGCTCTTTCTTGATTTCCATATTTCAGTGCTTTGTACAACTTTTCATAAAATTTCCAAAATATCTCTAATACATCTACAGGATCTCTGGTTATTTTTCTTGTTATTGGCTCCCTAGGTTTGGTAACTTTATGCCAAAAATGTTTGTGCTCTGGAGTTACCATAATAAAAAACAGTTGCTTAATAGTAATATTTCTAAACTTTTCCGTATTATCCAGATATTCCTTTATTTTCTTTTTACCACTCTGGAGTTGTGCCGCTTCTTTTTCTGTGAGATTCACCTTATTCCGCAATATTTTAACCTTTGTCAGCTCCTCTAAATAATTCCTGTTACTTCTTAACTATATCTCTTTTTCTTTTATTTCTATCCTATTTTTATACTTCACTTTCATTTTATCCCACCTACTACACATTCTTTAAATTCCTCTCTTTTTAACAGGTAGCTGGGGAAATGTCTCATTTTTACTTCATTACCCTTCAATTTTTATCTTAGTTTTATTGGCACAAGATCTAAAATAGTTATTGTATGTGTGTCAAAGCTTTTAATTAAATGCACATGTTCCTGTGAAATATAATTTCTCTCTAGTCTAGCCCAGTTATTGTACCTTGAGAATTAACATGTAAATTCTCTCCAAGTTCTTACTACTGAGTTTATGTCTTCCATATTAAATATTTTCATAATTTTCTTAAGAAATCCAACCCCTTTTTTATATTTTCCCTTCTAGGTCTCCCAAATATATCCTCACTTTTGCAAATAAAGTTCCAGTCCACACCAATAAGTAATATTCCCTTCTGAAAACCAATTATTTCTCCCAAACTTCTCTTAAGCTCCATAACAGTGGTTTTAGGTGGAATATAAATACATGCCAGTGTAATCCTCCTACCTTGCCAGTAGCCCCTTACTGCCACCAGTCTTCTATATTATCTTATTTCCTTTTCTATCACTATTGGAGCTCCTTTATCAATTAGGGTTAAGTACTCCCCTTTTCCTTTGTCGCTGATTTTCTGCTGAATATCCATCCTGAAATCCTTTCTTTATCAAATTCACATTCTCGTTTCTTTCCAGCTGTGTCTTCTGTAGCATGGCTATTTGCACTCTGCATTTCTTAACATAATAGTCTTATCTTTTTGCCTACACTTGTGAGGCCATTAACATTCCAAAATAATATGAATAGCATAGCTATTATGATAAGTTATTTTTCAAACCTATTATATATGACAGCTTTTTAAAATGTCTATTTGCAACTTTTGTGTTACATTCACTCACTAATATTTGGCAGGCTGATCTTTTATACGGTTGTTTCTTGTCATTTCCATTTGAATCTATGTTATATTTTACAAGACTTTTTTTATTTAAAACCCTCAAACAAAAAAACAAACACACCTTCTGAATACCCCCAAAACCTATTAACTTAAAACAAATCTACAAAACAATCTTGATCGGAACAATTGTCCTAAACCGATAGCTGTACCTACAGGGATTACCTAACCTAATATATTCATGGTAAGGTGCATGTTATAGCCTCTGCTCCTACTTTCACTAATTGCTGTATGTTCTTGTCTTATCTCTATTCCCCTCCCAGATGTGAAAAACAGCTTGCATGCTTTCAGAATAAGACTAAATTGTACACTGTTCTAGTAAATGCATTGAAGTATTTTGGTACCAGGAAAGCTGCTATTTCTTATTCACTTCCAGTAATTTCAAACTTTATTTTTTACTGAGCTTCTTCCCTTGGACCATTTAATTTTATGTTTCCCTTAGCAAACAATGCCCAGCCTTGAGATTTATTGCCTGCACCTGTAGTCAGCTTGTTTCCACAGAAACATAATAACAGAATATAGACTTGCCCTGACCTGCAGACTTCTCACCTCACATTGAACATTTATTTTATAAAGGAAAACATTTCACTGCATTCATAGTGTTCTATTACTTTTAAAGCCCATATGCTTAAATAGAAAACTTGTTTTTAAATTAACCCAAGGGCATTTATCCAGACATTCACCTATGCAAAAGTAAGAGTAAACATCTCAATCCTACATATATTACAATCAGTCCATTTTTCACCTCACTCCCACCCCAACAGCCCAAGAGTACAGCATATTACCTTAAAACATGCTTTTTACATATACATGACTACACACTGCACAAATTTGCTTTACTGTAGAACATGTATTGTATATCATGAACTTTGTTAAAAACAAAAACTGTTTTACTTACAGTTACTTATTTCCTTTTTAGTGTCCTTCCAAGCATTAGTGACATCAAGTGGGGTATATGGTATTCAGTCCAGACACAAATTTAACAAAGTCAACAAAAGTTCAATCTTTCTCAGCTACATTTTCATGTAAAACCATTTTTCACAAATGTGATTGATTTATTCAATAATTTCAATGTTGATGGTCTTCTTCCTGTTTATCTCCATTTCCCAACCGCAATTGTTCATGTCCAATATACTCCTGATTCTTCTAGTCTATGTGCTTTTTTCTCTGTCTCTCAAGCATTTTACTTTTGAACAATGGAAAAGATTTCACTGGCAAAGTCTTTCTTTGAGTTTTATTATGAGAAGAATGACAGAATCCTCTTCTGTTTGATTGCTCACTTTTTGTTGGACATAATTTTGTATTTCCTCCATACCCTGCCTTGCATCAAAACATGACTTTAATCCTCCATGAGAAATATATTCTAAAGACAGGTGGATACAGCAGATTGAATCTCGCACCTGCCTTTCAACATTCCTTGATTGCTGGGATATATTTGTTTCTCTTCTTCCTGGTGTACAGTGAATAATCATTTTCTGCAAACACTCTACTGTCTCCAGTTTTTACTACTCTGCCATTCTGCCTCAGTTTTCTCAGGATCACTCTTTCTGCTGGTAAGATTGTGTCTTTACTAATACAAGTCTTGGCTGATTTCTCATGGCCAGGTTTGGATCATACACATGATGCCCTTTCAGTTAACAAATCCTGCTGTGGAATACCAATCCAGTTGCTTATTTGTGCTTTCATTAAGTTAATACAGTTTGTTCCTTCCAGTTTCTCTGGTACAGCAGAAAATGTCAGGTCTTCTCTGCATGCTCTATCCACTAACTGTACCTTTCTTTTAAACATCTCTTATTGAGAAGTCTCATACTCAGCCAGCCTTTTCTTCATTTTGACCTCTTATTTTTGCAGTGTTATCAGTTCATCTGAATAGCCGTTTAAAGCTTATTTCATTTTTTCCAGCCTTTTTTGTTTGAGTTGCTATACTCCTTCAATGATTCATTTATTTTAATCAGCTCTGAGCACATCTGATTTATTTTTTCCTTTAAATTACTTGAAGCCATATCTTGTAACAAAGTGGAGGTTGAACTGCTTTTTGTATAACAGCTGACAGGGTCTTCCCATGCAGTATTCCCTTTTCACCTTTCCTAGTTGGTTTTCTTTCAGGTTCTCTAAGTTTCTTCTTTGCTGGCATCCAGGAAGTGTGCTTACTAGCTAGTAACTGAATTTTACTAAAACCAGCGGAATTACTGGCCCTTTTATCTCATTCTTTTTTTTTCACAATGGGAGAGCTAAGATTAAGCAACATTCATAGCATTCACTAGGCTTTTATTTTGCAAAACTAACTTCTCCCCTCAACAGACAGTTGCTTGTTCTGCTGTAGTGAGAACTCACAATGTCATGCCCATAGTACATGCATGCTTCCATGCATGCGCTACTCCTAACTGCAATGTGTATGGTACTTGGTGAATCCAAGTGCAGACTTTAACTTCTTAATGCACCTCCATGGCTTCTGCTAGCAGTCACTAGTACAAATAAAACTGTGTTAAGTTTTTACATTACCATATATCCTATACTGTATTGGGCTTTAACATTAACTTATTATCATATCAAATCAGTGCAGCTCTGAAGTACATAGCTTTCCTTTAGAAACCTGCATTAATTTACTGCTTAAACAAGCTAAAATGTATCAACTTCCTGAAAGATCATCTCTGATTTATTGTTATGGTAAACACCTCATAGAAATATACTGTTTTGCAGTCAGTTCTGAGTTTGTTCGAGACTTTTGCAACATAAGCTGTAATGTAACATTTATTGTGGTCGAGTGTTGTAACTGCATTGTGATGTGTTCTATTACTGTTTTTTTAGGAAAAAGAGAAGGAACTAGAGATCAGAAACATATATGCAAATCGCATAAGAGAAATTAAAAAAAAGGATGCTGTTTCACTTCAGAGGAAAGGTATGTCAAAACACTTTTTCACCAGTTTCAGTCGAGTACCCGTAACTGCTTCTTACATTTAAGAGTAACAGCAGAGATATTGATCCCAATGTGCCCAGGATGACCCAAGATTTACTAGTAAACCAGATGCTGGAGTATCTTTTCATGTGGGATGGGTGTGAATAACTGAAGTCACCCTGCCCATCCCAGAATAAATAATCTGTAAAGTTCTGCCAAGGGACTGCCATATGCATGGAATCACAGGCTTGAGCCAAGCCAAGGAGTGCATGCTGTCCAACCAAGCATCATCAGTATTTGGAAGTGGCAACTTACAGAAGCTCAGCACAGCCAAACATGTTAGCTGAACAGAAGGGAGAATTAGGAGCCAGGAACCATAAGCCATAATCAAGCGTAAGGTTAGGAGACTTTTTAAAGCTTCAGTTGTTAGAAGCATTTAAAAAAACTTCTAACCTCGTGATGAATGCTGGTTTATGGTCCTGGCTCTTAATTTGTGTTCAGATGTCAGGGATAGGGATAATTAAATGAGACAACTGGGGTCAAAGGCTTGATGTGGTCACAGGAGGATTAGATGAGATGGGAAAAATGATTAAAAAAACCTCTAGCAGTAACATATTAGCTGCATAAAACCACTGGACCTAACTATTCCCTTTTAGGAGTAACATGGTAGTATTCACTGGTTAAGTTACTTGTTCAGTTTCACACAGTATGCAAAGTGAGATGGAAGAAATCATGTCCTGTACACTGGACCTCATGAAGCAGCTTGTTATCTGTTCAGAGTCTTAACCTTCTGCACTAACTGTCCAACTGCATTTTAGGAAAAGGAGATGGAATTAATAATAAAACATATATATATATATATATATATA
Organism: Protopterus annectens; assembly: GCF_019279795.1. NCBI lineage: Eukaryota > Metazoa > Chordata > Ceratodontiformes > Protopteridae > Protopterus > Protopterus annectens. The sequence goes on along the minus strand of NC_056735.1, from coordinate 1,677,610,020 downwards.
TATATATATATATATATATATATATATATATAGATCCATATCAGTCTGGATTTAGATTTCAGTGTAGTACTGAGACAACCCTTATCTGGGTTGTAAATGATCTTCTGATGGCCTAAGGTCAGTGGCTAAATATAGTCTTAGCTTTCCTTGATATCATGTGGGCATTTGACATGGCAGATCATGTGATCTTGATTGAGATCCAGAATTACCCTAGAGGCTAGTGCTGGATTTTTCTTTTCTAAGCCATTTTATGAAGAACCCAAAATTAAAGCTGTTATAATTTTTAAATCTTGTACCTCTTATTCCACATCTACTTCTCACAGTAAATTTGGAACTAAAGTGTACCTATCATCATAGTCTTATTACAAACCATTTCAGGCATCTGTTGCATCATGCTCAGATTATAAGTTCTCTCTTTTACCATTTGGACTTTCCACTGCACCGAGGGTATCAACAAAATGCCTATATCCAGTCATTGCTTATTGCAGATTCCAGGTCATTCATATCTTTCCATATCTGATCAATTGACTTACCTTTACAGACTTGTTTTCCAACTGACAAGAGTCTCTAGCAACTGTTCTGAAACTTCTTATTGTGGTGTTTCAAATAAATTTGCAGACGTCTTTCATCCTGTCTCACAGAATGATTTTCAGTGAGAAAATAACTGGAACAAACGTACTATAAAATTTATTTGTAAAAGAGCAAAGCTTTAAGATTAAACAACCCTTCCTCAATGCAAGATGATCTTGCACCGAGGAAGGGTTGTTTAACCTGAAAGCTTTGCTCTTTTACGAATAAATTTTATAGTACGTTGTTCCAGTTGTTTTCTCTGTGATTCAGTTATCTACAAACTGTTACTTTACCAACATTCTTGTTATTACTGCTGTCACAGAATGATTTTCCTAGGATGTGTGCTAGACTCAGCCTTGGGAAGAGCCTTTCTTCCCCCAAAAAAGTGTATATGTTTCAAAAGTTTCTCCTGAGATTCTTCAGCCTAAGCCAAACATCTGACAAGGAGTTTCTCAGGATTTTAGGGTACATGGTGTCAAAAATATTCATACTACCCTTTGCCAGACTATGCATAAGGAAAAAAATAGTCATACCTTGGATCAGTCTGGAGTCAGCATCTACAATCTTTCAATTTTCAGATTCCAGTTCTGGAATTTCTAAAGATGGAGATTGGGTTGTGGGTAGAGCAAATAGTTTGCAACCCATGCCTTCCTTTCTCCCTTCTAACCCTCCTTCAGTCAGTCACCACAGATGCTTCAAACCTGACTTGGGGAGCAGTTTCAAAATTATAAAACTGCAAGCTCTATGGAACCCAATGGGCAGACAAACACATATACATGTCAGAGAGATGTTGACTGTTATCAATGCTTTGAAGACCTTGAAAATTGTATTTATTTATTTAGTTAAAGTTTGTTTGCCAGGATGGCTCATTGGGCTGAGAGGAGCCCATTTTCAATGGAGTCCTGGGGAGAAAAGCTCCATAAAGACAATGTACATAATAAACAAATGAATAGTAATACAATACAGGTAAAAAACATGGTATCTGAGGGTACAATTTAGTAAAAATGCAAAAAGAGAAATCATAAAAACCTTAAGTAATATTTACAAATATTTACATCTGTGGTCTGCAGGAGCAGTACAAATACACACTGATAACATCACAGTGATGTGGTACATAAACAAATGGGGGAAGCAGATCTTACTCTGTTTACATACTGTCTGATAGCCTGCGAGAGACCAGTTCAGCTCAGTCTGTCTCCACAAGCTTCATATATTCCATCAGAGCAAAACCTTAGTACAAACAAAGTCAGCAAGAAAAGGACAGACCCTCACATGGAAACTTAATCTTGTGGTCTTACAAGAATGAATCCAAATATAGGGAACACCTCAAGCAGACTTGTTTTCCTCCTTTCAAGACAGACAACTAAAGAAACTCTGCTCCAAGATGCCTTGCAAACATGCCTGGAAGGCACACACCTTTTCAATCCCATGGATGGCAATGTACCTGTATGCTTTTCCACCCACTTCCACTGATTACCAGGGTTCTTCTAAAGATCAAAAGGGACACTCCAAGTATTGTGGTGGTGACTCCCTTCTGGCCAAGGCAAATGTGATTCTCCTCAAGCCATCATCAAGCATAAGGTTAGGAGATTTTTAATGCTTTAATAATTAGAAGCATTAAAAATCTCCTAACCTCATGCTGAATGATGGTTTATGGTCCCTAGATCTTAATTTATGTTCAGATGCCAGGGATAGGGATCATTAAATGAGACAAATTTGGGTCAAAGGCCTGATGGTCACAGGAAGCATAGATGGGGAAGGCAAAATTATTAAAAAATACTCTAGCAGTAACTTATTAATTCGTATGCCCACCTGAGAAAAATGGCTGATATGACAGCTGTGAAAAATGGCTTTGTTTGTATATGGTATTATATTGTACTTCACAGATTTAGAATAAGGTATTTCGCTGTTGTAAAATATCTTGAATCAGTTTTAAAACTTCTTGGGATATAAAATAAATGAAGATAAAACAAAAGCAACAGTGTTTCTCCCTTATTTTCAGTTTGGCCAAAGGCAATTACCACAGGCTTTCACACGGATTGGATTTACTCACACAAAACAGGGGGAGTTTGATGCACTCCAGGGTAGAAACTTTTCATTTAAGTGCCTTGATAAATTTTAGGCATATTTTTCTCAGGACATGCAGCAGATGTTAAAGGAGGTAAGAATGCTTGCTAGTAGAAAATTGTATATGCGAAAGTGGAAAATATTTTTTTGTTGGTGCAGCTCGAAGAATTAAGACCCTTTTCAGGCCCATTTGCCTCTGATTCTTAATTATGTGTGTGAGTTATTGTCCAGTGGTTTCTTGTATTCTTCTATTAGGGTATATTTGTTAGCCATTAATGCTTGTCTACCCTTAACCTCCCCCTCCAACAATGCTCAAGTTAAACACTTTTTGAAAGGGGTCTTCTATATAAAATAAGTGGCTCCTCCTTGGGCTCTCAATTTTGTGCTTGAACCAGCTCATGAGGCTGATTTGAGGTTCTTAACAGGATGGATTGTTTTACTTAGTACTCTCACATCTGCTAGGTGCATATCTCAGTTACAAGCACTTATGGCAAGTTAACCCTACCTCGCTTTTCATAAGGACTGGATTTCTTTTATAACATACCCTACCATTATGCTTAACGTCACCTCAGAGTTTACTTTAGGCCAGAATATTAATCTCCTAGCCTTCTTACCTGAACCAAAGAACAAGGAAGAAATGATTTTTCACTCTCTGGATGTACACAGGCATCTCAGCTACTACCAAGAGAAAAATTAACCTTTCAGGAAAGCTTACTTGCTTTGGTTTCCTGTGCAGGTAAAGAGGAAAGAAAAAAAACAGTGGCACAGCTATTTCTAGATGGTTGCCCCATGCTGTTACCTTTTATTATAGTCACCATGGTAAGACACTTCTAGGCAGGGTTACACCTCATTCAACAAGGGCACTGGCTTCTTCAGTGGCTTTCGGGAAGGAGGTGGACTCCAGAAGCATTCCAGAGGCAATAACTAGGTCCTCTGTACAAACATTTACAGAGATCTACAGACGGGTTTATTTTTCCAGATTCAGAACAGGCTTTGCCAAGATCACTCTATGGGGGCTCCTGGAGTCTTAGTTATTGGCCTCCTCCCTGTTTTTCTACTGTTGACTAAGCTATGGTAATCTACCCAAATAGCTTATGTCACTGCAACAGAGATGCATATATTGAACATAGTACAGTTGTGTAAGTAAACTAACCATAACAGTAGATATTCTAATGGCCATCCATTGCAGTAGCTATCCTTCCATCCAGCCCCTATTTTTTCTATTACTAATGTTTTTCATATTGATCACTGCTTCAGTAGCCTCAGCTATATATGGTTTATATCCTACCAAGGATATAACAGACGGACAGCTTCCAGTGCTTCAGGGCACCTTTTACACTCCTGAACTGTCAAGTAACTTAAAATGAGTGGACTAAAAGACATATTTGGGTGAGAAGCCATCATAGCTTTACTGCTACCAAAGAGTATGCTCCTCCAAGGCTTTTGAGGATCGACAGTTGGCTTGTGCTTTCCTTTGCTGGACACATCATTTCCTTTTGGTGAAAAAACTTGCATTTTCTTATATCTACTGATGTTTATTATTTTCCTCAACAGGAAAGTTATTTTAAAGCTAGCAGTCTTGTATTTTAATGTACTGTCTTGAGAGTGTAATGTACTTTTAAATTAAGCATTTGTTTTTATGTCAATTTTAAAGTAGAGTAAACTAACTGACATCATATTTTCTGTAGAAAAATTGTGTTTATTGTATATCATGAAATGTTTTATACAAATACTTTCTTAAAAACAAACATTGTTTTACTTACAGTTACTTTTTTTCCTTTTTAGTGTAATTCCAAGCATTAGTGAGATGAAGTGGGGTATATGGTATTCAGTCTAGACACAAATTTAATAAAGTCAACAAAAGTTCAATGTTTCTCAGCCACTTTTTCATGTAAACCCATATTTCACAACTGTTATTGATTTATTTAGTAATTTCAATGTTTCTGGTTTTCTTCCTGTGTATCTCCATTTCCCAGCCCCAAACTCTAGTTCATGTCCAAGATATTCCTGATTCTTCGAGCCTATGTTCTTTTTTTCTCTGTCTCTCAAGCATTTTACTTTTGAACAATGGAAAAGATTTCACTGGCAAAGTCTTTCTTTGAGTTTTATTATCAGAAGAATGACAAACAGAGTCCTCTTCTGTTTGATTGCTCACTTTTTGTTGGACATACTTTTGTCTTTCCTCCTTAGCCTGCCTTGCATCAAAAAATTACTTTAATCCTCCATGAGAAATATATTCTAAAGACAGGTGGATACAGCAGATTGAATCTCACACCTGCCTTTCAACATTCCCTGATTACTGGGATATATTTGTTTCTCTTCTTCCTGGTGTATAGTGAATAATCATTTTCTGCAAACACTCTACTGTCTCCATTTTTTACTACTCTGCCCTTCTGCCACAGTTTTGTCAGGATCAACTCTTTCTGCTGGTAAGATTGTGTTTTTACTACTACAAGTCAAATTTCAATGTTGGGCTGTCATAGTTTTTGAAACTGATTCTTACTGGGTTTTTTCTATATCAAAAAGTAACTTCTGTGGACTGGTAATTTTAACAGCATGTGTGCTGCTTGTCTTTCCCAGGAAAGAGGCACCATTTTTTATTTGGCCATGGAACAGACTGACAGTCCCATGGTCAGTCCTTCTTCCAGCAACAAAAATAAAAAGTTAAGCAAACAGCCTTTGCCACCACCACAGGCTAGCAATTTGCCTTAGCTGTATGTGGGTGACTCTGCTGTGGCCATTTGTTGTACCTCAGACCACTCATCTTTTACCTTGAATCCCTCTGGTGTAGCACCTATAACCACTATGGACTGGGGATTAGCCACATCCTCTGCAGATGTTGGAGCCCCCTCAGTGGGCAAGGGAGAGCCACTCTTGTCCGTCCTGGAAGAGGGAACAGGGAAGGTTTCCTTGTTGTGTCAGAAGGCTGTGCACATCTCTGAGGAAGGAGTGGTTGCCATTAATAACATTGTTGACCCCATTTTTCCTGTCAAAAAAATATAGAAAATCCAAACATGTATCTACTCCTCCTCAAATTTCTTTGGATATGAGTAGTTTACTCTGAATTGCACAGAGTTTAATTCAGGCTATTGGACCTTCTTGTAGGGTAGTTTCTGGTAAAAGAAAGAAGGATGTATGTTTTCCTGAAGAGATTCAAGATTCTGAAAATGAAAAGGAAGATGCACTGATGAATTCAGGGTTTTATCCTCAGATTTCTGATTTGGACTCAGACGAGAGCTCAGTTTCTGATTCCTCCTGTGGGGGGGGTGCTCTTTCTCTTAGACTACTTCTAGAATATCCAAGTGTTTTCGGTGGGAGAATACTGAGGATTCCCAGTCCCTCAGAAAATACTATGAGATGTTCAGGAGGATTTTTCAGAACCTTCCCACTTCCTGCTGTCCTGTCTGCTTTAGAGGATATGTGTCTTACTGCCTGCAATTTTCCTGAGAGTCAACAAGCTGTCCCTAAAAAGGTAGATAGGATGTATAAAGTTCTTCAGTCTTTTAAATGTTTGTACACGCTTCCCAAACCTAACCCAGCAGCTATAGCCTTAGTTGATTCCACTGCTGCCAAGCACGGAATTCATTCCAATCCTACTGTTTCTAATAAGGATAGGACAATTTATTGATAGGTAAGGAAAAAAGTGTATACTTCTGCAACTTTGATTTTTGGAATTTTGAATTGTCAGGCTTAAGTTTGTTCTCCTATATTGTGATAGTATGAGGGTTGTTTTATCTACAGTTTCTTCTTGTGAAGAAAAACTGCTTTAAATAACTCAGTTTATTCTGTTGTGCATGTTACTGCTCATTGTTTGCAGGGAGTGTGTGTATGATTCTATTGATACTTCTTCCAGGGCTATGGCCACTGGTACGTTTTTAAGGAGGTTTGATTGGCTGCTTTTTCAGAACCTCCCAGATGATTTAAAAATGAGATTTTAAATTCTCCCTTAGACATTGATTTAGTGTTTGGCCTCTCTGCTGCTGAGGTGGTAAAAAAGTGTAATGAAAGGGGCAAACTGATCCAGGGAATCTCTTAAGTTTTTTCAGTCCTCCTTTTCCTAATTGTCCAAAGGACATACTTTCTCCTCATCCAATTTTAGCAAAAAAAAAAAAAAGCAGAATAAACAGTTTCAAGAGAATTCAGGTGATACACATTTAAGAAGAAGTGGCAAGGGGGTTCCAGAAAGAAGTCTCAAACCTGAAATTTATGAAAATTACCAGAACCACAAAGCGAGAAAAAAAATACTCCAAGCCATATAGGTCAGACTGATAAACTTTTAATAAAGAATAGTGCTTTTGTCTTGAAACAACACAAAACTTCATCAGATAAAGTACAATTTATCCCACCCCTTAAATAAGAACAAAACATAACAGTATCAGTTCTACTCTATGTCACGTGATTTTCCCCAAAATAATTCACGAGTAATAATCCTAACAAAATCACATGATCAATTCTACTCAATGTCACATGATTTTTCCCTCCAAAAATTCACATGACTAATGAGCTTAAAAAAAAATCATATGATTACCAACACCAACCAATAATTCAAAACATACAATATACATATACATATGTGCATAAATATTATAACAACATGTCTCAAACCATGTTATACCCCAGTAATTTAATACACTCAAACATGAAAAAAACAACTATTACAATAGAAAGCTCAATACCTATCTGGTCAATGATTTTAACTTCAACAGTGGTACTATTGAGAGGGACTCATTTATCCCTGGCCAATTGTGTACTTCCTAAAACAGCTGCCAAAATAACTCCTTCTTTTCAAGGTATAAGGCCCATGGATGACCCCCCCACCCATTGATTCCTTTCCAATTTCTCTACTACCACAAACTTAAATAGGTGTTCACCATTATTTTTATATGCTTGTATAATGCATTAGCGGGTTTATTTTTCCTTATTTCGTAAAGATGTTTGTAAATTCGCTCACAAAGTTTACGCTCCATCTTGCCCATGTAAAAACACAGGCATTGTTGGCAAAGTACCACATAAACAATCTCTATTGTATCACGACTAACTTTCCCTTTTATATCATACTTTCTACCTTTAACCTCATATGTTTCCCCAACTTGGATGTATCTACAATATTTGCATCTTCCACATCTTCCCATGAATGGTGAAACAATTCCAGGTTTTACATTTGCCCCAACAATGCTTTTAAGGTTCACACCCCTCTTATATACTATTTTGGGTCTAATCCCTTTTTTCTCACCTATTTTTTTATGTTCTGTTAATAAACACCAGTTCTTATTTAAAATCCATTTCACACATCCACTATCAATATTGAATGTTGTCACTAATGCTCTACTAAATTCCGAAGAACTGTTGCTAGGCAAATCCTCCAAAACTGATCTAAATTGACTACCCTGTCTTCTTTCATTAAATGATAGAGGCACTGTTTGTTCTTTACCTTCGAGGAGGGGTCAGTATCTGCCATTATTTTTTTTCTACTACCTTCCTCTATAAGTTCATAAACTAAAGTGTTAGGATATCCCTTCTTACAAAACATATCCAATAAGTTATTACACTTATTTTCAAAATCCTTATCAGTACTTATCATACGGGCAGCTTTGATCAATTGCCCCTTAACTATCAGTCTCTTTTGTTGGTAAGGGTGTGCACTTGTGAAATGCAAAAAGGCATTTGAGTAAGTGGGTTTACGATAAATAGTTGAAAGGAATGCCCCTTTTTCATAATCCTTATGTAACATCACATCTAAGTATGCTATACTATCAAAGTCAAATGTGTATGCGAATACCAACAATTCTGTGGTATAGTTCAAGTATGATATGAATTCATGTAGTTTTTCTACACGGTCGTGCCACAGGATAAAAGTATCGTACAAAAAACAACTATAAATTCTGCATGATCTGAAGAACTCACTGTTATAAACAAATCTGTTTTCTTACTCCAGCATGACCACATTTACTACTAAACCATCACAAGGGGAGCCCATTGCAATTCCCGTTTTTCAAATAGTAGCCACCATCAAAAAATATAAAATTGCTTTTTAAAATAATCTGTAGAAGTTCCACAAATACATTAATTTGATCCTGATTAACACACATTAATTTGATCCTGATTAACACCTTTCCTAAATAAATATTCAACAAACCATTCAGTACCAATGTCATGTGGAATCACATTGTACAAATCTTTAACATCTATTGTAACAAAAATATCAGTTTCACAGAATACAGTGTTATTCATTATTGTTAAAAAGGCCCAACAGTCCTTTCTTCACCCAAAATTCTACTAAGTTTTTTTTCCAAATATTGCTCACAAGCAGAAGTTAAAGACCCCCCGCCATCTACAGTAGGTCGCATGGGGGAGTTGTGAATATTCTTGTGCAACTTCTGTACACCGAATATCGTTGGCACCATGGATGCATCAATTTTTAAATTATGTAGCTCTTCAATAGTCACTCGGCTTTTAGTAAATAAGTTATTCAATTTTAATTTAATTCTATTATAAGCAACATTCAACTTGTTAAGACTAGCCATATCATAATGCTCAGTTTTCAGAATATAAAGTAAAAACACACGACGGACTTTAAAAACATTAGATTTATTAAGATAATGCTTTTGGGATAACAGTTCCCTTCCTTAGTGTTCATTAAAACAATTATTAACATTCTTTAAATACCATGTTCAAACACATCACAAGGTACAAACCCCTGCCAGTCAAAACACTTCTCCAATACAGCAATTGTTAATACAGTAATTAATGCTTGAAACCTATTATTTGAATAAAAGTACTTAAGTAGAATGTGTACATAAGACATACATAAAAAAATGTGAAAATTTCTTAGAAAATACTTATATATCACTATTATTTTAAATTAACTTGTTTTGCCCTTAACACTGGCTTAACACTGACTGTAGTGTTCAGACCTGGCAGATGGCCAGCCTGTAGACATAAAATCCAGCCATATTCCATTAATTCTAGCCTATTATTATGATCACCACTTCTTATAGTCTTATACATACATCATATTACCCTAAATTTAAAAGTATGACCCATACCACAATCCAGTACATGTTTAGCAAGAGAGTTTGTAGTAACTGCCTAATATCTGATTGACGCTCTATGATATGGTCCCTTAATCTCCTCGTGGACATCCCCACAAAAAAACTTAGACATGCACAACAAGTAGCTAAGTAAACTGTATTAGCATATTAATAACTATATTAGTATTACAACTAGCATAAAGTTTAAAGTAGTATTTTTTTCCAGTTAGCTGATGTTCAAACTCATCACCACTTACAATTAACTTGCAGCAAGAATAATTAAAACAGGGGTAAGCGCCATTTTAGTAGAATATTTTGGACCAATAGCTACTTTCATTTCCTTATAGCAAAGACATTGTTTAAGATTTTTACAATTCCTATATGCAAACTTTGGTGTTTCACTAACTAGGTCTTTGATTTCCGGTAGTGCACATAATATATCCCAATTCTTTGCCACTATCTCCATAACAGCATTAGTTGTTCTACTAAAATTTATAACATATCATACACAATGAGGCTCGTTTTGCCTATTTTTAACTTCATCTTCTGATTGAAAAAAAAGTATGGCCTTGCAGTGCCTTCTCTTTTACTCAAAATTTGTTGTTTTGAATTATTCACTAGATCTTCCACACAGCCTCTTGATCTAAAATTATTAGCCATGTCTAACATTTGTTGGTGGCACTTTCCTAAATCAGTATTGAGCCTATTGTCTCATAAAAACTGACTTTTCACAACTGACATCATCAGAATCAGCGTGTGTGGAGAGGAAGACACTAGTTTCGGTTCATTCCGAGAAACAAAATGGTAACTCTAAAAATAAATGCCCAATTTGTTGTAACTCTTTAGGCGATTTTAAGATGTATGATTACACCACAGCTTTCATAGACACTAAACTAGCTGATGTCTTTGTGAGAGGGATTACGTTTGTACCAGCCAAGAAACTGAACTTACGAGGGGCATGGCTAGCATGGTCATGGTGTAGTAGCAGATTTCACAAGCTCCACTAAGGAAAATATATCTTCACAAGAAATTTGTTTCATATCAAGAAAAAGTGGATTTATTTTTGCAGAATTTGATAGTATTCAACATTCTTTTCAGGAATATCTACTTATAAACTGAAATTGGTTATAACTTTCAGTCAAAACCTTCATCTGAACAAATACTTCACTTCTGAGAGATTTTCAACATGAATTATACTAAGGCAAACAACCAGGAGTCCAGTATAAAAAAAGGAACTACAGACTTTAATAACAACTATTCAAGACCTCACAACTAAGATTGATATAATTGACTGTAAAATAGACAACTTTAAAGAAAAAGCTACCAAGCAGATGGATATGCTTCATGAGGATCTAAAACAGCAACAAATTCAAATTACTAGTATTGAGGAATCATTAACAGACTTTGATGGAAGATTGCTAGAAAATGAAAACAACATAGAATTTTTGCTTAAACAAAATACTTCATTACAACATAAACTGGATGATCTAGAGAATAGATCATGCCAGAATAATATAAGGATTTTTGGTCTTCAGGAAAATATAGAAGGAAACAATATGTCAAGGTTCCTTAACTCGTGGCTGCCAAAATTTCTAGATTTACCAGAGGCTTTATCTTTTGGTATAGAGAGAGCACATCGGTATCTCACATCAGGAAATAGTACCAACAGGAAACAACCGAGATCTGTCATAGTAAAATTCCTATCATCTTCAGATAAAGACTTAATTCTAAAAATAGCCTGGTCAAAATCACCTTTAAATACAATGACTCTATCATTCACTTCAATAATGACTATTCAACAATGGTAATTACCAAAAGAAAGGTTTTTTTATCTCTAATTAAAGAACTGAAAAAGGTACAGATTAAGACTTACCTCTTGTTTCCAACAAGGCTGAAGATTTTTCTTCCTGATGGACCTTCATTGTATGAGGATCTTGATTCTGCTGTGACATATGTTAAAAACCACAAATTACTGGAAAAAATAGAAGAGATGGAGTGGGCTAACCCCTCTCTTAAAAGAATGGCTCCGAAAACTGCATGGAAATCTACTGAAAAACAAAAGAGACTAAAGAATAAATGAGAAATACAGACTATTTATAAAACAAACTATTATTGTGGACTATGCTTTTATTAACAAGTCTGTTTTGATATGTTATAAATACAAGGTAAGATCTACACTGCTTTTCATATGTTGTATATATATATAATGTTTCATTCATAACTTAATTTGATATAATATAACATACTTAATCTACCCTCAATATATTTATAATTAACACTAAGTATTCATTTTATATAAGTAAGCATACCATACAAAAATGCATTACCTCAGTATCTGCTTCATAGTATAGGATACTACTTAGCTGTATATTACACTTTAATTTCACACAGCTATGATATATACAGATCTGAAGTAGTTACTTCATTTGCTCTGCAACCTGTGGGCAGCTTTCCAAGCTACAAGAACCGAGCTCCTAGCTCCTCCCCCTACCCATAATCCCCTGCTATGTGCTACATTACCTCAGATCGTTTTTTTGCCGCGGCTGAAGCAGCTACTTTTGAAAAGCTCCTTGGCTTTTGGTGAGATTGAACCTTTTTCTTCTTTCTGTAAAAAAAAAAATCTTTTTCTTGTGTGAGAGTGTTTAGTTTTTTCTGGGTTAGTTAGCGAAAGTGTAGTTAGTTAGATACCTTTGTTCCCCCTTTCTAACTAGTTTTTCTGTTAGTTCCCGCCTTTCACCCTCCCCCCTCTTAGTGTTTGGGTGTGTTTTGGTGTGAGTGGTGTTATGGCTGAAGGGCCTAAGGCGGTGTTCTCAAAATGTACTGAGTGTGGCCATAAGCTTTCACCGGCGGATGGCCACACTCAGTGCGTTTTATGCTTGGGGGCGGCCCACTTGTCATCGGCCTGCACAATCTGCGCGGCCTTTAATCCCTGAGCTATTAGGGACAGGAAGAACAAGCTGATCCTGGCGGGCTTGTTGCCTCAGGAATCAGCTTCTTCTTCTTCCAACCCCTCTCAGTCACAGGCTGTCTCCACAGCCCTCGTGCCTTCTGGGCCCCCGACTCAACCTGGGACTCAACCTCCCTCTTTGGGTTTGAGTTCGGGGGATTCAGGTACCTCCACTACGGTGGAGAAAAGACACAAAGACAAGGGACATAAGTCCCACAAAAGGCGGGCTGAGACTCAACCCTCAGCCCCGCCGTCTAAGCTGACTAGGTCTTTCTCGAGGGGCTATGGATCCTCCCCCTCTCAGCTCCGTTCACCTCTTCTTTCTCCAGAGCTGGAGGAGGAGGATCGGTCTCCCTCGAGGTCGTCGAGGCGACCCTTCCAGCCCGCCTCGACGACTTCAAGATCAACCAGAAGCCTCACTGAAGCAGATATGGATCAGATGATGTGCCGATTCATCCAGACCCAAATGCAGATGGGGGTGCATTTGCCCCCCCTCTCGGGGGGGAGCGCGGCCCCCATATTTGCTCCGATTACTCCTTCTCCGACCCGTTTTCAGGTCTTGGAGTTATCAGATCCGGGCCCTTTCAGAACCGGGGATTCATCGGCGCCGATAGCTCCGGCCGCTTCGACGCCGACTGTGTCTTCGAGTCTGTCAGATCCCAGCTCTCGGGGCCGAGGGCTGAGCATCAGATCCGGGGGAGCTGGTGTGTCTTCGGCTCCGTTGGGTTCGGAGCACACCTCTCTCTCTGCTCCGGCTGCATCGGCTCCGACCCCGATCCCTACCTCGGAGCCGAGGAGATTGCTCTCGGAGCCTGGCGAGAGTAGCTCTCCTTTGGCTTTTGAGGTTGTGGAGAGGGTACTGTCGAGGACCTCCAGGTCCCCGGTTCGGGCGTCGGATCCTCCCGTACCCCCGCTGCATGTGGGTCTATCCTCCATCATCCGTCCATCGGGACAGCCTGCTCAAGCCCTCCAGTTGGTTTCCTTAGAGGAACAGGACCCCGTTGACGAGCCCTCTTCGGACAGTCCCACCGAGGAGGTCCCTCAAAAACGTGGGTGCAAGAGGAGGCACCTGGACTCCCCCGAGTCTGTCACAACCGACATGGATTTAGATGAAGGGGAAGGTTCCCCAAGGTCACCTCCCAAGAATGTCTCCTTCAGAGACATCATGGAAATGTTGCATATTAGAGGGAGGTGGATTTGCCCAAAAACCTTCTGCAGATGAATCCTTGTTCCTGGATGCGTTTGAGGCAGGCCCTTCTACCTCCTGGGTGTCCCCCCCCAGCTGACCCCCTGGTAGACCTCATTACTACCAGGGCGTGGAAGGAGCCCGACACCGTGAAGCCTATCCCAAAGCGACCCGACAAGATCCTTAGCCCCCCAGTGGATAGATTGTCTTGGGCCAAGGGAACCCCAGTGGATGCCATGCTGGTGGCGGCTGCCACCAAGAGAGAACTCGCGCAGGAGAGTTCTTCGGTTCACCCACCAGATAAGGAATCTCGAGCACTGGACCGCATTGGGAAGTGGATGTTTAGTTCAGCAACCTTTTCTGTAAGGGCGCTTAACTATATGGCACATACCATTAGGCTGCAACGAGACTTAATTAAGGAATACGCTGCAGCCCCCCCCAGAGTCCATGTCGGTCGAGGACAAAAAAGTTTTCTCGATTCGTATGGCCACTCTAAAATCCATCTCTAACACGTCCATGCATCTACTCTCCCATGCCACGGAGGGAGCCGCTAGGGCCAGCGGAACCGGGGTCATCTTGCGACGTCACTCCTTGCTCCGTCTTTGTGATTTCACGGATCCCTTCAAGGCGTCCTTCGCGAATGCACTCTTTGACAGATCTTCGCTCTTCGGCAAGACCATTCGCGAGATGCTGGTCTAAAGCGAGAAGGATGGGAAAATGCTGTCTGCCATCGGGGTCTGCTTCTCTAATCCCCAATAATCCTTTTTAGGAATCAGAGGGGACAAAAGAAGCTGTGGTTCTGTAAGTCCCAGCAATCCCATCCGGCTTCAGACCCCTCGTCCTCTAGAGGCAGAGGAGGACAAGGAGGACGCCGGCCCAGAGGCAGAGGGGGACCGCGTAACTTCGGGTCCAGGGAACCCTTCCCGGATAGACCCGCACAGCAGCCCTGAGGGCTTACCCGGCTGTCCCTCTCTGGAGGCAGTCGGGGGGGGTTGTCGGAGCACCTGTCAAACTGGGAGTCCATTACGACAGATCGATGGGTGCTCCGCATCATATCCAGAGGTTATACAATCCCCTTCATAAACCACCCTCCCTCGACCAAACACCTCCCCGATGTTCCACCCGATCGAAGGGAGGCAGCAGCTTCAGAAATCCTGAAGTTGCTAGAAAAAAGAGCCATCCAGCCCGTCCCCCCAGACCAGTCCGGATCGGGTTATTACTCCAGGTTCTTTTTAGTGCCAAAAAAGACGGGGGACCTCAGACCCATTCTAGACCTCTCCGCTTTGAACCTGTTCATTCCCAAAGAAAAATTCTGGATGGTCACCCTCCAATCTATTCTCCCCCTTCTGCGGCAGAATGACTGGATGTGCTCAATAGACCTCAAGGATGCGTACTACCACATCTTGATGGACAGACGATCCAGAAGGTTTCTCCGCTTCCGGCTGGGAGCCAGTCATTACCAGTTCAGGGTTCTCCCGTTCGGCCTCACCTCAGCCCCCAGGGTGTTCACCAAGGTCATGGCAGTGGTTGCAGCCCACCTGAGACTTCAGGCCATTCAGGTCTTCCCGTACCTAGACGACTGACTCCTTACCGCCACCAACAGGCATTGGCTCTGCCTGGCAAGAGATTATGCTCTGACCCTTGCCCAGAGCTTAGGCATCTCTGTAAACCTCCAGAAATCCTCTCTTTGCCCTGTACAGGTCCTGAAGTTCATAGGGGCCAAGTTAGATACCCGCATTTCTCGAGCTATGCTAACTGCGGACAGGATAAACAGCTTGTCGTGTCAGGTGCTAATTCTTCTTCAAAGCCAGGCCCCGAAGGCGGAATTAGTTCTGAGGGCACTAGGATCTATGGCAGCAGCGATCAGTCTCGCCCTTCACGCACGTCTGCGAATGAGGATTCTGCAGTGGACCCTTCAAGTTCAGTGGTCCCTGCTACTCCATCCATTGAATACTCTGATTCCCCTAAGCAGAGTTTGCAGGCACTCCCTTCTTTGGTGGCTCCACGCCCCAGAGCTGAAGGAAGGGAGACCTTTTGTTGTCCCTCCCCTCCAAGCCACTCTGACCACAGACACTTCTCGCCTCGGGTGGGGGGGCATTGTTCGGGCAGAACCGTCCAAGGCACGTGGACTCCCCTGGAGACCGCTTTGCATATCAATGTCCTAGAGATGAGGGTGGTGCTTCTAGCGTTGCAAGCTCTCCACAGCCTTCTACCTCTGGGGAATATTGCAATCCAGACAGACAACATGTCAGTGGTCTGGTACATAAACAAGCAAGGAGGAACCAGGTCCTACCCACTTTGCCGGGAGGCTATAAGAGTGTGGGAATGGGCGATATCCACCAACCGCTTTCTGGTAGCAATGCACATTCTGGGTCAGTCCAACATTTTGACGGACAAACTGAGCAGAGTGATTCTCACTCCGTACGAGTGGTCTCTCAATCCATTGGTTTCAAAGCAGATCTTCGGCAAATGGGGTTGGCCTTGCTGCAATCTTTTTGCTTCTCCCTTAAACACAAAATGCAGTGAGTACTTCGCAATACTTCCCCCTGAAGGGGAGAATCCCAGAGACGCTCTAGTCCATGCTTGGCCGTCCGGTCTACTATATGCCTATCCACCCCTTCCGCTCATGACCAAGTTCATACAGAAAGCCCGTCGGTTGGAGAGCAGAGTTATCCTCATAGCCCCATTCTGGCCTCGCCAGATCTGGTTCTTGTACCTGCGGTCTTGCAGTGTATCTCTGCCATGGATACTGGATCCCATTCCAGACCTGATTTCACATCCGGCGGGATTACAACCCCCGAACCTGGTGAACCTCAAGCTTGCGACTTGGTTGCTCCAGTTCCACTGATGGCTAGGACTCCCGGTATCTCATCTCCTGTTAAGGCCATTCTAGTCGCAGCACATAAGCTGACTACTAGGAAGATTTACTACAGCAAATGGAAACGTTTCTCTGTCTGGGCCAAAGATAGAGGCCTGGATCCATTTACAGTTCCTATTCCTACTATTCTAGACTTCCTGTCTCTGATATTCCAACAAGGAGCAAGTGCTTCAACAGTTACGGTGCAATTGGCAGCCATCTCCCATTTCCATGTGGGAGACAGACTAGGATCTTTGGCTTCTACAAAATTATGTAAAACCTTCTTATGGGGCATTTTCCTCTTGAAGCCTCCGGTGAAAGTGGTGGTGCCTCCATGGGATTTGGCCTTAGTCTTACAAGCCTTGACAGGCCCACCCTTTGAACCTGCAGCTTCGGTTCCATTAAAGTTCTTGTCCTGGAAAACAGCCTTTTTGGTGGCCATTACTTCAGCCAAAAGGGTGTCAGAACTTCAAGCCTTATGTATGAAGCATCCTTATCTCATTTTTCATAAGGATAGAGTGTTCCTCAGGACTAATCTGTCGTTCTTACCTAAGGTGGCTTCAGAGTCAAATATCAATCAATCAATAAAGTTACCCGTGTTCTTCCCAAACTTTCAGAATAAAGGAGAATACACATTGCACAAATTGGATGTGCACAGACAACTGCATTTCTACCTGCACAGGACTAAGGATTTTCGCAAATCGGACCAGTTGTTCATGTCATTTGCTAAATCAGCCATGGGTAAGGCCATTCCCAAAGTGACTGTAGCAAATTGGATTTGTCAATGCATAGTCCACGGGTCTGCAGGCAAACCGGTTCCTATGGGAATTCGCGCTCACTCTACGAGGGCTGTGGCCACCTCTGCAGCCTTCTGGTCTAGGATCCCCTTGGATGACATATGCTCTGCAGCTACCTGGTCCTCTTCACATACGTTTATTTCTCATTATAAGTTGGATATGGTATCGAGAGGTAGGGCTTCCTTTGGCTCTGTGGTGCTTTGGAATATCCTTCCATAGGCCGCCCAGGGTTTCTCCCTAGGTAGCTGGGGACTCTGTCCCACAGGTTGCAGAGCAAATGAAGTAACTACTTCAGATAAAGAAGTTATGTACTCACCATAACGTTCCATCTGAGTAGGTACTTCATTTGTCTGCAACCGACCCCCCCTGCCATCCCCCGAACCTTTCGGGATTCCTGATCACCAAAGAGATCTTGTTCTGCTTTAGGACAGTTTATCTGGTGTTGCTTCCTCTATCAAAGGTAGGAGTTGTGTAAGAGGCAAAAAATTCGATCTGAGGTAATGTAGCACATAGCAGGGGATTATGGGTAGGGGAAGAGCTAGGAGCTCAGATCTTGTAGCTTGGAAAGCTGCCGGCTCGGATCCGAGATCGGATCCGATACCCACAGGTTGCAGACAAATGAAGTACCTACTCAGATGGAATGTTATGGTGAGTACATAACTTCTTTTTATAAATATTTAATATTCTATATAAGATAAAATGAAGGGATACATTGAAAAATATAAAGTAAAGTAAAGAAAAATGGAGGGGAGGGGGGAGGAAAATATATATATTTTTTTATATACATATAATTTCCTGTATATATAGCATATTATACATAAGTCTCTCTAAACTCAAAGTAATAACAATGCATAACATATTCAAAGCCTTCTTCTCTCTTCTAATTGCACTTTATTTAAGTCATAGAGAATAACATATTCATATAACAGTTTCCATCTCACTTCTAATCATACAGTACTGGTCAGCACTGAGCATAAACTGTGTTACACCCTCAGAGTAGAACAAGAATTCACAATGTAATTATTAAATATGTACATGATATACATTTGTTCAGGATAGGTAAATGTTGGGAAGGTAGTGTAGTATCTGTGGGTTTAAATGCCAATGCATACATTAGCTCTGAGAAGCTGGGAGATGTTATATGTGTTTGTATTACAAGGCTTATTATTTATATATTAATCTAAACTCATGTTTCTTTGAAGTATCACTGCATACTATGATTATGGTTACCATACTCAAAGTTAATATCTTCACAAATTTGTGCAATCTTTATATTTAAGTGTCATAAGTAAGGTTATGCATATCATTTCAGAATGTTTGTTTGCATAGCAAAGAATTGAATAACAAAAGTGGTATACTAAAAAGAACTTTGCAAACAGATATATTATTCTGCTACTAGTGAAAATGGTTGTATATTCATGTGTTTATAGTGACTCCATCCCATTTGGGGATGATATAATGTTTATTTAATGACATACTGTTTATAATTACACTTATGTCTTCTAAATAGTCATTCTAAATATAACTATTTACAAGGGATCCTAACTACATGTTAGCCTTGTTTTACTTTTTTTTCTCTCTCTCTCTCTCTCTTTTCTCTCTCTCTTCCCTCTCGTGTTCATGTATATAAGTTAAAGGGAAGAGATATATCGAGAGATACAAAAATGTTAATACAAAATAGAATTAAATTTAAACAAACCATGGTTTGAACAATAACATTGTGTCCTGGGTAATGTATTATATCTGATAACCTAATAGAAATGTTGTTTATACACACAACCTCTGTTATCTATGTTAATAGTAAGGCAGTGGGCTAAATTACTTAGTCTTTTTAAATAATCTGTTAGACATTTGCCTTATTTTGGAATGCAAATCATATTTTGAATCTATTAGGTTACATAGGTTTCTTATTAGATATGATATCTATGAACATATAAACCTTCCAGATAACACTATATTAGGACAATTAATGATTTCATTAGAATTTGGATATCCTAATATTTCTAACTTAAATTATATAAAGTATGTTATTAGTGGAGTTTGTACTCTGTTGTTACAGTTTAGGGGTTGATCTCAGTGACAGATGTCATTGGGATTAGGAGGTTATAACTCCAGGTGGGGAGTGTTGGGGTGTTTGTTTTTATCTAGTGTATGTAATAATTTTTTTTTAAAAAAGAGTTTTTTTGACATCCAGAGTAGCTTATTTACAGAAAATGTAGTGAATAAAGCTCAATGAATACATTTTTTTCCTAAAGACATAAGATTTAATATTTTTACTAGGAGCAAATTCATTTTTTGCGGAAATTTGCACATTATACATATGATACTGACATGTTACATGATTTTGATATGTTACTAACACATCTTTCAGGTACAATTACATAATATGACTATGTTGAAAGGTATGTCACTTAACATAAATGGTTAGAACAATCCGTATAAAAGAAGTAATTTATTTAAATATCTAGCTTTTCATAAACCTAATATAGTATTCTTACAAGAAATCCATTTAACAAAAGATACTATTAAATTTCTTGATACAAATAAATGCACAAATATAGTAAGCTCAGAGTGTACGAAAAAAAGAGGTGTAGCAATATTGTGGAACAAAACATTACCATTACCCAGAATAATCAAAATATACTAAGACAATAAAGGTTTGCTTTGCTTGGCTGTAATTGAGATGGGAAAGAAACTATAACTATTAATAAACGACTATTGGCTACCTGGTATTGGTACTAATACTATTAGACACATATTGAATCAAATAGATGTTAAGTTGTCTATCTCGCCTTCATTCTTGCTGGATGGGTTCGGAGCCGATCCTCGGCTCCGACTCGGCCACTCTAAAAGCTCGAGAGCTAGTTCCACCGGCTCGAGGCTCCCCTATATCCCACAATGCTAGGCGGTAACTCCTCAGATCTCGTTTGCCGCTATAGCGATCGAGGTGCTTTTCAACCGGCTCATCAGGTTAGTTTTAAAAACTAGTTGTTATCTTAGATAGACCCCCTTTTAAGTTAGTTTTTCTTCATAATTTTATAAATTAGGTAATTTCCTTCCATTCCTAGTTTAATTTTTTCCCTTTTTTCCTAAACTCACTAGAGTTCTTCCCTTGGGCTTTAGGCCCAGTCCCTCCCTTCCTAGTAGTTGGAGTGACTGTGTTTTTGTAGGGATTTAATTTTTCTAAATTACTTATAATTTAATTTAATTTAATTTAATTTTTAATAAGTGTAATCGGTGTGTGTGTGAGTGTGTGGTTACACTTTTTTTCTTCTTTAGACATGTCTAAGGAATCAAAGGTCTCAGGCTTTAAGAAGTGTGACTCGTGCTGTCAGAAGATGTCTCTGACAGACGGTCACACTTCTTGTGTATACTGCCTGGGACCTTTGCACCTGCAGGACTCTTGTGCTGTTTGCTACGGCTTCAGCCCTAGAGCCCTGCAGGAGCGAAAAAATAAGCTCATTCTAAGGGACTTATTGAAGCCTGAGGGTCCCCCGACTCAATCCTCGGGGAAACCCTCAAAGCCTCCCAGACCTTCGGCTCCGGTCTCTGAGTCGTCTTCTGGGGCTCCGAAGGCTGTTCGAACATCGGCTCTGGCCGGAGCCAATGACTCTCGAACTCATGTCCCTACTATTTCCTCAGCTCCAGCCGGAGCCGGGGAAGACATCAGTGAGTCGGCTCCGATCAAATTGTCGGAACCGACCTCCAGAAAAAGGTCCCGATCACCATCTATCGGCTCCGTTCATTCGGCTCCAGCATCACCATTGCTGTCTGAACAGAGCCATAGATCTCACTCCTCTAGGTCATCGAGACTATCAGATCATGACCTTCAGAGGGTAATGAGTCGGCTTCTTAAGTCCGAGGCACTGGCCCAGATGCTTCAAAGTCCGACTCAACAGTCGAGGACTATTCCCATCACTCAGAATGTTCCTCCTCTGACTCCTTTGAGTTCAGAGCTGGGGCGGCTCAGACCCAAGACTGTGGTGGCGTCGGAACCGATACCGTTGTCTTCGGTGCCGTCATCTGCTCCAATGTCTTCCTTGGAAGAATCTCGGCGCCGGACTTCCCTCGTCGGCTCCGAGGGGGTGAGTGGCATCAGACCCTTGTCCAACCCCGCTCTCCCTCTCGGTGCTTCGGCACTGGTGAGTTCGGCTCTGACATCGGCCTCGGAGCCATCACTGTCGGTGCCGGGGGAGGTTTTCAGCTTTTCGGAGCAGAGACCTCTGGCTCTGCCTGACAGGGGTGCCTTCGAGGTCATGAGGAGCGTGTTAGAACCTGGTTCAACTCCACAGTCGGCTCTGTCTGCCCCTCCCTCCACGGTGCCTCCAGTGATTTCTGCTCACTCTCTCATCCCGGACCGTAGAGAGCCAGCTCCTCAAGTATCCCCAGTTGGGATCTCTTCCTCTTCCGAGCTCTCTCCTGACCCGGTAGGAGAGCCCCCTAGGAAGAGGCAGTGCAAGAGGAAGCACATTGACTCCCCTGAGTCTGTCACCTCTGACACTGATTTAGAGGATTCTGAAGGTTCCCCTCGTTTCCCCTCTGAAGATGTCTCCTTGGCAGACATCCTCGAAATCTTAAAACAGAGGGGGAATTGGCCAGCCCTCAACCCTTCAGAGGATGAATCGGTGTATCTTGAGGCATTTGGCTCTCGCCCTTCCACCTCCTGGGTGTCCCCTCCCTTTGACCCCCTCATGCAAGTGGTGGCAAAGAAGGCCTGAATGGCTCCTGACTCAGTGGAACCCACCCCCAGGAGACCATCAAAATTTATCACTACCCCCAAGGACAAAGAATTTTTAACCAAAGGCATCTCTGTTGATGCTATGGTGGTGGCTGCGGCCACCAAGAAGGAGTTAGCTGATCCTTCGGTGCCTGTTCATCCTCCTAACAAGGAGTCTAGGTCTATGGACAGGTACGGGAAGCGGATGTTCTCATCAGCGACCTTTACTATGCGCTCGCTGAATTACCTGTGTCATTTCACTCGTCTTCAGAGGGATTTGCTCAAGGAAGTGAGCGAAATGTTAAAGGACCCAACAGCTGCGGGTTTTCAGGATAGGATGAACTCTCAGCTGGCGACCCTTAATTCTATAACTAACTCCTCCATGCGCCTCCTTTCATATGCGGCGGATGGAGCATGTAGAGCGGCAGGTACAGGTGTGGCCTTGCGTCGGCACGCCTGGATGCGGCTATGTAACTTTGCGGACCCTTTCAAGGCGTCCTTCACTAACTTCCCTTTTGATGGATCATCCCTCTTTGGTCCTCAAGTGAAGGAAACCCTGACTAGGTGCGAGACTGATGGCAAAACTCTCTCTGCCGTCGGAGTCCGTTTTAATACTCCTTCTAGGCCTTACCCCAAAGGCCAGAAGGGGGGAAAGATGTGGTTCTGCAAACAATCTCAGGGAGATTTGCCTGATGCACAGAGTCAATTCCCCCCTAGAGGCAGAGGGGGGAACAATAATGGTAGACACCGTCCTAGAGGCAGAGGGGGCCCGCAGAATCAGGGCAGTCAAGAAACCTTTTCCGACAAGCCCTTTCAGCATCCCTGAGGTGTTGCCCAACTGTCCACCTTCGAAGGCAGTCGGGGGAAGATTATCTCTGTACCCAGAAGCCTGGCTATCCCTAACTCAAGACAAGTGGGTACAGTCTATCATTTCCGAAGGCTACAGAATCCCATTCCTTTTCATTCCAAAGCAATCCAAAAAATCCCTTCCAGACGTTCCACCCAGTCAAAGGGAGCAAGCAGCACTAGAAATTTCAAAGCTGCTTGCAAAAAGAGCCATTCAACCAGTAACAGCAGACCAACAAGGATCCGGAATCTACTCCAAATTCTTTTTGGTTCCAAAGAAAACAGGGGACTGGAGACCCATTTTGGATCTCAGCAACTTGAACAAGTTTGTCAAGAAAACAAAGTTCCGGATGGTCACGCTACAGTCCATTCTAACCCTTTTGGGGCGGGACAACTGGATGTGCTCAATAGATCTCCATGATGCGTACTATCACATCAGAATGAGTCGACGCTCCAGGAGATTCCTCCACTTCAGGCTGGGAACCAGTCATTTCCAATTCAGGGCCCTGCCCTTTGGTCTCACTACAGCCCCCCTGAGTGTTTACCAAATGCATGGCAGTGGTCGCCTCTCATCTGAGATGACAAGGATTCCAGATGTTTCTGCATTTAGATGACTGGCTCCTTACAGCCCCCATCAAGCATCTTTTGCTTCTTGCCAGAGACTACACTTTTCACACATGTCAAACAGTAGGCATTTCAATAAATTATGAAAAGTCTGTCTTGTCGCCTTGTCGTGTTATTACCTTCATAGGCGCAAATCTAGACACAGTCAACATGTCAGCCAGACTCACAGAGCAGAGAATAGCAGACATACACAGACAGGTCTCTCTTGTCTTGCAGAGCAACAAAGTCAAAGCCAGATAGATCCTGAAGGTCTTAGGGATTATGGTGGTGGCCATCCCTCTTCTACCATTAGCTCGCTTCCATATGAGAATCTTACAATGGATGCTCTTCACACAATGGTCTTTCCAACGACTTCCAATGTCCCATCCTATTCGGATAACACAATCGTGCAAGAATCATCTCTCTTGGTGGATCACATCTCCCCAGCTCTTCCTAGGGAGACCTTTTGTCCCTTCTTCTCCAGTTGCTACAGTGACAATGGACGCCTCCCAGATCGGGTGGGGGGGGGGCATTACCAGGGCAGGACGGTCTAAGGCATGTGGCAACCTTTCGAGTGCCACTTGCACATAAATGTCCTAGAGATGAGAGCAGTGCTTCTAGCGTTGCAAGCCTTACAAGACTCTCTTCCCAAGGGAACTATAGCAATTCAGACAGACAATATGTCTGTAGTGTGGTACATCAACAAACAAGGCGGAACCAGATCTTACCCCATATGTCGAGAGGCACTCAGACTGTGGCAATGGGCAATTTCTTCTCAGCGGTTTCTGTTAGCAACGCACATTCCCGGGAAGTCCAATGTGATTGCAGACAAATTGAGCAGAGCTATTCTCATGCCTCACGAGTGGTCTCTGAAGAATTCAGTGTTGGGAAAAGTTTTTCGAAAGTGGGGCCGGCCTTGCTGCGACCTTTTCACTACTCCCCAAAACAGCAAGTGCGACAATTTCTTCACCCTCTTTCCCCAACCAGGCCACCCCAGCAGAGACACTCTAGTACACGATTGGCCCCGGGGACTTCTGTATGCTTTTCCTCCCTTCCCACTGATATCTCAGCTAATACAGAAAGCCATCGCTCAGAAAGCTTCCATGATCCTCATTGCCCCTTACTGGCCTCAACAGGTTTGGTTCCCATTTCTCCACCGTTATCTGTTGGAGCAACCTTGGCATCTGGACCCAGTTCCAGACCTCTTGACCCATCAGTCGGGTCAGTTGCACCACTCCCTCCCTTCTCTGAACCTCACAGCGTGGTTCCTCCAATTCCAACTTTAGCCAGGCTTCCTCTAATATCTCACTCAGTTCGAGATATTTTGATAGCCTCTCATAAATCTTCCACTCGGAAGATTTATCATAGTAAGTGGAAACGTTTTTCCTGTTGGGCGCAGTCAAAGAATATAGATCCTTTCACTGCTTCCATTCAATCAGTTTTAGACTTTCTAGTCGAACTTTTCCACTCAGGTTCTTCTCCGTCTACCATCAAAGTTCAATTGGCAACAATATCGAACTTTCATGCTGGAGTCTCAGAGTCCTCCATTATGTCTCACAAACTCTGCAAAGCCTTTTTAAAGGGAGTTTTTCTCCTCAAACCACCTATCAGGGATCCTCTTCCTCAATGGGATCTCAACTTGGCTCTAGCGTCCTTAATTCTTCCCCCCTTTGAACCTGCGGCTTCACGTTCAATGAAGTTACTATCTTGGAAAACACTCTTTTTAGTAGCTATCACTTCAGCTAGAAGAGTCTCTGAACTCCATGCTCTGTGTAGTCGACCCCCTTATCTTTTGTTTCATAAGGATAGGGTGTCCTTACATACTAACCCGTCCTTTTTGCCTAAGGTAGCTTCACTGGCAAATTTGAATCAAACCATTGATCTTCCTGTGTTCTTCCCTAATTATTCGAACAGGTCAGAACAAAAATTACATTGCTTAGACGTTCATCGCCAACTTAGGTACTATTTGGACAGGACCAAACAATTCAGAAAGTCTGATCAACTGTTTGTTTCTTATGCAGAAGGTAGAATGGGCCTTCCAGTTTCTAAAGTATCTCTCTCTAGATGGCTTACTTCATTGATTACCCTTGTGTATGAGATCAGACATCAACAGTTGCAATCCAAACCCAGGGCTCATTCAACTAGAGCTTTAGCCACATCCATAGCTTTCCAAGCTAGGCTGCCTATTGATTCGATTTGTTCTGCAGCTACTTGGGCTTCTCCCCATACCTTCATTTCTCATTATAAGTTGGACTTGGCCTCTAGGGACTGAGCCAACTTTGGTTCCACTGTACTCAAGAGTCTGTTCCGATAGGCCACCCGGGACAAGGTGCTAGGGACGCGGTCCCATCCAGCAAGAATGAAGGCGAGATAGACAACTTAACATTTAGAAGTTATGTACCTACCATAACGTTCCATGTTAGTTGTCTTCTTCTCGCCTTCTTTCTTGCGTCCCACCCTCCTTCCCCCTAGCCTGGACAGACCTAGAGGAGTTTGTTTTGTTCCTTTTATGGAATTTCCTTGCTGGGCTTAGCTTTCAAATGAGATCTGAGGAGTTACCGCCTAGCATTGTGGGATATAGGGGAGCCTCGAGCCGGTGGAACTAGCTCTCGAGCTTTTAGAGTGGCCGAGTCGGAGCCGAGGATCGGCTCCGAACCCATCCAGCAAGAAAGAAGGCGAGAAGAAGACAACTAACATGGAACGTTATGGTAGGTACATAACTTCTAATTTCATTATCTGAGGGACATATCATTATGGCAGGTGACTACAACTGCGTCTTAAACCCTAAAGATACAACCACTTCAGGAAAAAGAAAAATTACAGCACAAGCTAAACAACTTATAAATTTCAGACTTATACCTACTCAAAGACATATATCATTTTGTGGATCATAACTCATTACAATACATGTTCTATTCTAATAGATTCAAAACATATTCTAGAATTGATAAAATATTTCTTTCCACACAGATAATGAATAACCTGACCAATAGCAAAACTATATCCTGCCCAATCTCAGACCATAATGCTATCATATTTGAACTTAATATTAATAACACCCATAGTGTCCAAATTAAAAGGATTCCAGCATATCTCACACAACTTAAGGATTTTCAATTATTCATAACAGAAGAGACACAAAACTTCATTAATATAAACTCAGCATCAGACACACATGATATATTTATTTGGGATGCCCTAAAAGCATATTTATATGGACAAATAAACAAATGGTTTCATAATAACATGAAAATATGGGATACAGATATAAGAATAATACAGGATAAACTGGACTCACTATACACAAATAATAATGACAACTTGTCTTCAAAGAATATAAGGGATGAGATATACAAACTAAATGAGGAATATAGATATATCCTACATCATAAAACAAGGATAACACTAGAAAAATATAGGTTTCTTGCTTATTCCGTAAATCCTAAACATCTATCAAACCTTAAGAATAAGACCAAAAGATTAAATAAATATAATTATATTAAAGAAATAAATTCTGCAAAAATGAAAAGAGAAGTACATAGTATACAAGATATATTAGAAGAGTTTAGATGTCACTTTCATGAAATTAATCAAGCCACACAACAAATTCAAACACAAGATAACATAAGAGATTATATTAACAAGAATATATATAATAAACTAAACAAACAACAATTAGAAGTTATTGATAAACAAATTACTTTATCAGATATGCAAAGTCAAGTAAGTAAGTTTAAACTAAACAAAGCTCCAGGTAACAAAGGAATTATTCCTGAAATATATAAGATAATGCCCAAAATGGCTATTTCCTTACTACACAAAGTATATAATTCTGCCCAAAATTATTATATTACACCCCTATCCTGGAAATATACATTTATAGTCCCTATTTTAAAATCAAATAAAGACTCAAAAATTCTGTTCCTCATACAGACCAATATCTTTACTGAATATCGATTATAAGATGTTTATGAATATATTCCCAGAAAGATTGAAGAAATTTTTACCCCACTTAATAGACGAAGACCAGACAGGATTTATAACTAACAGAAGTACTTTTGATAATATAAAACAAACCCTAGCTATTATAGACTTCTCACAAAGGAAGAAAAGGAACTTATCATTAATTAGTCTTGGTATTAATGCGACCTTTGATTTTATTAACTGGATCTATCTGTTTACTCTTTTGGAATGCTTACATTTTTCACATAATTTTATTAATCTTCTAAAATATTTATATGAAGAAACCTATGCATTTATAAAAATAGGGTCATATATTTCCAATAAAATATCTATTATAAAAGGCACCAAACAAGGATGTCCTCTCTCTCCTCTACTATTTACTTTGATCATGGAACCCTGGGCAAATGAAATAAGAAACAATAAAGAAATAGAGGGTTTGGAAATGGATAAAGACAATATAGCCAAAATCCAGCTGTTTGCGGATGATGTTCTTATCACCCCAAAGGGAAATGACTCCTCGTTCATGTCATTATATGAATCAATTAAAACATTTAAAATGACTATCATTCAGTGACAATAAAACAAAAATTCTACCCATATATCCTAATAATAAAAAAATAAAAAAAGGATGATAGGAAATAATACATATCACTTTGCCAATGCAGATCAAATCACATATCTTGGAATCATTCTTGCCAAAGACATTAAATCAATAATTCAATTAAACTATAACAAATGTTTACAAAATATCCAAGAATTATTTTCAAAATGGAATACAATAATATTTACTACTGAAGAAAGTCTAACCATTATAAAAATGATAATTCTACTTAAAATCGTAGACATAATGCAAGCCATTCAAATTCTACTCTCAAAAAGGTTTATGAATAAACTAAACACTTTAATACTAAGATTCTTTTGGTCACAAAAAAAAACCTAGAATTACTATTAATCAAGATACTAACAGCTGGAAGAATGGTGGAATAGCTTTCCCAGATCTAATTCTCTATTTGATTTCCGCTATAATCAGATCAATTCCTCAGCTCTTAGATTTAACCTATTTAGCTAAATGGAAATCTTTATGGACAGTATCAGCCATGGAACTTATAACAAGACCAACAACATATCAACTAGAATTCATAAACACACCTTTTATATGGATCTTAAAAGAATATTTTATCACACATACTAATCCTAATCATACTGACAGTTACATACATAATATTATAATTAACTTTAGGAACTTTATATATAAATATGTTAAATATAAAGACTACTTTTTTGTTATTTCTTATAGCATATACACAAGAGACTTTTGTTACCTCAGATATTGACAACATTTCTCAACTGAAAAACAGTGAACTCAAATACTGGTTCCAACTAACTTATGAATACAAGACTAGTTCAATGGATCATATTATACAGGAATATACACTTAATAATTCCTCATGGTTAGATATACAAACACTTATACGATATCTTGATAATAAGCTGAAACTAGCTTCACCAACTAGCAAACATGATGCCAAGATATTATTAAAATTTCTTCAATTAATGTTATTACACCAGCATACATATTCAGGTAGTCTTTCCTTTATTTATAGACTTTTAAGAGAAGAAACATTTCTTGCACACATAGCTACTGGAGTTATTATAGTTTAATTACTCATAATTCTCCAAGTGAGCAATATAAGGTTAATATGTTACAATCAGCTGGGAAAACATAATTTTCTCTGAAATGGAAGATTTACACATGGTGATTCATGAATAGACCCTTTTATACAACACAAATAATGGGCAAAATTAATAAAAAACAGAACATCTGTAATAGATGCAACCCTAATGTAGATATTAACTGGGCACATATGTATTTTGACTGTCCAACCTTAAATATCTTTTGGAATAAAGTAAATGACTTTTTACAAGCACTTTTTTCACTCAACTTCATATTGAATAAATCATTAATCATATTTAATACACCTGTTCCACAATGTGTTAGGAAAACCAAATACTCATTACTTTATGGACTATATTGGCAGTGGCTAGAAAGATCATAACAAAAAATTGGATTTTAAAACATCCTCTTACATTCTCTGAGTTTACTAATTTATTAAAAGAAGTTAGTCATTTACAGATAAGAATCATAACCTCTAGGACATCTAGAAAAACATATGAACATCATTTATGGGTTAACTTACAAAATATGTTGGAAATAAATGATCATTTTGCATAAAGGTAATTGACTTTCCTTGTCATTCATGAGAACAAGTTACAAAAGGAAGGTTATAGTGTATATAAATGTATAAATACTGGATGTCTTTGTACATACTTTAGTTTGCTTGCTTTGTTATTCGTATATTCATATTTAAATGCTATAAATACATGCTATCAATTTGTAAATCTATAATGTAAATTATCTTATATATGTCTATGTGATTGTTTTCATTATAATCAAAATCAATAAAACTGTTTAAAAAAAAAAAAGAAAGTGAACTTATCGCTTTTATTAATGGACTTTAAGTTGTTTTTAAGAAAATTGAAACTAAGTTTGCTGTACAATGCATCAGCTTATGTAATGGATCCATTGAGAATTTCAAGCAGCTTCAACCCACCAATGCATCCGGTTTTGAGTATTTTTGAGAAGCTATGTGAAATAGATTTTAGGAATGTTTTATCTAAAAGAAATAATGATACTAGTTTGAATATGGATGTGGCTGAACTTGAAATGATTAATGATATTAATAATCTTGGCATTCGTGTTATGAAGCCAGATAAAGGGGTGGGTTGTTGCTTATGATTAATACGGACTACAAATCCAAAATATTAGATATTCTGTAAACTGACAATTATGACATGGCCAGTCTTAATGAGTTGAATGCTGCTTGTAGTAAAATCAAGTCACAGTTGAATGACTTATTTGTTGAAGGCCGAGTGAGTATTAAAGAGCTACATTATTTAAAAATCGATAGACCCATGGTGCCAATGATATTTGGTGTACAGATGTTGCACAAGAATATTCACAACCCCCCATGCAACCTATTGTAGATGTTAGGAGGTCTGTGACTTCTGCTTGTGCACAATATTTGGATAAAAAACTAAGGAGAATTTTCAGTGAAGAAAGGGACTTATGTAAGGACTCTTGGGCCTTTTAAGAAACAATGAATAACACTGTATTCTGTGAGACTAATATTTTTGTTACAATAGATGATAAAGATTTCTACAGTGTGATTCCACATGATGTTGGTGCTGAATGATCTGTTGAATATTTATTTAGTAAAGGTGTCAATCAGGATCAAATTAATGTATATGAGGAACTTCTACAGATTATTTAAAAATATATATATTTTTTGATGGTGGCTACCATTTGCAAAACAGGGGAATTGCAATGGGATCCCCTTGTGGTGGTTTAGTAGTATATATGGTCATGCTGGAGTGAGAAAACAGATTTGTTTATAACAGTGAGTTCTTCAGATCATGCAGAATTTACAGATGTTTTTTGTACGATACTTTTATCCTGTGGCAGGACTCTGTAGAAAGACTACATGATTTCATATCATACTTGAACTATACCACAGAATTTTTGGTATTCACATACACATTTGACTTGGATGGTATAGCATACTTAGATGTGATGTTGCATAAGGATTATGAAAAAGGGGCATTCCTTTCGACTATTTATCGTAAACCCACTTACTCAAATGCCTTTTTGCATTTCACAAGCGCACACCTTTACCAACAAAAGAGATTGATAGTTAAGGGGCAATTGGTCAAAGCTGCCCGTATGATAAGTACCGATAAAGATTTTGAAAATTAGTGTAATAACTTATTGGATATGTCTTGTAAGAGGGGATATCCAAACATTTTAGTTTATGAACTTATAGAGGAAGTTAGTAGAAAAAGAATTAATGGCAGATACTGACCACTCCTTGAAGGTAAAGAACAGATAGCACCTCTATCATTTAATGAAAGAAGACAGGCTAGTCAGTTTATTTATTAATTTTATTTATTTATTTTATTTTACATTTGTTGACCGGGATTGTTCGACTGAGCTGAAGAACCCTTTTTTAGTGAAGGCCAGGGGAGAAAACCTCCAACATATTATACAATTTTCATTATAAATTAGCATTAAGCAGCGATGTTACAGGATTATTACAAGGCATTAAGTAGCAATACAATGTTATACGGTGTCAGTTTATCAGGAGTTTAGCAAAACTGTTTCAAGATGTATAAAAAGAAATATGTCATTAAGATGAATATAGTTTTTGGGGTACGTGGTTACAAAAACACAGTTTTATCATAATGTAGTTGCATGAAGGCAAGACAATTACAATAAAATGTTTCTCTGAGATGATTTGCTTAATAGATTTTAGAAGACAGTAGAAAGAGTAGTCAAAGGAAGATTAAAGAGAGCTAGTGAGAAGAGTGAGTTTAGGGCAGAAAGTAGATTAAGATATGGAAGTAGGGGATGTTTAAGGAAGGAGAGTGCAATGGCAGGACCAGTGACTTTTAAAGTGCTCTTTGGTGGCTGTCTTAAATTATTTAGGATGTGTAAGGGTCCTGATTTCTAGTGGGAGCCTATTCCAGGCAATAGTGGGGTGATAGCTGTACATGTTGTGTCCAAATTTAGACTTGGGTTTGTAGATTTGTAGTAGGTCTTGGTTAGAGCTTCGGAGAGGTCTAGAGGGAGAATAATGAAAGATGAGAGGGGATAGTGCTGGGCAGTAGGAAGGCTGGTATAGGATAGAATGGATGATCTGGAGCTGAGAGAGAAGAGGCTGGTGGGTAATTCAAGCCAGTTTTGATGTTTTAGAGAGAGTCAGTGATGGGATTTGTAGGTTTGTTGGGCAGCAAATCTAGCTACCTTGTTGTAGGTCGATTCAAGTTTGGTCAGGAGTGCTGAGTTAAGATTTGTGAGAATTTGAGAACTGTACATTAGACTGGGTAGAAAGTAGGTAACAGAGAGAGTAATCTTGGCTTCAGAGGTAAGGAATTTCTTGTTACAGTAAAGGAGCCCTAGTTCTGACTGAGTCTTTTTGATACAGTTATTAACATGCAAGTCAAATTTAAGTTGATCATCAATGGTTACGCCTAAGATCTTAGTGCTGGATTCTACCTGAATGGGAGTGTTATTAAAGGCCTGCATGGAGAAGGAGGGTTTAATATTGTTGAACTTTTTTAGGTAGGAAGAGTAACAGCTTTGTTTTTTTAGGGTTAAGGATGAGCTGGTTGTTAGATAGCCATGTTTCAACTAAGTTAAAAGATGCCTGAGTAGCTGGGAAGAGCTTAGAGGGAGAGTTGGCTATGGTGATGACTGTAGAGTCATCTGCATATTGCACTAAAGATGACTGAGGACAAGAGGTATAGAGCTGATTAGTAAAGATATTAAAAAGTAAATGCCCTAGGACAGACCTTTGAGGTACATCCATTTTTACAGGGAGAGGAGAGTGCAGAGCGCCATCTCACTGATTGAGATCTATCAGTGAGGTAGCTGGAGAACCATGCAACAGTATCAGAGGAGAAGTTGAGGTTATGCAGTTTGTGCAGCAGAAGAGAGTGTGAGACAGTGCTGAAAGCTTTTGAGAGGTCCAAGAATACGCAAGAAATAAGTTTATGGTCATCAATGGCTATAGAGACAGTGTTGTGGAAGGATAATAGAGCTGTAGTGGTGCTATGTTTGGGTCTGAAGCCGTGTTGAGTGGGTGTAAGCAGATGTTCCTGTATTAGATACTGCATAACTTGTTCATGAATACATTTTTCTAGTACTTTAGAGAGAGGGTAGAGGATAGTGACAGGTCTAAAGTTGGAGATATCAGAGAAGTGACCTCCTTTGTGTATAGGTAGAGTGTAGCATTGTTTCCAGATAGAAGGGACTTTAGATTCAGAGATAGAGCGATTAATTAGGATAGATACAGGGAGAGCAAGAAAGTCAGCTGCTAGTAGAAGAAAAGTGGAAGGAATATTGTCAGGTGATGCTGACCATGGTTTTAATTTAGAGAGTAGAGTTTTGATGTAGGTAGTAGGTACAACTTTGAGGGAGAAGGTATTTGAGGAGCTAGTATTAGGAGTAGATTCAGAAAAGTTGGAGATGTTAGTAGTAGAGGAGTTTGGGTTAGGGTTCAGTAGCTTAGATATTGAATCAATAAAATAGGTATTGAAGATAGTGGCAGTATCTTCAGATGTCTTGTATGGGCATGGATTGGGGGAGTTAAGATTACAGGGATGTAATATTTGGTTAATAGAGTTCCATAATTTTTTAGGATTAGATTTTAGGGTTGTGGGAGGTTTGTTATAGAAGTCCTTTTTATCTTTGTTTATGTGTTTTGGGTTTTTTTTTGTTAGATTTCTAAGTTCTTTATATTTTTGCAAGTCTGCAGGGATCTAAGTTTGTGACCATTTTTTCCATAATTTGTCTCTAGTTATCATAAGGGTACATGTGGATTTTGAAAGCCATGGAGATATGGGGGACTTAATTTGGACTTTGTGAGGGGGAGCAAGTGAGTCTAAAATGCTAAGAAAGATGGAGTTGAAAGCTAGGACTGCTTCTTCTAGTGGGAGTTGGGTAAGGAATTTCCAGTTTACTTTAGAGAGGAGGGCATTAAAGGTTCCTGGATGGAAGTTAGAGAGTTTCAGTCCATATATTTCTAGTTAATCACTGTATATTAATCAGATCAGACAATAGTAGTAGAAGTAGCGAATGTAAACTCGTCAAGTCAAAAAGTAATAATAGAAAATATATAATTCTACAGCATTACTAAATATTCGAAAGTAACCCAAGCAAGGCGACGCCATTTTCCTCAGTCTTTCTTGCCACGTGGCGCCCGAAGCAGAAGCTGTTCGCAAGTGCCGGTCGGTCAGATCCAGAGATTACTACTAATACTACTTGAAGACTTCTAAAAGCTAAGTACCCGTTGGGGACTCCTTCTTGCCTCAGCCGATGTCAGAGAAAGTGAATAACTGTTTATCTTGTGGGAAACAAATACCTCATAAGGATTTCCACTCCTACTGTATTCATTGTTTAGGCCCAGACCACGACGTAGCAGCTTGTCTAGCCTGTGCTTCTTTTAACCGCTTAGGCGTCGGTCAGAGTTTGCTGAACAGATTTTCGGCTCTGATTTTGCCTATATTATGCCGTCGGATCCTCCGACTACGCAAATTTCAAAAAGAAAAGGACTGAGTAAGCAAACGTGTCTCGGTTTCGGCGAAACCAAGCGGTTCTTCCTTCAGCGAAACCTTGCCTTCTACGAGGCCTCCTCTAACCTGGTAGAACGGCTTCTGAAATCCAACCTTCTGTTGCAGTTTCTCAGGAATTATCAGACACAATTCCCTGGATATTTCAACCCCTGCACGTGGAGCTGCTAGGCCTCCTGCAGCCATGTCTATTAAGGCCTTTGCCAGGGCTAAAGCAGCCAAAGCTTCAAAAACTGTGCCTGCCAAACCCCCTCACAGGCCCAGCACTAGCTCTCATATGCTCTCTTTGGCTGAGGATCTAATTTCCTTAATCGTGGATCCCAGCCTCATCCAGATAGGTCCTCTCTCCACCTCCAGAAAGAGGCCTAGAGCAGAGCCCCTGAACCAGTATCCACTGATGATTCCTCTGATGACTCAGAACACCCAGACCCTCCTGAGGCTTCTTATTCTCCTTACGAAGACTCTGATGCGGAAGAGTCCATTCCTTCAGCCTCTCCACCTGAGGAATTTTCCTTTGGGGAAACCTTGCATGCTATGAGGGATCAATTTCAGTGGCAGGGCCAAGATTTCTCAGACTCCAGAAAAAGGCTTAGAACCTTTCTACATTTGCCACAGCATAGGCCCTTAGCTATACCTCCAGTTCTTTCTGTTGTAGATGATGCATTTAATGATGCTTGCACTGCTCCTGATTCATTACCTCCAGCTCCTGCTAAGTTTTGCAGATCCAGAGACTATCTCCCAGGGCCCTAAAGCTGTAGCAGCTACTTCTACTAAAACCCCTCCCTCTGAAAGGAATCCAGGTCCTTAGAGATGGGGTAAAAAAGTTTACACTTCTGCTACCTTGTCAGCTAGGGCTTTGAACTGCCAGTTTCATATGATTCAATATCAAGAGTTTATGCTTGACCAGTTAACTAAAAAGCTGTCCTCTGAAGAATCTTTAGATAAAAAATATGTTCAGGAAATGGTACATAACATACAGCAGGTTAGTAACCATTCTTTAAAATGTGGCTATGATGCACTGGAGGCTTCCTTTAGATCAGCCATGACTGGCACAGTTATCAGGAGACATGCATGGTTGAAAGAACAGGTATTACCAGACCATGTCAAATCAAAACTTTTGGATGCACCCATGGACAAGGTCAATTTATTTGGTTCCCCTGTCCAGCAGGTACTAAAAAAGATGGAAGAGAAGGCGAAATCTGTACAAACTGTGAAAGATTTCTTACAGGTTCAACCTCCAAGGTTTAGCAGGAACTGGCCCTCCAAGAATTGGTCCTTTCCGGACTCCTCTAAGACTCAGAGAGGCAGGAATAGGCGTTCTAGAGGCAGAAACCAATCCAGGGGTGCCTACAGGGGACGCCAATGGCAAGGTAACAACCAGCGAGGCACGCCACCACCACTACAACAACTCAATCACAGTGACTTGACAGTGGCACCGCCACCAGGAAACTACAAGCACCCTTAGGCGGAAAGCTAACCTTATTTTCAGAAAACTGGCATTGCATCACAAGAGAAAAATGGATTTTGGTCTGTTTCCAGTCGAAAATCCTTTATTAAGTACACTGACAAGCGATCCAAGTAAAACAAAAATAGAGTAATAATTTCCTCACAAGCTTTCTAAATATATAAATACTTTTTATCAGGCATGGGAGTGGGTTATTGTGCTGTAAAACAAAGTGTTATTGGTACACATGTTAAATTCACATCCCTTCCCCCATCAGTGTGACATTCAAGCTGGTCCTGCCCTACCTAGTAGCTGTCATAATAATATATAGCCCTAATGTACTTTAATGGTACATCTTATTTAACCAAATTATTAAGTAGATTATTAAGTCTGTGATTTTATACAAGGCAATATACTACATGGCTGGAAATATATCAACCTTAGTTCATTTTACATCAAAATTATATATAAATATATACATATACATTTTGCATGTAAAAATCAGTTTCTATTTTCATAACCTATTGTTAACAAAGATCACTTTCGTCCTTCTAGACTTCTTCAGGTCTGTGTACAAGAACCCTAAAAACCTATATAATTGTATAATTAGTTAGTATTGTTATTACCATCATTTTGAATAAAGTGGAAAAAGAGAACCACAGAAAAATAAAAATAAAAAATATATATGTATGATGATGGAAACAAAATATACACTTAAATTTCAAATGATTTAAAATGGTATTTAAAACCAATTTGTAGAAAAAAATAAATTTGTAGAAAAAAATAAAATAAAAAATAGTTAGTCATGTAAACAATGTGGCAATTTTCTAAGTTCCAGTGCACTTTTAATTGAACAGTAGTAGTTTAGTCCAGGCTTTCTAAAAGAGTTCAGCTTTAATTGCCACATGAGTTCATGTTTCTCCAGAATATTTGGGATGTCTCCTTCAAGATCACCCATGTCTATGCGATCCCGGATCTGGAACTTAAAACATGTGTGTCTTTTATGAAGAGAAAGGTGTTTGGCTAGTGCATTATTTTTACATCCAGAGCGGATTTCTGACAGATGACATGAAATCCTTTGCTTGAGTTTATTTACAATCTTGCCCACATAGAATGCATCACATTCATTGCACTGTGCCCTGTAAATTACTTTTTAGTGTTACAGTCACCCCCTGCACTGGTTTTAATGATCTTCTTTAAATAAGGGCAATACAAACTATCACCTTGATGTATAAATATACAAAATGCACAATTAGTTTCACATCTTTTAGTGCTTTTCTCACATGGTCTAGGTTTAAAATTCAACAAAACTTCTAATATTCCTGGCCTTCTTATAAACAAATGATGGGGCTTCACCTAAGATGTTAATCAGAAAAGGGTTTCCTGTGACAATGTCCCAGTTTTCTTCAATAATATTTTTGATACTGTGATAATCCAAAGTGTATGTCAGGATGCAGCTATTTTTGCATTTGTTATTCTCTGTGGGGTTACTTAACATTTTTCTACTGGGGAGGTGCTTCAGTCCTTTTCAGTTCTATAATGGGTTCCAGGATGTTTTTAACATCTGACTTTCATAGCCTCTCCCTAGAAAATCATTCTCTAAATTGTTCAGGTTTCTCAGAAATGGTTCCATCTCTGTGGTAATTCGAGCTAATCTATAGCCTTGGGATTTCACTACATTATACTTGGTTTTTGTAGGACGTAGACTTTTACTGTGGAGTAATAAGTTAACCCTCATTGGTTTTCTGAATAGATCAGTGGTGATTCTGTTATTGTTGGTGTCCTTGGAAATCTGCATATCTAAGAAAGTGGTTGAAGTACAGCTATGGGAAGAGGTAAACTTCAGGAAGGGGGTTGTTTGATTGAGGTAAGTGATAAAATCTCCAAGCTGCAAGGTGTCACCTTCCCACACAATAAAGACATCATCAATAAAACGTAAATAGCATGTGATATGCTGCATGTAGTCTGTGTTGTTTAACACAAAGTCCTCCTCCCATTTTCCCAGGGCTATGTTAGCTATGCTGGGAGCCATGGCAGCCCCCATTGCTATACCAGAATTTTTGTTTGTAGTGTCTGCCATTGAAAGTAAAGAAATTGAAGTCCAGTACAAGATTAATGAGCTTGCTTAACTTTTGCAGTTGTGCCTGTGTACCATGATTATGTTTCTTAAAAGACTCCATAGCTGCTGTTATACAGTAATTGTGAGGGAGCACTGTGTACAAGGATTCCACATCAATAGTTATCAAAATACTGTCAGCTTCCACTGTAATGTTTTTTATTTTCTTCAGAAAAAACATTGAATCTCTTATGTATGACTTATTCTTTTCGTTTCAGCAAGTAATCAAGGTAAATGGCTGTGGCTTCAATAAGGGAACCACCACTTGCTACCACCGGTCTATAAGGTGGGTCTTCTCTGTTCTTGTGTGGCTTTGGTATTCCAAAAACGTAAGGTAAACGTGGGCATTGGCTCCAGAAATAATTATAAAGATTTTCAATGATAAGTTTTTCTTCCCATAATGTGGTGAGATTAGTGTTCCATAAATCATATGCTCTTTTTATGTCATCCATGGCAAATAACTCATAAAATCTGTTATCCTCCAGCATGTTCTCTATCTTTTGGTTGTAGCTAGTGGTATCAGTCACAAGTATACCTCCTCACTTGTCTGCCTTCATTACACGCCTGGATTTATCATGGATTAGCTCAAGCAATGCTTTTCTTTCTCCGCAAAATGAACTAAGGTTGATATATTTCCAGCCATGTAGTATATTGCCTTGTATAAAATCACAGACTTAATAATCTACTTAATAATTTGGTTAAATAAGATGTCTGTGTACTTAATAAAGGATTTTCGACTGGAAACAGACTGCTTGCTTTGCTTGGATTAATTTCGAATACTTAGTAATGCTGTAGAATTATATATTTTCTATTATTACTTTTTGACTTGATGAGTTTACGTTCGCTACTTCTACTACTATTGTCTGATCTGATTAATATACAGTGATTAACTAGAAATATATAGACTGAAAATCTTCCACACAGAGAAGTTTCTTACACTGTTTTGATTTTAGACCCACTACACTTTAGTGGGTTGTTTTGAGACTTCGGGGATACCACGAAGATTACTTGTTTTTTGAAGTTAGAGAGTTTGAGACAAGTGACAAATCTAGGAGGTTTTGAGAAGCGGGGAGAGAACTTAAGCACTTTTATAGGGGAGTGATCACTCAGGGTGTTTGGTAGGGCTTCAGGGTTATGATATTTGGAAAGATTAGATACAAGTACCCAGTCAATAAGAGTACTAGATGTGTGAGAGTTGTTTGTATGAGTAGGTTGGGAGATTAGCTATGTAAAGCCATATAAATTAAAATGAGTATTAGAGTTTGGATTACTGAGAGTTAACCAGTTAATGCTGACATCCCAAAGGAGGATAGTTTCATTGGGAATGTGTTGAGAAAAGTATCAAAGAATATTTTCAAGCAGAAGAATGTTGTCTCCTGGAGGAATATAGATGGCTGCTACTGTGATAGTAGTGTGGTCATTGATTTTAAGATTAGCTGTAAATAGTTCAGCAGGAGGAAAGGATGGGATAGGTTTCATAATACTTGTAATGGTGAGGTGGGTGGAATAGAGGATGGCTACGCCACCCCCTTTTTTGTTTGGCGATCTATGCAGAGTATATTATAACCAGGGAGGAGAATGTCTTTATCAGAGGTTTGGAGTTTTAGCCAAGTCTTTGTTAGGGTGATGACATCAGGAGTTCGGAAGGCTATCCAGGCATGGATTTCACTAACTTTGTTTAGAATACTACGGGCATTCATAGAGTAAAAGAAAATATGTTTACTTGGAGAGGATGAATTTATTAAGTAGGGAGAGGTAGAGTTATGCATGGTGGGGTGATGAATGGGCCCAGGATTTGGATGTATGTCTCCTGATAGAAGCAGGGCTACATGAAGGTGGTAAAGTTTGAATTTAAGGGGGTTATAAGTCAAATACTTAGTCTTGGTTTTAGATGTTAGACAGTGAGGGGGAGGAAGTTTGATTTTAGGCAGAGGGATGTTCATGGAAAAGATAGAGGAGGAAATTGTAGTATAGTACTGCAGAGATGAGAAGCAGTTAGTACTGGGATTAGTGGGATCTCTATGGACAGGTGGTAATGGAGTAGTACAAGATGTAAGAATGTGTTAAATAAATTTGTTAGAGTCAGACTGTAAAAATCATTGAGTTATTCAAACACAATGTCAATTAATAACAAACAATAATGCAGGAAAGCTAGGATATCTTAAAGCTCTAATGTACATTAGGAGGCAAAAAACCATACACAAAGTTTGTATAGAATTTTGACTGCTTTATTGACCAAGACACATTGGTTATATACATTTCATTATCAGTTTTGCCCACCTCACTGGTGTGGCTAGTGACAGGGTCTTTACATCATAGTTATTCATAAAAACTGCTGAGTTTGTGTTTTTCAAAAAGTCCTTTTTCCCATGAGAATGTTGCAGCCTTGCAGACAGCTGGTCAGTCACGATGACCTCCTGAGGATGTAGCCAATTCAAGGTTCTCTGATTAGTTCCAATACAATAGATGTATGTCTTCCTTAAAGTCTCCCTTTGTCTTTCTTGCTTCCAGCTGCGCACTATCAGAGATAGTGCGCACAAGGCTACTCTCCTGGTGGAGGCAGGAAAGAGGACATACATGCGAACAGATTTATTATTTCTAACTTTGCAAAATAATCTTTACTTGAAAGACATGAGCCAGACTGCATCTGCAAGCTGCCAAGGTCAAATTTCTAATTACACTGCAGCTTGTGCTTCAAGCAATAATATGTAGGTTTATTTCTTCTATTATTCTAGCAAGACAGAATTAAATGCATTACCTAACCTTTATGGATTTAAGTACATTTATTCCTAACTAAAGCACACATTTTTCTATATATTTGATCACACAATTCATATATGTTTGAATGATTAAATGCACATCTTCCTAAGCAGCACACATTGTAAATATATTTTTCTAGGTAGCATGTATGTAAATATATTTTCTAAGCAGTATGTAAATATATTTTCTAAGCAGCATGTAGATTTTTCTAACATTCTCCCTCCTCTTAATGCATTTTATTCTGTTTAAAACATAAACAATATTATTTCATTCCTCAGCCTTTCCCTTTCAAGGGCTTTCAGCTAAGTAAGTCATTGGTTTTATATTTCAGAAAAAGCATCATTTGAAATTAATCTTTTAATTTCAACACTTTGGTAAAGAGTTTCAGTAGCAGATATATCAACAAATTTTTGATTAATCTTTTCATGCAGGGAATTTCACAGTAAACACATGTTCCTATTAGGAGTATACCCACACAAATAGCAATTAAATGTTTAATAGGATGGAACCCCACCCCCCCAAACAGATTCTGGAAAAAGTCCGTCAGTGGGTTTGGGCCTGGTTTAGTCATTGCTGATACTTGCTGAATTACCTCTAGGTGGTCATTGATTTCATGTTGGTTGTCTGGAATGTACGCACAGCATTCTTCTTCGTGTACCACCTCTTGCCGCTAGGGTGAAGTAAAGAGCCATTCGATTTTGTAGCACAACAGTTTTATTGCATTCAGTTCATTAGTCACCAATTCTAGGGTGGAAAAAGTTGCATTGTTCATGACTTTTTGACAGCTTTCTCAGCTCCCAGATCGATTTGACTGCTCCATAGGCTGGTGGCATTCCTGCCCTGGATATAACACTGTTGCCCAGGTTCATATGAGTCAATTTACTTTTGTCTTTCACTGAATTAATGTCCTTTCAACCAGCTTCGATTTTACCAACTGGATTCACAGGTTTTTCTCACTGGACCTTCAGATTCTCGAGCTGTTTCCTTACGTTTCATATTTTACCCAAAGGTAATTCTGCAGTATGTCTTATTGCTGAAACCAGATAACCCAAAACAACTGCCGGACCAATTCTCAGGTAACCATTTATATGCCTTTTTCCCACAAATAAAATCATTACTTTGGTACTGATACGTGTTATCCCTGCATGAAACATTTTCCTATTCCTAATAGACAATTGCTTAGTTAAGACTAGATTGTCACATACTGCATTTAATGTAGTTTTCATTGAACTCAGATATGAATCATGGTTTGTATTACAAACAGTACCCCCACTTTTGACTTTAATGTAACATTTATAAGACATTGTTATATTACCATTACTCCAGCCCACCTGGAGGTATTACTCTCATACAATTTCTTTTTGTGTGAACAGGTAAAATAAAGCAATTTTGTCCTGTGATCTCACGGTGCCTGTGTCAAATAACAGGTTTTCCCAAGTTTCATTTATTCCCAAGGGGACAGCAGACATTAAAAGTCCTCCATATGCTGTGGGTATTGCAGTACAGACCCAGCAATTTGAAACGTTCATAGTCTCTACATAAACTCGTTTCATAGCCAGGTATGTGTTAAAGTTTGGGTGCCAGTCTGTAGCCAGTCCTTCATCACGTTTTATTAATTTTACTTCTGTAGTTATATGCAAGAAAAACCATAACAACAAAAAGGTTACTACAAACATAGTTATTAAGTGTATGATCAGTAGGCCAGTGAACCAATGTCTCTGGGGTTGTTTCACATTTTTATTTATTCTGCCTCTGGCCATTCTGTTCCTGTGGTATGTCCAAACTGAATTTCTTAACAGGTTTGCAGTGGGTTAAATGAACCCAAGATGATCTCTCAGCAATTTTACTGCAGTGGGTGTTGCCAACAGTACCTGGTACGGACCTTCCCACCTTGGACTCGCCCAGTTCTTTCTCTTTATGACTTTCAGCCAAATCCAGGACCCCGGGGTCAGCACGGCTTCTGGTTTTGTTTCTTGTTTATCTGAAAAGAGTTCAACTGCAAAACAGTCTTATTTATAACAGTTTCTTTATTTAATTAGCTAGTGAACTGTCAGCCTCCAGCCCTGCAGGCATGAGAGCTTTTACTGAGGCACATAATATGCCTTTCCAAATACTACTTTAAAGGAGATCAAATCCTTTACATTTGTTACTGTTTTCATGCTCAGCAATGCTAGAGGTAAACAGCAAATCCAATTCTTCTGAGTCTTACTCATCAACTTTCTTAACTTGTTTTTTAAAATCCCATTGTACCTCTCCACCAGTCCTGCTGACTGTGGGTGGTAAGCACAGTGATTCCTTAAGGAAAAGCTTCTACCCATTTTGAAAACATATCTATGATCACTAAACAGTATTTTTCCCTCCACATTTATTCAACTCTATGAAGTCCATACAAATAGTATGGAATGGATATGGTGGTGTAGGGAAACTCCTTGCTTGTTTTAAATGCTCCTTGTGCATGGTGCTTTGTTACAAGTATGACAAGCTGCACAAAATTTTATTGTATAATTTATGTATCCATATGTTTGGAATATTTTATTTACTAACTGTACCATCCCCTGTTGAGACATGGCTCTGCCCATGGCTCAACAAAGCTGCATTTCTAAATAAATTAGACGGTAATATTGTTTTTTTCCTTTGGAAATGTACAGTCCATTTTTAAAAATTGCACCTTGTTTTACCCAGTTTTGTTTTTCTGCTGTTGTAGTAAGCATTTGCATTGTTTTTAACATGTCTAAATGTAAAATCTCAAAGGGCTGTAATTTTTCATTAAAAAAAAAAAAAAATAAAGTTCCTGAGTCTGAGGCTGCTTGCTTTGCAGCTGCATCAGCTCGTGCATTACCTTTTGAAATCTTATCCTGTTGTTTTGTATGAGCTACACATTT
This sequence comes from Protopterus annectens, assembly GCF_019279795.1. Lineage (NCBI taxonomy): Eukaryota > Metazoa > Chordata > Ceratodontiformes > Protopteridae > Protopterus > Protopterus annectens. The sequence goes on along the minus strand of NC_056735.1, from coordinate 1,677,566,046 downwards.
ACAAATAGCTACTTTAGTAGGCAACTGAATAGATTCTAATAGCTCCAAAATAAATTGCGCATGATTAATAGGTTTTTCACTGGATGTAATCATCCCTCTATTTTCTTCATTATTGTGCAACACATGCACTGTAGAAAAAGCATACTGATTATCAGTATATATGTTTACTTTTTTTTGCCTTTTACTAAAATACATGCTTCTGTCAAAATTACCAGTTCTGCTGCTTGAGCATACAAGTTGTGTGGCAAAGTTTGTGCTTCTAAATTTTTAGTGTCTGTAACTACTGCATACCCCACCAGATTTTTCTGTAGGACCCCTTCTGCATGAGTCATTCACGTAATATGTCACCTCAGCATTATCCAAGGGCATATTTGTAAGATCTTATCTAGGTAAAGCTAACTGTTTATATGAGGTTGACTCAGCAGTATGGTCATACATGAAAGATGTCTAGCAGGAGAAAGGTATGCAACTTTTTCTTGTGGCAGAATTATTGCAACTGCATGAGGCATTCTCAATGTGAGAGGGTGGAATAACACCATTGAGGCTGAAGCCTGTACTGCCATTGCTGCTGCAACTACTGCTTGTACACAGTGAGGCAAAGATTGCACCACTGGGTCTAACTGTAATGAATAGTAAGCTATGGGGCATTGCTTATCCCCATGTTGCTGCTTTAATACTGATGTCATGTACCATTGCTTACAATCTATGGTCTAAAAAAAACGTTTGTGATAACTTGGAAGTCTTAAAACTAATGAAGAAGCTATTAACTGCTTCAACCTGCAGAAAGCCATTTCTGCTTTTGTTTTTCATTGTAAAATAATTTGGTACCCAGTTCCAACAAAAATTAGTTGTACCTAGGAAAGACATTATTTCTTTTTTAGTTGTTGGTTTGGGTGCTTGCAAAATTGCTGTTTTTTTTTTTTTCCCCTTTTCTCTTTCCCACTATTTAGTATTTTACCTTTACTGAATATCACATATTCCAGGTATCTAACCTGTGTTTTTTTTTTTTTTTTTTTCCCAAAGTTTGTAACTTACTCTTGTTTACTTTGTGTCCTTGTATTACTAAAAATTTTAACAATGCTACTGTATTCACCCTGCACTGCTGCTGGGTGCTGCTAGCAAGATGTCATTTACATAAAGTAGTACTTGGCTGCCCCCTGGTGGAGAAAACCCTGCCAGGTTGCTAGCCATCTCTTGTGCGAATATCGTTGGACTTTCACTATATCCCTGTGGTAGTCGGGTGTACGTATACCTTTTGCCCTGAAATGTAAATGCAAACCAATGCTGGCTGTCAGGGTGGATAGGTATTGAGAAAAATGCATTGCTAATATCTACCACAGTGAAATATTTCTGTTGCGGCTTCAAATCATTTAATAAGGTATGTGGGTCTGGCACCGTAGGTGCTCTTGGTATTACTGCATTATTCACAGCCTATAAATCTTGTACCATCTGCCATTCCCCGTTTGCTTTTTCTTAACAGGAAATAGGGTGTATCACATGGTGAATCAGGAGATTCTACCAGTACTCCTTTTGAGTAATGCTGCTTATTATAGGCTTAATTTCTACTTTTGCATTCTTTCCCAAAATGTATTGTTTTTTCTGTGGTCTAAAAGCTGACTTTGGGGTAATTGTAACTGGTCCTGCTGCTTGAATAAGCCCTACATTTGACTTGCCTGTTGACCACAGAGTTGTTGGAATTTTACACAAGGCCTTTTCTTTTCTTTTAATAAAATGCTAATCAGCTGTCCTTACTAGATTGCAAGTGTACAGCTGTATGTGTCTGTGTCAACCAATTCAGTTTTGTTTTCATATCCCTTGTCCTGACATTTTTAAATCAGTCTGTTTTCCCATTTTGTTACCTTTTTTTCTAAGTCTGCCCATTTAAAACTTTTGTTTTTGTCAAGCTGACATGTGGCAGTCTATTGGACTTATACAATCTCATGAACTCCTGAGGTAATGAACAGCTTACTACACTGTTTCCCTCAGTATCCCAGCATAAAGTTTGTAATATTAATTTGTCAGCAGGATTTTTACTTATATTTTTTTATTAGGTCCTGGTGTGCTACAGTAGTATGGAGTACAATGTAACCAGTGCTGCTGATCAGTGTCAAGGGAGGGTACCTTACTGATGGCTACGTTTATCAGTTCTTTGGTTACTGCCCTGGACCAATCATAACTAGGTCCTGGCCGTACCAATAATAGGCTTCACCCTCTGATCACACCACAAGAGCATTCATTCGTCTTTGTGCTTCCATACCCTGCATGGTAGGAACTACTGCTATGCCAAATATCTGCACAAGGTCTTTTCCCAGTAAGTTTACTGGATATTTTTGCAGAAACTACAATTTTACTTTTCTGAGTCATACCTGAAACAGGGTCAGTTATTGCTATATTATGGGAAAGTGGTTCCCTGTATAGCTGTCTATTTGCTGCTTTTACTAATATATAATTAGGTGATTTAGAATGTTTTGGTAACTTGGAGGGTCTATCAAAGTCCGTGACGCTCCTGAGTCACACAGGAATTTGACCTTTCTTCCCTCCACCAGAAGTGTTACTTCTGGTTTTGTATTTGCTAGGTAGAGCTCCAGGCTCAACAATGCTAAATCTAAAATTTTATTTTCATTTTTATTCTTTACATCTGTTTGTACTTCCTCTATTCCCTCTACTACATTCACATTTTCTTTTTGTTTATTAACCTTTCCTGATGATTTTTGGTTATTATCACTATTATATAGTCAGTCCACATCTCCTTTATCTTCTGTTATTGCTTTCTTATTTTGTTTATAGTCCCTAGCTAGATGCCTTTTTACCTGACTGTAATACAAATACTTCAGCTCCGTCTTCAACAGTGAAGACTTGTGCCCTTTTTTTCTTTTACTATTAAAGTGTCTTTCAGTACGTCTAGCATACTCAAGTAAGGCTTGCAGCCTGCTTGTTCAGTGATTTATCATATGCCTTGTAATAAAACTACTAACAGAGGCAATGCAACCTTTTAAAAATGTATATATATATATATATATTTTTAATTGTTATTTTAAGCATTTTAATAATCTAGCATAATATCCATCTACTGTCTCATTTTCCTGTTGTAGGCATTAATTAATGCAAGTCCAGTCTACTCTAAGTTTTCATTTTCAGAGATTCTGTCTGTTAGACCTTTTACTCTGTTGTCTAAAAATGTTTCAGAATTTTTTAAGCTTCTGTTTTTCTTTTGCCTGACGCCCTGCATCAGATTAAAACTTGTTTAAGGAGTTTAACTAGTGAAAGTTTATCTAGTTTACTATCAAATTTATAGTTGTTAACACATTTTGCAAAATATCTCACATTATCTGCTCTCTGTAATTGCATATATTTTGCATCTTCTGTTAGGGGCGGGTCACGTGACCCTTTAGTGCATTCGTTTCCCATGTCTCTGAAAGAAAAAAGAAGAGAGAGAGAGAGAGAGAGAGAGAGAGAGAGAGAGAGAGAGAGAGAAAAAACAACAACAGAACTGTTACGTAACCCTTTCTCTTGTACCACGTGGTATCTCTATTCCCCGTATTCACAGTAGTGTCTAGAATGACTGTTTACTTTGTTTTGCTTTATTTCCTGATCTATGACTCAAGATACAATACTTCGACTACCTCTCTCCCTGCTATCACAAACCTTAGCAATAGCACAGTGTAACCTGGTCCCTGATCTAAAACAAAAACAAAGAGAGGAATTCTGCTTACCCGAGCCTCCTGCTTATGTTTGATAGGCTTTTAGGACCCAGTTTTCCGCTGCCACAGATCAGATAAGTGGACAGCCTCTTTAGGCACGACAATTCAGTCGGAGGTCTTTCCTTCTTCTGCAGACTTCAATACCACCTATATATTCTGACCTGTAGCTTACCAAGGGAATTCCGGCACGATTAGGACCAAGATGTTAAATAAATTTGTTAGAGTCAGACTGTAAAAATCATTGAGTTATTCAAACACAATGTCAATTAATAACAAACAATAATGCAGGAAAGCTAGGATATCTTAAAGCTCTAATGTACATTAGGAGGCAAAAAACCATACACAAAGTTTGTATAGAATTTTGACTGCTTTATTGACCAAGACACATTGGTTATATACATTTCATTATCAGTTTTGCCCACCTCACTGGTGTGGCTAGTGACAGGGTCTTTACATCATAGTTATTCATAAAAACTGCTGAGTTTGTGTTTTTCAAAAAGTCCTTTTCCCATGAGAATGTTGCAGCCTTGCAGACAGCTGGTCAGTCACGATGACCTCCTGAGGATGTAGCCAATTCAAGGTTCTCTGATTAGTTCCAATACAATAGATGTATGTCTTCCTTAAAGTCTCCCTTTGTCTTTCTTGCTTCCAGCTGCGCACTATCAGAGATAGTGCGCACAAGGCTACTCTCCTGGTGGAGGCAGGAAAGAGGACATACATGCGAACAGATTTATTATTTCTAACTTTGCAAAATAATCTTTACTTGAAAGACATGAGCCAGACTGCATCTGCAAGCTGCCAAGGTCAAATTTCTAATTACACTGCAGCTTGTGCTTCAAGCAATAATATGTAGGTTTATTTCTTCTATTATTCTAGCAAGACAGAATTAAATGCATTACCTAACCTTTATGGATTTAAGTACATTTATTCCTAACTAAAGCACACATTTTTCTATATATTTGATCACACAATTCATATATGTTTGAATGATTAAATGCACATCTTCCTAAGCAGCACACATTGTAAATATATTTTTCTAGGTAGCATGTATGTAAATATATTTTCTAAGCAGTATGTAAATATATTTTCTAAGCAGCATGTAGATATTTCTAACAGAATGATAAGGAGAAGTAATGGAGGCAAGAGGAAATAGAGAGGGTTGCAACAGACATGGCCTAAGATGGGGAAGTAGGATTGGGATGGAGTGAGGAGTGGGTAAGGGACTAGGAAAAGTAAGTTGTTGGACCTGTTAGAGAGTTGAAGTAAAATTTAAGTGAAACAACCTGTAGGGGGAGTAGGAGATATGTAGGAAGAAGGAGGATTTGCAGCAGACTAAACTATGAAGTGATAGGTAGGGGAGGCTAAGGTGATTAGAATGTTTTAGCAGACAGGAAGGGGTGGAGTTAGGGGTGGAAGGGATTAGGTGGTTAGGTATAAAGGAAATGATATGGGGTGAGTGGGAATGGGGGTGGAAGGTGAGCGAAGTGAGCCAGAGCGTAGCAAGGGCGAACAGAGTGGGATGGGCCAGGAAATGGCAGTCACCACAAGAAACAATCAGCAGACCAGGAGGGAAACAGTAAGGAGCACAAAGTGAGACTCAGCAGGTAAGTAGAAGAGGTGGGGAGGTGTAGACAGAGAAGGAAGAGATGTTATAGCGAGGTATATACACAGGTATTTGCAGTAAGATAAAAACAGTTAAAAGGAATCCACAAACAGAAAAACAAAAAGAGTATAGCTAACTAAGAGAGAGTTGACACTAGGGTAGTGACTAACTTATAGATGGCAAAGAGAGACAGAGGCAAGGTTTCTAAACATGTGAGTATAGGGGGGGTTTCAGTGGTATGCAGGTATCCTTTTCAGTAGACAAAGTCAGACTAACTTGTGGTATGAGCTTAGAACATACTTTTAGTGTAAACTGGCTATGCAATAGAGAGGGTTTGTCTAACAACAGTCCTTCCGAATTTTGTAGAGTAATGATGACAACATTCAATATTGATAGTGGATGTGTGAGATGGATTTTAAATAAGAACTGGTGTTTATTAACAGAACATAAAAAATAGGTGAGAAAATAGGGATTAGACCCAAAATAGTATATAAGAGGGGTGTGAACTTTAAAGGTATTTTTGAGTGAAATGTAAAACCTGGAATTGTTTCACCATTCATGGGAATATCTGGAATATGTAAATATTGTAAATACATTCAAGTTGTGATAGAATAGGGATTGTTTATGTGGCACTTTGCCAGCAATGCCAGTGTTTTTACGTGGGCAAGAAGGAGCGTAAACTTTATGAGTGAATTTACGGACATCTTTATGAAATAAGGAAAAATAAACCCATTGATGCATTATACAAGCATATAAAAAAATGGTGAACATCTATTTAAGTTTGTGGTAGTAGAGAAACTGGAAAGGAACCAACGGGGTCCATGGGCCTTATATCTTGAAAAGGAGAACTTATTCTGGCAGCTGCTTTGGTAAACACACAGTTGGCCATGGCTAAATGAGTCCCTGTCAGTAGTACCACGTTGAAGTTAAAATCATTGACCAAATAAGTAGAGAGCTTTTTATTGCAATAGTTGATTTTTTTAAGTTTGAGTATATTAAATTTCTGGGGTATAACATTATTTGGGACATATTTTTATAATATATATAGGTTCATAGGTAGGTACTAGGCTATCAGCCCTAGGGCCCATACAAGCCTAGCCAAAAAATGTACCCTGGCTTTCGCCACCCAAGAAAATTATTTTCCTATGCCCCTGTCGAGCAGAGCCACAGAAGTGATCCCCGGGGTGAATTTCCCATTTCCCATCCAATCATCAAGATTTTTCTTGAAGAGTGCTAATGAGGAGCTCTGTTTGACATAGATAGGTAGTCTGTTCCAGAGTATGGGAAGTCTCTGGGACAGGAATCTATCCCTCCAGCATGTTCTGTTTATTGTGGTGACAAGGTTAAGGTCCCTAGAGCATGTAGCTTGGAGGAATTGGGATTTCTTTAAGTGGAGCATGTCCAACAGCTCTGGGTTTGACATAGCTTTGTATGTTAGGCAGAGATCGCCCCTGAGTAGGCGATATGCAATGGAGTAAAGCTGTAGTGTTTTGAGACGGTCTGCATAGGGCATCTGTTTGAGGCCAGTAATCCTCTTCATGAGGTATTTCTGTGGTCTTTCCAGTTGTTGTAGATGTCTTGTGAGGTACATACCAAAAGGGGCGTTGTACTCTATAATGGGTCTAATGAGTGATGAGTAGAGGGGAACAATGACCTCTGTTTTTCTGGATGAGAATCCTTTTGTGATGAGATGAGCCACGTAGAAGGATTTCCTGACCACTGTGGCAATGTGATTATCAAAGGAGAGACTACTGTCCACCTGTGTCCCAAGGTCTCTTATCACATTTACCAGCTATGTGGTAGTTCATGAGTATAGAGTTTTTCCAAAGGGGATGACAATACACTTTTTGGCATTGAGCTTCAGGCCATGGTTTTGACACCAGGAATCTGTCTCAGTGAGGCCCTTTTGTAATATGTCCACATCGATAGGAGTTTAGATTATGGCTCCTATTTTGCAGTCATCTGCAAACTTTGTTAGCCAAAGACCTTCTGTGTTGGCCTGCACTTCAGAGAAGTAGATACCAAACAGGAGAGGACCCAGGACTGAACCCTGTGGTACTCCACTTGTCACTGGTCTGATGTTGGATTTGGAATCCGCTACTTTCACAGAGTGGGTTCCGTCCGTGAGCCAGTTGGCAACCCATCTTATGACATAGGGATTTATACCTAGTTTAGTGAGCTTATCTATAATTCCAGAGTGGGGGATGTTGTCGAAAGCCTTGGCGAGATCTAGATAAGCTGTGTGAACCATTTTACCATCATCTATGGCTTTGGTGACTGCTTCAAAGAAGTCAAAGACATGATCTGCCTTTTACAAATCCAAACTGAGTAGGGTCTAGAGTTTGGAAATTACCAATGTCTTTGTTTATGAGTTCCATGATGATACGTTCCATGGCCTTGCAGACCAGGCTCATCAGGCTAATGGGGCAGTAGTTCCCGGGGTCCTTCGTGGCTCCCCCTTTGTGGAGTGGGATAACTGTCGCGGTGCGCCATTCAGTGGGTACAAAGCCTGAGGTGAGGCTATGATTGAACATGATACTTAGGTAGGGTGCCAGTTCATTCTGTAGTTCGTGTAGAACGCAGCCTGGGATATTGTCAGGTCCCATGGATGCTGTGTTCTTGGCTTTGGAGAGTGTGTTTTTTACCTGTGCAGCCATGATTATAGGAACTTTGCATTCTTCCGGTATAGAGATGGGCCCTTTAGGGGGTGAGAGGGGGCTAAAGTTAGCACTGAACCTATCTGCTAGGATGTTGGCAATATCAGTTGGTTCTGTATATTTAGTGCCATTATGCTGTAACTCAGAGCAGATCTGAGTGTTCCCATTTAGATTCTTGACAGAGCTATAGAATGCTTTGTTGTTGTCTTTAGAGTCAGTGGCAATTTTGTTTTCATAACTAGCTTTGGAGGATTTTATGAGGGATCTCAACTTCTTACTGAGGTTGACTAGTGAGTTCCTCCAGTCATGGGATTTTACTCTTTTTTGCAACAGTTTCTTTCTTCTGTTGTAGAGTTTGTTTATGGCAGAGGACCACCAGATTGGCTTTCTTTTTTTGGAGGATAACATCTTGGTTCTATTAGGGATAACATGATCCATGCACTCGTGTAAGTGCTTATAAAGTGCATTTGTGTAGGATTCGGCAGTCATACCTCTATTGTCTGTCTGCATGGGTGTCATGAAGTTTGCCACTTCTGTCTTAAGAAGTGTGAAGTTGGCTTTTGAGACGTTTTTTATGATGGTTTCCCTAATTGGGGCTGGGGGTGGGATGTGGATGTCTAGGCTGATTAGCTTGTGGTCGGATCTGACCAACGAGGAATTGACCTCTGGTGTGGAACACCAATTTCCCATGTTGGTGATGACCAGGTCTAGGATATTGCTGCCCCTGGTGGGGGTGTGAATAAGTTGATCCAAGGCATTGGAATTTATGAATTCTAGAAAACGTTGAGCAAAAGAGTTGGTACATGAGTAGTTTTCCCAGTTAATGGTGGGGTAGTTTAAATCACCCATTATTAGGGTGTTGGGTTGTACCCTAATACTTTCCAGTGTATCAAGAAATGAGGAGTGTGAATCCTGGGGCATGATGGGGGGTCTGTAGCAAGCTACAATTTGGATTGCGGTCTTGCCCAGAGTTAGTTGCACTTGGATAATCTTGGATGCATTATGCTGTGCAACTAGCCTGGAGGTGTGGATATCCTTAACTCATTCACTCCAATGGAGCTCAGGAAGTTTGCACTGTAACTTCCAATAGGCAGAGCCTAAGCCTTTTGACAGAATCAAATTACGTCTTAACATTTCAAACAAATACATCTCTGGAACCATACAGATTATAAAAGACATATAAATGGCAAACTCTTCAACACAAACTATTTTTATAGTGGTAGCATTCTTTAGGTTATAGGTCTTAAAGTGAATTTTAGAAGTTACAGTAAACATAGTAACTATTACATCAGTAATAATTTGAAAACAACTTACAATATCTCATAAAGACAACAGTTAATATATATTTACTTGCACTAGACAGAGGTCAAATATTAATGCAGTTGAGTTTGCTATTGTGTAACCTTTAACATGAAATATTTTAAAACCCTGTACACAGCATGGTTTGGAGTTATTGATGCAAATATGAACAAACAATATTTGATGCCTAGAGGTGTCAGTAGGAGTTAACTGCAGATGCACCTAGAGGTGTCACTCGGATGTAATGAGTTAATGAATATGGACACGCCTCCGCCTTTAGTGCTTCTTTCTGGGTTGGGTGGCCGAAAGGTGTGGTATGAATTGAAGCCTGGTAATGCAGGGGTGCTCTCTGGAGCTTTGAACCAGGTCTCTGTCACTGCACAGATGTCAATGTTCTCCATTTTGAGGAGTGCCTCGAGTGAGTGCATTTTGAGGTTTAGACTTCTAGCATTGAGTAGCATTACCCTCAGATTTTGCTTGCTTGTACCGGTTATGGTGGGGAATTTGTCATTTGAACCTTGCCTAAAAAAGGCACTATAGGGGTGGCAAGAGTCTTAGCCAGTATCCGGAATCCTAAGGGCGACAGGTGCAGGCCATCTCTGGCAAAGCATCGTGGACTGTCGATCATGTCATCCCAGGCAGACAAACACTAGATCCCCTTAGAATGACACCAGAAGCCCAGCCAACCATTGAAGTCAATCATTTTGTCCTTGTACTGTGGTATCATTCTGGGTTATGGCAGGATGCTACTCAGGGTTAGGGTCATACCTGCCTGGGACACAAGATCGGAGAGCTCCTCCATGTCTCTTTTCATGTAGTCCAGGGAGGTACGTCTCAGGTCATTCACACCAACATGGACAATGACAGTGTCATATTTGTACTTATTGTGGAGTGACCTGAGTGCATGCTTTATGTGGCGGATCCTGGCACCTGACAGGCAGCTGACAGTAACCTTCTCCCTGTTTAGTCTAGTGAGTGGAACATCAATGTGCCTGACTATAGAGTCACCTATGACTAGAGTGTTGGGTACGTTGTTATGCCTTATGGGCTGTGGTTGAGTGGCATTTGGGTTGTGTTGGAGGGTGGAGTCTGCTTGCGTTTATGCTTTGGATGTCCCTGATGCTTGGGTAGGTTTTTGCTGAGAGCCTCCGCAAATGTAGGTGTGTGTTTTGTGTTTCTATGTGTGTGTTTTGGTGGTGTGGGTTTTAAGGGACTATGTGATGAGTGTAGTGCGGTGCAAGTGTTTACCCTCTCCTCTTGACTGTCTAGTCCAGTCTTGGGTGAAGAGAGCTTTGCTTCCAGTTTGGCTATATAAGTGCATCTCTCACAGGTTGTAGTGTTGGGTGGTAGGAGGAGAGGGTTGTCTGTGTACATGAGGCAATTGCTGCATTGCCCCAAGATGCCCAGATTCATCAGGTAGACAGGAGAAATCACCGGGAGCTGACCCCTAGACATGCCTGGATAAGTGCCCATTCGTCAAGTACCAAAAACTGCTTTCCACCAGACAAGTGAGATATATATATATATATATATATATATATACGGACACACACACACGTTTATGTATAGTGTATGTTTTGAATTCATGGTTGCTTAATTAGGCTGGTGTTGGTAAATTTTTTAGGATCATTAGTCATGAATTTTTGGATGGAAAAATCATGTGACATTGAGTAGAACTGATCATGTGATTTTTTTTTTTTTTTTAAGATCATAAGTCATCTGAATTTTTGGAGGGAAAAATCATGTGACATTAAGTAGAATTGATCATGTGATGTTTTTTGTTCTTACTGCAACCCACCCCCCCTGAATCCACATCGACTGTAAGACTTAACTTTATAGCAATCCTGCTTTTACTTTCTCATGGTTCTGGTATTCACCAACTTTTTTATCTACCAATGATTACTGTACATATTGTATATATTGCTACTACTTAGTAAATGCATTAGACTACTGTCTTTTCACTACACCCATTATGTATACTGAATAAATTTCATCTATGTATAATATGTTTCCTAATCTGCTACTATCATCTCTCACTTTGTAACTTCTCTCCTAATTTACTTTGTAACTAAATTTACATTTTTATATTCTATTATATTTTTGTAACTATTGCCATTACTTTATTTTCTGTAATGTCTGGAGCTTTTCTTCCCAGGACTCTGCTGAAAACAGACACCAGCTGTCCGGTCGGATTATCCTGGCAAATAAATGTTAAATAAATAAATAAATATTTAAGGAAGTGGTGTCAATTGTATTTTATCTGATGAAGTTTCGTATTGTTTCAAGATGAAAGCACTAATCTTTATGGACATAGGTGAAATGGTGCCTTAACAACTGCCTGTTTCAAACCCCCCACCCCCACCCCACACACACACATATGCACACATCCTCCAGTACTCTCATCTGCTACCCTCCATTTTGGACTCCCCACACCATGCACATTATTTTTTTCTTAATTTTCTCAGATTTTACCTTAACTCTTTTGTTTTTTTAAAGAAGCCATAACTTCCTATATGCTCTGAAGTACATTTTAAAGTCATTTTTGTACAAAATCTTTTCATCCAATGACCATTTAGAAAATAATTCAGTTAAACTGGGGCGCCAAAAGCCATAGTGTTATAAATGCTCTGGGATGCTCCAGCTGTGACCTAAACAGAAATCATAACAAAAGAGCTTCAGGCTTATTTTTTTTTTTCTTTCAAGGAAGACATAAGTTGTGCCCAAGGCTTAATGTTCAAAGCTGACAAAACAGTAGCTCATAATTAACAGGCCAGTTGTTGTGAGGATACACATATCCTCTCTGAGAATCCTGCCTGCCTCCCTAACCCCCCCCCCCAAAAAAAAAAAGACAGTCACTGCCTGTGCATCCCTGTGATGTGAGATTGGGATGAAAGCCAAGGCTCAAATGGCTGCACTCATGTATTTCAAGTGACTACCATCATACATATACATCACATGGCTTCTCACCCTTAACCCCCAAGGCAGCCACCTGTACAAATGTATGATGTGTGATTGTGAGAAACATGGAAAAAAATAATTATTACAGTAATGCATTCCACTTTTTTGATCCTAGGCAGTACACTCCACCTATACAAGCTATAGTAACCTTCTTTGTACACCTCTGAGGTTTGTGAGAAAAGTAAAACAAACAATGACCACACTGTCCCCAGCCCAGGCACAAGCTATAATGAACTCCTGTGCATACCTCAAAGGTTTGAACGTGATGAAAATTAAAGAAATAATGACCACACTATCCCCATACCCCCACAAAACTTACAGAAACCTTCAATACGCACACATGGCTAAACAGGGCTGGTTTTAGAATGGGTGTGTTTGAAGGCAAAAGCCACCATTAAGTCCAAGTCAAAATCGATTTATATAGTCTAAAAGTGAGGGCCACCAGACTCCTAAGAGATCTAAGTGTCTGAATGGTCTGTGGTATATTTTATGTTGTACTTTTGAAGTACATTTACTTGATAATTACATTTTTACTGATATGCAGAAGAGTATTGTATGTGTCCTGTCATTACTGGGTGTGTGCACAGATAAAAATCAGTATTTTTATTTACACACACAAACAGGCATACACCATAGCAATACTAGTTTTGCACTTATTTCAGCAAATAGCAATACACTGTGCAATACTGGTTCTGCCACACCAGATCAGATGTTGTTCAGCAGTCATCAAACAGCAGCAGGGTAAGTCACTTTTATTTACCTCATTGAGAAGTAATGCATACCTGTCACTGTCCCTAATTTCACAGACCATCTCTGATTTTGCCTCATAATTTTGTTCTGTCCCACATAAAATGTTTATTTGCTGGTAAATCATTTAGGATTACAAGCAGTCAATAAATCCAGAGATCAGAGTTTCATACTTCTTACTGTCCAAAAAATGCAAGTCATTGCAAAATGTGTCATTCTATTATTTTTTAAATAAATCAGAGTAATATTTAAACTGTGTTCCTGATTTTGAGCTTTTATTCTGCTATTATTGTTGGCTTTGCCCAGAATTCTTGAGCAAAGAAGCTCAGTTGTAGTATTATATATTCTGCCAGTATTTATAAAACTTCCTAAAAGAGAAAAACATCCTTGTAAAGCAGAAGCATCAGCTTTTCTTAAAATCCAAGGTATGCACTAAGATCAGTCACTCATAGCTGCTGATTTCCCTAGTACTTAACCTTGTTCATGTTCTTTATCAGCTTTATCCTATCAGGGTCATATCACAGCTCTGTTCAGTTAAAGAGAATAATCAGAAAATTAATACATGTTTTTACTTATTTTGCTCCAACCAGCAGCAGATTTTGTGGGGCTCTCACACAGTCAAGAATAATTAAGGGGTTCCCCTTCAGCCACGCATATTAAAGATGTGTAAAGTTTTAGTAGAGAGAATGTCCACCAATAAGATTTAACTAAGTCAGGGACACTATCTCAGTGGAAAAATATTTAATGGAATTGTGAAGCCTGTTACTTGACAAAACACTGTTACTTTAACCAGAGATATCTTTGAATTTTAAAGGAGATATAAAAAAAAAGTTATCATTACACACCTGGTTTATTAAATACACAAGATTGCTGTTCTAGCTGTTATTGGTTTGACTGAAATGTTACAAAATATCAAAATAAGATAACTTGATTGTGGCTGGGAGTACCCCAGTACCAGGGTGCCCCCAGCAACCGCAGTGTTCACTGGTGCCTAACGCCGGCTATGTTGGCAACAGATTGTTTCACAAAACTTGGTTCTGAAAATCATGCATCAAGGTTACAGATTGCAGGGAGGAAATTATTCCTTTCCAGAGGGTCATTCCTTATTCTGCAGATCAGACTTTTTGTTTCCTCCTTCATCACATGCTGTCCCAAGGAGTGATAGAACCAGTTCCTCCTTCTCAGGTGTGTGTGTGTGTCTGTGTGTGTGTGTGTGTGTGGGGGGTGTTCTTATTGCTAAAAAAAGAAAATGCTTGGAGACCAGTTCTGGATCTTTCTTTCCTGAATCTATCTGTGATAGTGCCCATATTCAAAATTATGTCACTTCATAACCTGTTATGTCTTCTTACTCTTTCATGTTTACTGTTAACACTAGACTTAAAGGATGTTTATCATCACATCCCTGTTCATTCAGCCTTCAGGTGTTTTTTTAAGGTTTTTCGTGTCTGGATCACATTATCAGTTCTCTGCCTTACCCTTTGGACTATCCACTGTACCAAGAGTGTTTGCATAGTGTCTGGCTCCAATTATTCATCATTGCGGGCAACAGGGTATCCACATTTTTCCATGTTTAGACGACTTGATTACTCTTGCAGAGTCTTTTTCAAAATGCCAAGAGTCTCTCTGTCTCTCTTGGGTGAAAGATCGTTTGCTCAAATTGGGATTCCAAGAAAACTTTCAAAAGTCTTTCTTGACTTCCTCACACAGGATTGTGTTCCTGGGATGTCAGCTAGAAACCTCATTTCAAAGAACTTTTCTTCCACAGGAAAAAAATAGCTCTTTATCTAGATCTATTTCTAAGGTTTTCCACTCAGACTTCAATCACTGTGGAGGAATACCTCAGAATTTTGGGCTAATGGTATCTATGATTCTCATGATACCCCTGGCAAGACTTCACGAGAGAGATACAGTGGTATCTGAAATCTGTTTGGTCTCAGCATTAACATCCTTTATCTTTTCAGATCCCAGTACTGGGGCTTGTCAGAAGACAAATGGTTTGGTGGAAACAACAGATATCCTTTAAATCCAGGTCTCCCCTTCTCCATCCCTGATCCAAAGCAGTCAGTCACCACCGACAATTCAGACATTGCTTGGGGAACAGTTTCAGGAGGGATAAAATTGCAGGGGGAGTGGGACACCAAGGACAGATGCAAGCACATAAATATCAAGGAGATGCTTGCTCTGATCAAGGCACTCAACTCTCTAAACCATCTTTGATCCCCAGGACCTCTTCAAGTTGTTATAGACAATAACACAGTCCTTTGGTACATCAACAAGCAAGGGAAACCAGGTCAACCCCACTTTGCAGACTAGCCATGTTACTCAGGGATATAGCTTCACAGCACAGTCTCACTCTACAGGCACCCTACTGTCCATCAGAGCAAAACTGTGGCAGACATGCTGTGTAGGACCAGAGCAAACCCTCATGAATGGAAACTAAATCAAGGGTCTTCCAAGATTTGATCCATCTGTAGGAAGTTCCTCACGCAGACCTCTTTGCTTCTTCTCTGAACAATCAATAGCAAAATTATGTTCCAGGACTCCAAGCAAGAAGGCCTGGAAGATGGATGCCTTTTCTTTTCTTTGGACCAGAATGTTCCTGTATGCCTTTCTACCCTTTCCACTAATATCCGTGGTACTTCTGAAGATTCAGAAGAAATCCCCCAAGATCACTGTGGTGACTCCCTTCTGGTCCAGGCAACCATGATTCTCCCTTCTTTTGCAAATAGCAGGGAACAATTACCACAAGCTTCCTCAAAGACTGGATCTACTCACACAAGAACAGAGGTGTTTGATATACTTCAACATCAATCATCTTTAATTGACTGCCTGAATGATATGGTTTTATGCAATTTAGGCAATGCTGATCATTCTTTGTTAAAAGCTTCTGTTTTAGAGCAAGTTTTTTGAAAATTTGTGAAATATGTGATATTAAGGATAAACTTCTTTGTAAAGAATCTGCTTATATTTTAAAGCTCAATACTATGGTACCTGTAGGCTTAAATTTAGAGATTAATTGGAACCAATTACTATGTAATTGAATAATTAATTGATGAATGGTGTTATATAAAGTCTGTGTAAAGCTGTGTGTTTTGTATTACTCCTGGAAGGCTGTAAGCTGAGGCACTAGTGTTTTGAGTTTTTTATTAATCCTGTGTTTGTGCTGTGGCCAGTTGTGGATTACTAACCAGACTCTACCCTGCTTAGCTTCCAAGATCAGACAAGATTAGGCACATACAGGGTGGTACGGCCATAGATAATATTATATAACACAATGGTCGATTATATAAAACTGTAACAAACAAATTTACCAAATAAATAACATAAAAATAGGTTTAGCCATCATTACCCATCTTAGTTAATGGAGAAATAAAACATTTAAAAGTGCCAGGGTCTATCAGGTACCTCCTAATAGCGCAATAAATCCAGGTCCACTTATAGGTGGAATAGGACACAAAACTATGTCCCTAACAATAAGGTATTACTTATTTTTCAAGTGCTTTTTTCTTCAATAAACGTGTAATATTATAATTATCGTTCAAACCCAAGGGATTAAAAGCATTACAGCTCCCTTATTTCCATCTGTAGTGACCAAGCCCCCCCTCCCGTTTCGATGTACATACTTGCTCTATGATAACAAATTTAAAATCTTATTCTGGATATAATGTTAGATGTATTGCCAGAGCATTACCATTGTTCCCTTTCTTCATGTCATATAAGGGGTCTATATTAGAACACTGAAGTTTTAAAACTTTGAATGTTCTAATATCGACCCTAAAACAGCGAACGCTGAAAATAGCGAAGCTGCAGAACACCAAATTTTTTCCTAGGGAAAGAATTCGGTTGGCTGTTTCTGTGGCTTTGCTATTTTTAGCACTGTGGTGGAAAGTTACGGGTCGGGTTCAGGTAAGTGTGCAATTGTGCAGACGTTAGGGTTAGGGCGCGGGTTAGGTGAGTTAGGGTTAGGGCTCGGGTGAGGTGAGTGTGCGATAGTGGCAGACCTTAGGGTTAGGGTTTGGGTTAAGGTAAGTGGATAGATAGTAGTGTATGTACAGTTTAGTGTAGGGTAGATGTACGATTTTAAGTGTATGTGTGTGGATTGCTGTTTTTTTGTGTGCTTGTGTATTGTGTGTGTTTCTCGGAACAGCGAATATTTTCCCAGGGAAAAAATTTGCTGCTCCAGGTGTTCGAGATTTTAAGCTTCCAGTTAAAAGGGGTCGATGAATTAGTGTTCGCTTTTCTAAGTGTTTGCTAATTTAATATAGACCCCATATAAGTGCTCATAAATTTGAGCCATAAGTGCACACTCCATTTTCCCTATATAGAAAGATTTACATACTTGGCAGAGAGCAACATAAACAACTCTCTGGGTTTTACAATTAAATTTACCCATGATGCTAAACTTCCTATCATCGATAACACATTTGGCTCCTACACTGATCCATTTACAATAGTGGCATTGCCCACACGTCTTCATGAAATTCGTCTTACTATCATGTACTTTTAAAGGTCTTTCAAGTAAATTCTTAAAACTACTACCCTTTCTGTATACAGTCATAGGTCGTTCACCCATCTTAGTGTGCATGTCCACATCCTCCTTCATAATAATCCAATTTTTATTTAGCACCCACCTAATAATTTCACAATCCAAGCTAAAGCTTGTAATAAAGGAGCTCTGATAAGAGCAGGGGGTAACTTCTGCTATATTGTCCCTAATATTTACCCGATGTTGCAATGATAAAATGGGACTAAAAGTCTTCTTCCTCCTTTTTTCAATTACTTCTTTCATTAATATTTCATTCATACCCTTAGGGCAACCCCTTTTCAAAAGCATCCCTTTTATAAGGTTGCATTCATTAATAAAGTCCTCATCCTCAGTAACCATTCTAACTATTCTCACATACAGCCCCTTCATAATAGCCATCTTTTGATGTTTTGGGTGCATGCTAGAATAGTGTGGAATAGTGTTAGAAAAGGTGGACTTACAGTATACCTTAGACCTATATGTCCTTTTTAAATAGTCTTTCTCAAAAAGTATGTCCAAATAAGGTATTCTATCCTTTTTGACCTGTGCAGTAAGTACTAAAAACTCAGTATTTTTATAATGTATAGTACAGAATCATTAAGTCTCTCCCTGGTGTCCTTCCATATCAGAAACAAATCATCCAGGTACCTGTTATAAAATCTAAATGACCCTTTGGAAGCACCATTTAAAAGAAATTCCCTCTCCCATTTTACCATTACAATGTTGGCAAATCATGAACCAACATTGGATCCCATAGTCACCTCATTTAATTGCAAGTATGTATTCCCTTCAAAAGAGATAACATTATTTTTCAAAACAATTGCCAGTAGTTCCTCATACAGGTTAATTTTACTTTGCTCAATGTTCTTTTCCTGTAAAAAAAATCACAAAACCATTCAATACTCTGTTGGTGTGGAATTACGGAGTAAAGGTCTTTCACATCATCTTCTTCTCCTTTCGGCTTTTCCCATTAGGGGTCACCACAGTGGAACAACAATCTTCAGAACAATTGGCAGTGGAGTTTTATGGTGCTGAATTGCCAGCCTGGTGGCCAACCTTCCACAGAAAGCACAGACACACACACATTCACACCTAGGGCTAATTTAGAGTGTCCAATCCACCTGCAGCATGTCTTTGGGATGTGGGAGGAAACTAGAGCACCTGGAGAAAACCCACTTGACTGCATGGAGGACATGCAGACTCTGCACAGAAGGCACCCCAGCTGAGAATCTAACTAGAGAACCTCTTGCTGTGAGGCAAAGGTCTTCCACATCTACAGTAGCCAAAAGGTCATTGCCCCCAAATTCTAACTGGTTCATCTTTTCAAGAAAATCCCAACTGTCCTTACACATCTGTTTTTCTTCATTTCAAAGATGTTTTAACTTTTGGTCCAGGAATTTTGCACATGTGCTGGTAAGGGGCCCCATCCAAAATTGGTCTCATAGGTGGACCTGTAATGTTTTTATGAATTTTAGGGATCCCAAAAATAGCTGGGATAATAGGGGATGGCATATAAATATAGTTAAATTCATCAATAGTAATTCTGCCTTCAATAAACTTATCATTTAGTAGCCCTTTAACTTTCCTATGGGCCTGATTCAACTCATTACTACTGGCTAAAGTATAGGTGTCAGACCTTAAAATCTCTTCCATCCTCCTACTATATTCTTTTTTCTCCATAATTACCACACTACCCCCTTTAACTGGTTTCATGACCCTTAACTGTCGTCTCCTTAACTCATTCAATTTTTTCTCTTTATTTTTCGTGATATTGTATTTGTCCTGTTTGGAACCTCTATGCTCTAATGAGGCCCTAAGATCTATTTCACATATTTTTTCTTATGTTTGTAAAATGGGGTGTAGTGGTGGGTTATAAGTGCTGGCTATCCTTAAACCAGAAAACAGAGATGAAAAAACATTAAATATAAGGTTAAAATTCAATTTACATGTAAAATGCTTCAAGTCCATAATAACTGTGGTAAAGTTCAATCCCTTAGACAGCAAATTAGCAAGTTCAATATCAACTGTAAATGAAGAAAAATTGTAAATGCTAAAGTCACCCCCATCATTAGTAACAGTGTTGGGGTAAGCTGTAGAAAAGCATGCAGCTTCCCCTACCAGTTCCTTAGTAAGTTTTATCACCAAAGTTTGTTCTGCATTAAGGGGGATGTGCATAATAAGATTGCCCCCATTGATTCCTCCTCAAGGGAGTTTGCACATCTGTTTCAGCCCTTGACCCTTCTGATTCTTTTCTTTCAATCTCTCGGATCTCTGTAAAGGTGGAAAATCCGATGGGTTGTTAACAAATGGCCTTCCAGGATCATTTGTCCTCGCAGGATCATCGTGGGAGTGGTGGGTAGGCCTCTGTAGGTGCCCATTAGCGTTCTGCCCATCACCACTAGTTCCATTACCCCCACTCACTTCATATTCCCCTTGTGGTTGCTCTCGGAGGCCTCAGAACATCTTATAACCCCAAACCTGTGATGAGGGTGGAACAGGATAAGCCACCCCATTAGCATTGTCTTTGCAGTCCCTGTTAAGCTTTCCAGTTTTCCTCTCCTTTATTTTAACAAGCTGGTTGTCAATATGGGAAAAAAAATCTGTAAATGTTCCCTGTTATACGAACTATAATTCAAGTCGTTGGTAATAGTATTATTTAAGGCAATGATGTCTGCTGTCAAGCCTTCAATAACCTTGGTATTATGTTTAATCAAACATTCCATGCATTCTAAGCCCTGACAGTTATATAGGGCTAAAAGTTCCTCATGAAGAGGTGAGTCCTTTTCCAGGCCTGAAGGGTACCTCCAAAACCTCAACCCTTTAGGAACTATGTTAGATTTTTCACATTCCAAAAAATATACATTTTCTACTTGAAGCTTTTTAATTTTGAAAAGCTCATAATCATTTTCCCCCAACAAATCTTTAATGTTATTGTTCAAATGGTTAGGTAGCTGGGTGGAACTTGCAGAAAAGCAAATGTCCAAATTTAACTAGTCCTTGACATTTAAACAGTTACCAGCAGATAGTCTGATATTACTATTACTGTGACTTACCCCAGAAAGATGCTGTGTTTCAGGGGTGGCCATTCCTTTCCCATTAAGTTTCCTTCTTTTCTAACCATGAAAATAGGCCAAGTGAATGTAAAACAAAGATTTAAGACAAAACTGTAAGAATCTCTAGCGCCTCGGCTATACAAGCCTTTACAGAGTATGCCATTTTCTTCATTCTCCCCACTTTTATACATATCAATTTTCTTCAATTAATTAATAAAACAATCTTTCAATTAACAATTAATAATAAAACTAACATTACATCTGTGGTGTGGTTTAAGTTTCTTTCTTTCTCCAAGTTCACTTTGGTTAATGGGCTGAAGAAAGCTGCTCAATAAAGAGGGTTAAGTTGCCAGTTCCATTCCAGACTTCATTTAAATCATTCAAAGAATCTCCAAAATGTAACTGTGTGGCTGCAGGTCCTCCTTCCTCCATTCCTCTCTGTATACACCACCAAAAACCCAGGAAGACACAAACACCACTGCTGTGAACTAGGAACCAAACAAGAAGGAAGGCAGTGAAGTAAACCACAGCTCCAAACAGTTTTAAAATGTAGATATTATTAATAAACCAACTTGTTCTTTAACATGTGTAAAACTCTGTAAAAAAATAAATAAGCACTTTACTTCACTGTTTGGAGCTCTAGTTTACTTCATTGCCTTCCTTCCTGTTTTGTTCCTAGTTCACGGCAGTGGTTTCTGTGTTTTCCTGTGTTTTTGGTAGGTTCATTTATCGGTCATTTCAGCATGTCTGCCAAAGGATCCTCCTCTTTCAAGGCAGTCTCACGACAAAATGTTCTTCATAGGGGTTTTGCAGAAGAGGCCTGCAAGTAAACCGATGGTCACGTCTTAGGATCTTAATTTTGTGTTAGAGAAGCTTACAGTTGCTCCATTTGAAGCAACTGATCTGGCTGATTTGAGGTTTTTAACACGGAAAACAGTTTTACTGGTCAACACTACTTCATTTTCTGGGACAGGGTTTCTTTGTAGAAACTTCATATATGGCTTTTTGGAAAGGGTTGGATTCTAGAAGCAGAAACTTAGTCCTCTGTACATACTTTTATAATGCACTATAAGCTTAAGCTTGATTCCATCTCTAGGTGTAGATCAGGCTTTGCAAGGACCATTCTCCAGGGGATCCTGGACTCTTCTCCTTCCACCTCCCAAATGTAGTAAGCTAGGGTAATCTACTCATGCAGCTAAAACTATTTCGGCAGTAATCAACATGATGAACATAGTACAGTTGTGTAAATTGAACTTACCATAACAATAAATGTTTAAATGCCCACTGCTGCATTAGTCGCTCCCTCCTTCCATCCCCCTTGTTTTTTGGTGTGTTTTTATGTCAGTGTATAGGCATTTATTTTTTGTTATTCCTAGCATTGTCCTTTTAAGGATCAGCTTCCCTCTGTTTGCTGGCAGGAAAGCTCTGAATGGCTTTGTACCCAAACTTGCCTTTTAGTCGGTTCCCCTTCATATAATCGAATTTCTCTAAACTCGAAAGTCATAAACTCAAAACCAGAATCTCGAATTTAGAGAAACTCGAACATGTGAAAGGGACAAAAAAAAAATTAATACCTTTGAAATGTTTTCGCAAGGGGGCTTCACCCCCCTGCACCCCCCACACCCCCTACTTAAATATACCTACTCCAAGATCACACTATAGTGAAGGAAAGGGAAATCTCCCATTCCACGCTATACGTGTAAGTGCAAAACAGAAGATTTTCCATTCCTCCGCTATAGTGTGGTCACGGAACATTCACATTTAAACTGCTAGGGTACAGGGGGACCTGGCCCCCTGCAATAAGGTAAGTTAACTTTTTATTTTTTTAAACCTAAGGCTCCCATTCACCATTTCGAGTGAATGGAAGTTGAAGATTCTGGTCTCAAGATTATGAATTTTGAGCTTCCATCCATTCAATCTTGTGAAGGGGAACCCTTTTAGTCAGCTCATGTCGAATGCCTTGACAGTTTGAGCATGTGGATGGTGCCCTGAAGCTTTGGAAGCTGGCTGTCTCTTATATCCTTGGAAGGATGTAACCCATATAGCTAAGGCTACTGAAGCAGTGATCATTCAAACATCATCTGTTATGGTATGTCTCTGGCATAAGGTTAAATTGCAGTGACTTTAAAGACAGAACACAGGTGATCTAGGGTTCAAATCCAGATAACACTTATTTTGGGTGGGTGGGTTTGGCACAATGGTTAAGAAATTCACCTCATAAACTAGAATGTATTCGGTTTGATTCTGACCTCAGATTATTGCCTAAGCTTAGAATAGCCCTTCTGGGCAATTAGCCTAGTATTCACCTGTGAACCTAAGTTCAACTTACACACTTGTACTTTCTTGTTGTTGCTGTCAGAGTGGTGTTATTTTCACCTTTGTTTATATAGTTAGAGTTATAATTCATTTTGCTTCTTTGTTGAAGTGTGCAAGGTTCCTGCCTCCTTCATCAGCAAAAAAAATGTTCTCTACATCTACATTTTATAGGGAGTTCCTTGAGTGTTCCTGACAGTTGGACTGCATGGAAGGAGCCTAAAGCTTTGGGAAACTGGCAGGTGTAGGGAGTGAAAGACCCAAATACTTAGGCTACTTGCCTGGTGATCCATTAGAACATCTACTGTTATGGTAAGTTTACTTACACAACTTAACTTTTGTTGAAGGGAGACAAGCATTACAAAATATTACATAAATAATGATGATCCAGAAGGAATAAAAACATAAAAAATATCATTAGTGTTGGTGAGTTTGAATGGAAAGAAAACATTTGATAAAATCTATTGGGATTTTATGACTAGGTCAATGGCAGCATTTGTGCTTCCCAATAAAACAATATAGTTAATAAGGAGAATATGTGAAGGCTCAGCAAGAATAATGGTGGGAGGAGTACTCTACAACAGTTTGGGTTTGAGCAAAGGAACTAGGCGTGGCTGTGCTTTTTCTTATTTGTTGTTGGCATTATATTTGGAGTCTTTCGAAAAAAAATAATGGGTTCACAAATCCAAGGAAGTAGCTGATATGACAGCTGAGAAAAAAATGACTTTGTTTGCATATTAATTTTAAATTGTACTGAACAAATTCCGACAGACAGTTTTAAAACTTCTTGTTTGGGATACAAAGTAAATGAAGATAAAAACAAAGGCAGTAGCAATGAACTTTGCGCTCACACGAGTTAATCCCACAGCATCCATATTTATGGGGGCATGACAAAATGACATACTGAGCATATGGGTTTGTAAGTTCATAAGACATTCAAGCAACTCTTGTGAACACTTATGTCTTGCCAGTACCCACTCTTAGACTGCAATCTGTCTCTCAATGAGGGTTAGACCAGTCAATCCCAGGGTAAATTTGGGAATTCCCATCCAATCATCAAGGACTTAACTGAAGGATGATAGACTATCACATTGCTTACTTTGCAGTGGGTGTCTATTCCAGAGATGGGGATGGTGTTCAGGGATGAACCTATCCCTCCGCTGTGTTTTATTTATCTGCTGGTGAAGATTTAGATGCCCGGTTATGGTATTAGAGAAAATATTTTATTTACGAAGATACAAAAGATCCATCTCCACTGGGACCCTAATGGCATGGAAGGAAAAGCATAGCTCTCCCTTCATGACTCTATAATCTACTGAATAAAGAAACAGTACTTATGGTCTTTGCAGGTAGCTTAGAATTTCTAAGCCAGTGATTTCTTGCTAAGGAACCTTTGGGGTCTCTCAATTTGTTCAGTATGTCTAGTGAGGAGCATCTCAAAGGGGGAATTATACTGAATAATTTTCCTATTGATGTTGAGTATAAGGGGACAATGATCTGAATGAAATTCATTTGGCAATTAGTTCTG
Source organism: Protopterus annectens (assembly GCF_019279795.1). Classification (NCBI taxonomy): domain Eukaryota; kingdom Metazoa; phylum Chordata; order Ceratodontiformes; family Protopteridae; genus Protopterus; species Protopterus annectens. The sequence continues at coordinate 1,677,541,662 of NC_056735.1, read as the reverse complement.
CCGAGTAGGAGTTTCTGACTGCTGCCATTACATGATGATCAAGGAGAGAGATTTATCAACTCAAGTTTCAAGGTCCCTAGCAAGATTTTTATTTTAAAGTGGGCCGTTGTCTATGTTGTATGCTAGGGGAAGGGTTGTCTACCAAATTTGACAATATTGTACTTTTTCGCATTTGATTTGAGCCCATTTTTAGTACACCAGGTATTAATGAGAGTAAGATGTTCATGATTCCTACTGTTACAGTTGCCTTTAGGCTACATAAGTTGTATCTTGCCCATGATACAAAAATCAGACACCTTCAGAAATCTGACTCCCTTCCACACATTCACTCTGACTGCTGAACGGCCAGCCTCAAGGAGGGAAATCAAAACTTAGAGTGAATCTTTCTTGTCACCTCAAGGAGAAGCAGCTTTGTGTCTTCACAGGAGTAGCAACGGACAACAAGCTTCATTTCTGGCAGATCAGCCCCACAGCGGAAGCCTTCCACACAGAAACTATCGCCCTTTTCAGAAAATATTATTTTATTTATTTTTTTTGACTAAAGCATTATTTCCTGATTTGATGTTGCCCTTCTTATTCTTCCTCAACATATGGGATACAGATCTGATCCTCAGATTCAACTCAGATGCATTCCATAGACTTTGGATCCAACTCTCGAGCTTCTGTCTCTACCTATAATGCCCTAGTCCATCCTCAATACCTCAGATATCATTTGCTGCCATCGCACAAGGATGTGGATCCTCTCTCATAGCATTATTTTAATGTCTGTATAGCTGTAGGTGTATTGTTCTTCTCCAATTATTCTATCTTTATATTCCTTTATATATTTTATTATACTTTAATATATTAAAACCTCCTTCTAGTTAGCTTTTGTTTTTACTGTGTCAGGCCTTCTACTGTAGTAACAGTAGATTCCATAATTACCATTGTTGATACTCTTTCTGCTTTTTCTTTTCCTTTGTTCCCACCCTTTTAACAGGGTGTTCTTAATTACCATTGGTGCTAATTTCTTACCTATTTAAAAAAAAAAAAATACCTTTTCTTTGTTCTATATAGCTTCTTTCTGTGGCTTTTCTGTCATGGCTGATGGGGTTTTAAGAAATCCACGTCTTGTGGGCATAAAATCCCTAACTCAGATACCCACAGGGAGTATGTTTATTGCTTAGGAGTGGCACACTTAGATACAAATTGTTCTATTTGCACAGAGTTTAATACTAGAGCTGTATCTGTCAGGTGTAACAAGCTTGTCCTCAAGAGCTTGCTTCCACCTGCATCTTCTTCCTCATCAGAGGCTCAAACCCCCTCAAATCTTAAAGGCAACTTTGGAGGACAGGAAGCGTTCTCCTCAAAAGTCTCCAAAACGTTCCTCAGAGCCACCAGAGAAAATTCACAAATCTACAGATCCGAGTTCATCGGATCTGAAAAGACAGACTATGGACCCTAAGGTTTTGTATTCTAAGCCTTCAGATCCCATTGTTATATTATCCGGCCCTACCAACCAGATTATGGATCTGAAACCATCAGATCCCATACCTAGCATATCATACATGCCAAGGACTCGCTCCCCTGAGTTTACCTATCTTCCTCTTGGCTCCATTCTCCTTTTATGCAAACAACAAGAAAGCATTCCATATCACAGTCCACTACATCATTTATCCATCAGGTCCTACAGGAGTCTGTCTGAAGCGAATGTGGATTGGATTATGAGAATGTTCCTCAGCCCTCAGATGGGTGTTTCCATCTCCCACTGGATTCGTGAGCCTTCCTGCCACTACCCATACAGTTTTATCTCTCCAATCCTTGCTTTGGTTTTGGAGCCCCAGGATCTGACAGCTCAGAGAGTTCAGATGTCAGATCTAAAGAGAATTACTTCTTTGACTCTGGCAGTCTCCATGAGCAGTTCCACTCCTATGCCTTTGGATCAGGGACAAGTCCCGGAGCTGAAGCATCAGTGTTGGATCTTTTAGGCCAGGGTTTACTTCAGTGCAGTCAGATCCAGCCCTTTCCCCTCAGGACCTCAGCATTTGATTGCTCAGGTCCGGTTCCCTCCTCAAAGCATGGATAGGGTTGGAGTCCTAATCTCCCTGTGTTGGAACATTCGGCTCTGGTGCAGATGGCCATGGCTTCTCTGGGTACATCTGCCTTCAAGGTTGTGAAAAGGGTTTAATCTTATTCTAGGGATCCAGCCTCTGATGCATCCTTGCATTCTACCCCATTTTCCTCTATGGTTCCAAGCTCTGATACCATCAGACCTACTCCACAGGGACGTCCAATTCCATCTAGCTTCTAGTCAGTTCCTATGGAACAACTACTCCTCTCTTTGGACACTTCCCCAGAACACCCCCTGAGGAGGTGCACTGGAAGAGAACATGCAAGAGGAGGCACATAGATTCCATTTTGGACTCTTTCACTGAGGATACTGATTTCAATGAAGGGGAATAATCCCCCTGATCACCACCTGATGATGTCTCAGTTGGAGACATTTTAGAGATCCTTAAGCAAAAAGGTGGCTGGTTCTTCAATATTCCTTCTCCTGAGGAGTCAGTATTTCTGGAGACTTTAAGTGCTGTACCATCAACGTCTTGGGTGACTTCCCCAGCCGATAAGCTTATTGACCTAGTGTCTCACCAGGCATGGAAGGAACTGGATTTGGTTAAACCTATCACTTGCCACTCAGACAAGATTTTAGCCCCTCCAAAGGATAAACATCACAGGAGTAAAGGAGTCCCTGTCAATGCAATGGTTGTGGTGGTAGCTACCAAGAAGGATCTTACTGAACAGAGGTCCTCTGTCCACCCCCCCATCAGACAATCTAGGGCACTGAACATATTTAGAAAGTGCATATTTGCTTCAGTGACCTTTGCCCTGAGGTCCCTGAATTACCTGGCACACTTTACAAGACTACAGAGAGATTTGACCAAAGAAACATCAAAACCTCTCTTGGAGTCCATGTCTGCAAAGAATTAGAAAAGATCATCTTCTCAGCTGACCACTCTTTTATCTATTTCCAGTGTGTCTGTGAGGTTGATCTCTCACACAGTAGAAGGCACGTCATGTGTGGCTGGTTCAGGCATTGTCATAAGGAGACATGTCTGGATCCAGCTATGCAACTTTGTGGAGGTTTTCAATTCTTCTTTCATCAATACTCCTTTTGATGGAGCATCCTTGTTTGGCCCTTCTGTGAAAGAAATGCTTTCCCACAGTGAACAAAAAGGAAAGACACTGTCTGCCATAAGGATACAATTTTCTTTCCCTCAACAAACTTTTTCAAGGAATCAGAGATGTGGCAAGAAAATGTGGTTCCATAAATCCCAAGGATCTTTCCAGAACTCACGCGGAGACAACTTCTTCAGAGGCAGAGGAGAGAGTTTGAATGAAAGATGTCATCCATGCAGCACAGGAGGCCTGCAAAATCAGGGTTCCCAAGATTCCTTCCTAGATAGAACCTTCTAACACTCCTGAAGGACTGCCCAACTGCCAGCCTCTGGAGACAGTCTGGGGACTCTTATCCTTGCACCCAGAAGCCTGGGCTGCTATAAAAAAGATTATTGGGTACTAAAAATAATATCCAGAGGATGCTTCATACCTTTTTCCCAGATACCCACCTCCAGAAGGAACATGCTCCCCAATATTACACCCAGTCAGAGGGAAGCTGCAGCACAAGAAATTCAAAAGCTGCTGGAGTCATCCAGGAGGTCCCACCACACCAAAGAGGATTCAGAACTTACTCAAGATTTTTTTTAGTGTCAAAAAGGACAGGGAACCTGAGACCAATTTTGGATCTAAGCAATCTGAACCAGTTTGTGAGGAAATCAGAGTTCCATATGGTCACGGTTCAGTCCATTCTACCTCTTCTACATAAGGATGATTGGATGTGCTCCATCGATCTTCAGGATGCATACTATCACATCAAAATAGATAGGTTCCCAAAGACATTTATGCTTTAGGTTGTGAACCAGTCACTCCCAGGTCAGAGCCCTGCCTTCTGGACTCACCACAGCGCCAGAGTGTTTATCAAGTGAATGGCAATGGTAGCAGCTCATCTGTAACTACAAGGGTTCTGAGTGTTTCCATATTTAGATGACTGGTTTCTCACCACCCAAACCATGCATCTCCTAGAAAGTTCAAGGACTATTTGCTCCAGATTTGCCAGTCACTAGACATAACATTCAGTACTGCCAAATCCAAACTGATACCAGTACAGTGCCTGGAGTTCATTGGTGCCCACCTGAACACAATAAATTGGATTGTTTCCTTACCTTCTCAATATGTATGCATACTCAGATCTCAGGTTCATCAAATTCTTTCTCATCCTGCTCGTCCTGCCAGGCTTAATGTTCAAGCCTTAGGTTCCATGGCTGTGTCAACAGCATTAGTCCCATTAGCACATTATTTTATGTGTGTCTTCAATGGACTGTAGCTGCTCAATGGTCTATTCCTTGACAGTCCCTATCCTTTCCAATCAGACTTACTCAGATATGCAAAAGTCATATTCACTGGTGGATCCATTCAGACAACATTTAACTAGGTCATCCTTTTGTCCTGTCTTCCCCATTAGCCACAGTGACCACAGACACCTTCCAGTCGGGGTGGGGGGCATCACTTGGAAAGGATGGCCCAAGGTGTGTGGTCCCCCAAGAGACCAATTCACATATCAATGTTCTGAAGATGAGATCAGTCCTTTTAGCGCTGCAGGTATTTTAAGATGCTCTTCCTCTAGGGACCATTGAGATTCAAACTAACAACATGTCTGTGGTCTGGTATATCAACAAGCAAGGGGAACCTGATCTTATTTCCTCTGTTGAGAAGATATGACAGCATGGCAATGGGTGATCTCCTCTAACTGCTCTCTAATAGCAATGCACATTCTGGGGAAATCCAACATACTAGCAGACAAACTCAGTAGGTACATGCTGATGCCTCATGAATGGTCTCTCAATCAATCAGTGGCGGAGGAAATTTTACGTCATTGGGGCCAACCTTGCTGTGACCTCTTTGCATCTTCCCACAACAACAAGTGCAGCTGGTATTTTTCCCTGATCCCCCCCACAAGGGAGGCACCAAGAGATGATCTACTCCATGTATGTCCGTCCAGTCTTCCTTATGCCTATACCCCAATACTGCTGATTCCAAAATTTTTACAGAAAGCCAGTCAGTTGAAGAAGTTGGTCATCCTCATTGCCCCTTTTTGCCATCTCCAGGTGCGATTCCCCTTTCTTTGGTCTCAGCTTTGCTATCCTCCTTGGATACTGGACCCAAGTCCAGACCTCTGGTCACATCCCTCAGGGATAAGCATCCCAATATCCCAGCACTCAAAATAACAGCAGGTCCACTAATAGCCAGACAGCCCAGACTTTCTTCCCCAATACATGCCATACTTTTATCCTCATAAAAAGACTTCAATGAAAGGATATACAAAAGTAAATGCAAAACATTTTCAATCTGGGCTCTGGAAAATGACATTAATTCATTCACTGCCCCTGTGTCAGTGATACTATACTTTTTAGCTTTCCTATTTAAAGAAGATGCTAGTTTTTCCACAATCAGAGTACAGTTGGCAGCCATTTCAAATTATCCCTCCCTGGGATTTAACAGTAATACTGCAAGGATTGACTCAAAAGCCCTTCGAGCCTTCAGCAAAAACTGACTTAAAGTACCTATCTTGGAAAACAGCCTTTTTAGTGGCTATTACTTCAGCTAAAAGGATATCTGAACTCTATGTCTTTTATTGAAAGCTCCTTACATTATTTTTCATAAGGACAGGGTTACCTTACAGACCAACCCTTCTTTCCTACCAAAAGTGGCTTCTGAATCTAATATTAACCAAACCATTCATCTACTGGTATTCTTTCCAAAATTTTCTAACAAAGGAGAATACATGCTACATCTGTTGGATGTGCATAGATAATTATTTTTCTGCTTAGTAGACTGGGATCTCTGACTTCTAAAGTTACATTGGCCAAATGGATAACTAACTGCATTTCCTGGATTTATTCTCAGCAAGGCCTTTCTCTACCAAAACCTCCTAAGGCCCATTCAGCTAGATCCATGGTCACTTCATCTGCATTTTGGTCACAAACTCCCATCAATGATATTTGCACAGCAGCCACATGGTCCAATGCTCATACCTTGTTACTCATTACAAATTAGACTTAATTTCAAAAACAGAGCTGCCTTTGGTTCAGCAGTTCTCTGGAATATCCTTCCATGAGGGCCATCCAAGATTAACTTAGCTGTGGTTTCTGTCCCATACATTGAGGAAGAATAAAAAGGATAACATCAGATATAGAAGTTATGTACTCACCATAACTAGGCATCTGTGTCATCCATTTGCATTCTTCCTCATCTTATCCCCACTCCTTCCCCCTTCCTGTCATGTTCTGGACTGACCTGATGGATATTTTGTTTGGAACCTATAGTTCTGGGTTTCAGCCCTCATCTAATTTCTGTTCTATAATTTACTGAAATCATTCAGACAGCAAACTCAGTCTGAGGTATTGGGGATGGACTAGGGTATTATGGGTAGAGGGAGGAGTTTGAGAGTTGGATTCAAAGTCCATGGAATGTAGCCGAGTCAGATCCAAAGATCGGATCCTTACCCATACGTCGAGAAAGAATGAAAATGAACAACACAAATGCTTAGTTATGTTGAGTACATAACTTCTGCTTTAAGAAACTCAGTAATTTTTTACAGTATAAGAAGTTTCCTGTTAGTGGCCACTATCTTTATTATTTTGCGAATTGTACTATTTGGGGATTATTTTGTGGAAAAATATGTGCTGCTTGTGTAAAGTTTGAATTTATGACTAACATTATCAACGGGAAGTATATTGTAGTGTGCATGTAGTGCTTGTGTAGACTTTGTGACATCTTACCTGCCATTTTTTCTGTCAGTGCATCTAAATTTAAAAAGAGTAGTCTGACATGGAATTTTGTGTGCTGCTTTTGCATTTACTATAAAGGGGACTGAGCAAGGCAGCATGAGGTTAGGTAGGCTGCTTTTGAACACTTAGTAACTACTTACCTTCCTACTCACTCATTCCAGTGATGCTTACCGGCTTTGACACCACTTTTTCCTTGGCTACTGCATGGACATTTACTCAGTTCCTGCCAGCTCTTATCTCTCTGTACCTAAAAAGAAAAAAACAACATGCTAATCAGCCACGGTTGTTGATGTTGCAGGCTCAGTCTATGCACCAGCCAATGGTGGGTGGACCTGCAGTGGTCATTTATTGTTCCTCAGACCACTCACATACTTCTCCAGATTCTTCTGGTGTAGTCCTTTTGGCCACCATGAACCAGGTGGTGGCCCTGTCATCTTCAACTGTTCCAGTGTCCAGTCTGGGAATGGGAGAACCATCTTTTCTAGGTCATGGGGACACTCTGGAAGATGCTTGTCTGGGTAACTGAGGGAACAAACATCAAAACCAGGCAGACGTTCTATCTCCGAGTCAGTCATCATCGCATTGTTATACTGCTAAAGAAAAAAATAAATGGTTAAACATTGTTCTTCTGAAGAAATGGTTTATGTCAAAAAGATGATTTCCTTACCTTAGTCAGACACTTCTTACAGACTGCAAATACTGGTGCTCAGAAGCATTTAGCTCAAGGCAGCATTAATAAAGAAATTCCTGAGGACATTTGGTCTGATGATTCTGATATTGATAGGGATATTTTTTTTCTCATACAGATTCCCAAGCCCAAATCTCAGATTCAGAAGATACTTGCACAACTCAATCTCACATGGAATAATTTTCTTTTATTAGACCACTGCCAGGATGAATTAGGTGTTTTAATGGGAATAAATCGCAGTTCTTCCTGAACTAAGAAGATATTATGATATTTTACAAATTGATATGCCTCTTTCTGCACCCATTCCTCCCATTCTACATTGGAGAATGTCTTAAATGTGATGTAATAACTCTGATAGCTAACCATCAGTCCCTAACATGGCAGACAAATCATCATTTTACTAATTACCATTAGTATCTCAAAACAATTCATTTATTTTTTTCTCACCTTATATCTGAACCAGTAGCAGTATCTATTCCCTCTCCAGCTGGCAACAGACTGATCCTTAATATCAACCCTTCTCCTGTGGAAAAAGAAGGCAAGTAATTTGACTGTTTGGGCAAGAGAATGTTTTCTTCTTCTACTTTAGCTTTCAGAATTATTTATTATAAAACAAATATGTGAAAGTTTATAGTAAGTTATATGGACAGTCAGAGTGATTTTTCTGCCACTCTTCCTATAGAAGGTAGCTCCATTATAAATCCTATTGTTTACACCCTTTATCAGGCTAATAAACATGTTTTAAATAGTGTATATGACTGTGCATATACTGTGTCTAGGGCCACTTCTACTGCTACAGTTATGAAGAGATATGCCTGGATACATAATCAAAAGTTTACTGATAAGGTAAAGTCTGAAATTTTAGATTTTACTTTTGATAAAGAGTTTGTTTGGCATGTCTGCAACACAGGTTCTCAAACAAGTTGATGAAAGAGGGAAGTTAATACAGCCAGTATCTAAGATTTTTTGGGTACCCCAGTATAAATCTTTCCAGTCTCCCTCTGCTTTTAAACACCCAAACAAACAATCTATGCCATATTCTGGCAAACAGGGAACAAATAAAAGAGATGGCTGGAGGGAAATAGTAATACAAACAGGGGTACTTTCATAAAAAGGATCAGTGTAATATTTCAAAATGACTGTGCTATCCTCCACCACCACCCCCACCCCACCCCACTTACCCTGCAGCCAGTATCTATGCAAATCTGTCCCAGAAACTGTCTCTCAACATTCCCCTTTGGCTACATATTGATCTGATGTTATCATTTTCATTCATTCCTCAAATGATAGGTCTCGGATCCAACTCAGCCACTTCTTCCAGATCTTCAGATCCAAATTCTCAAGCTTCTCCCTTTACCCATAATGTCCCACCAACCTAACATACCTCAGATCTCTTTTGCCACCATATCGCTATAGATGCAGATCCTCTCGCTCTTAAGCTATTGGTGTTTCTTCTAGGTTAAAACAGCGAGGTCTTCAAAATGTTTCTCCTTAAATAGGCTACCTCCTGTTTTTTTCTGTCATCTTCCTCTCTTTTTTCCAGTAATTGTCATGTGATGGTCTCCCTTTGTGATTTTTACCGAGAACTTGGTATTTCTGTCTAGTACAGCTGGTATTTTGTGTTTCTTCTTTCTGTCTTCTTCCTACCCCTTTTAGGGTTTTCCTGTCTGCCATTTGTTGGTAGTTTTTCCTGTCCTCTAAAAAAAAAAATTATTTCTTCTAACTTTCTAAATTTTATAGTGTTTTTTTTTTCCTTTGGGTCTTTCTTTACTTTAGGTGTGCCAAGATGGCTGATAAACCAATTGGCTTCAAGAAATGCATCACCTGTGGGCACAAAATACCTAATTCAGATGCCCACAGGAAATGCATCTACTGATTGGGCTCTGTCCCTTTCAATGCAGATTGTACCATTTGTGCTGGCTTCAACTTCAGGGCACTCACTGACAGATGAAATAAACTTTTTTGAAGGGTCTTCTTCCTTCCCCTTCTTCCTCTATTTTTGGCTGGGGCTCAAGCCCCATCAAAGAAATCTAACAAAGGGAGGACCGACTCAGCTCCCAAGGACAAAGACTCTAGAAAGAGATCTCTGGATCCTGTGATATCTTCAGCTCGTTCCTCAGAGCCACCTCCAAAAGTGTCAAAAAAGCCAGATCCGACCACTTTGAATCCCTCTGTTCCAAAATCAGAATTGCCTCAAATCCAGTCACCTCTTACTTTACTGGATCCAATAACTTCTCAACTCCCTTCTCCTCTTTTTTGCAGGTGTCTCCTCACAAGCACTCTAGGTGACCATCCATTAGCTCCTCTCTGAGGTCTTGCAGGAGTTTATCTGAGGGTGAAGTGGATAGGATGATGAGGAAATTCCTCAGAGCTTAGATCCAGATGGAGGTAATTCTGACTCCATCGCCCATCGGATCCATGATCCTGCCTGTCACTAGTTCCCCTTTAGTTTCTCCTTCTCCAGTCCTATGTGCTGTTGGATCCCATGGATCTTAGATCCCTGAGGATGTCCTCACTGGATTTGAAAACAGTTCATTCTTTGACTCCAGTCACTTCGCTGAGCCGAACAGCTCTCAGCCTTTCAGAGCTGGAGGACTCTCGGAGCCAAAGCATCAGCACTGGATGCAGGGAATCAGAGTCAACTCCAAAGTTGTTGGAGCCATCCCTGCTCCTCGGGAGCTTCAGCTCTGGACAGCTCAGGTCTGACTCCATCCTCAGGTGGAATCTTTACAGGATTTCAGGGGTCTGCAGTGCAGGAAATGTTAGCTCTGCTGCCTCCATCTTCAGTTCCTGTAAGTGCTCTGCCTTCAAGATTGTGGAGAGGGGTTTCTCTTTACCTAGAGAAAGGACATTCCTACCTCCCTCAGATTAAATCACTCTACCTCCTTCAAGTGTTTCCACTGAGCCTTGTTCTTCCATTCCACTGGGACACCAGATCAAGTCTTCATTCAGTCTCTCAGGACTCCCCTAACACTTCTGAATCCTGCTGATGATGTTCCTTGGAAGAGAATGTGTAAAAGGATACACTTAGATTTCCCTCAGGATTCTCTCTTATAGGACACCGATTTCGATGAAGTGGAAGGGTCCCCCAAATCTCCACCTGAAGGCATCTCCTTTTCAGACATTCTTGATCTCCTAAAATATAGAGGTGGTTGGTCTTCTGGCACCCCATTCCCAAGAGGAGTAAGTGTTCCTGGAGGCTTTTGGGTCTGGCCCATCGACATTTTGGGTGACCTCTTCCCAGCTGATGAGCTTATAGACCTTGTTTCTCACTGGACACTTGGGGATGGGCTTCACAGTATCTGGTTTCTTCCAGGCCCAGATAAATTTCTTGCTCACCCCAAGGATAGGGCACACTGGAACAATGGGGTCCCAGTTGATACCATGGTTGTGGCAGCAGCCATGAAAAAAGATCTTGCAGAGCAGAGCTCTTCTGTCCAACCCCCTAACAGCGAGTCTAGGGCCTTGGACAGATTCAGTAAGCACATTTATGCTTCAGCGATCTTTGCTGTGTGGTCATTGAATTACTTGCCACATTTCATGAGACTGCAAAGATATTTGACTAAAGAACTCTCGAAATCTCTTTCTGGGTCAATATCTGCAGACCAAAATAGACTCTCCTTGCAACTGGACACCCTTTAATCTTTTTGAGTATCTTTATTGATCTGTTCCCTCTTCTATACTCTTCTAACAGTGACACTAATTGTCTTAATTGCTTTATAGTTTTCTCTATTTGATACTTACATGATGGCATTCAATTTCTCCCCTTCCTTTCCCTTAGACCCTGTGTTCTTGTGGTAGAATTTTATCTGTTTTTAATTTAGCTGCACAGTATTATATCCTGTTTACTTCTGTTATATTGCATGAATCTCTATGGACAGTCCTAATTACTGTGTTCATTTATTTTATCAAGCTTCTGACTTTTTGGGTTTTATTGCCCTTTTTTAGTCTATTTATTTCATTGATCTTAATACGTGTATCTGTCTCTATTAAATCAAGCAACTCTTCTCTTAGCTCATTTTCTTCTAAACTGAGGGCACATGTTTTGTTCTCTATTTCCTGAGAGCATTCTAAAGAAAGTTCTATAGCATCTTCCTGTGGCACATCCTCTTCAATTTCATTCTGTGTCATCTGTTGCTCTGTCATATGGGAACTCACTGACCTATCACTCCTCAACATTGACTGCTTCAGAGTTGACACAGTTTCCTGCTCCTTCCCTTGCTGTCCAGTTTCAAGTGAACACCATGTAGATGGAGTGCTGATATTCCAGTGCCTTTTTTTTACTCAAATGATTTTTATTTTGATGAAATAACACAATAATTTAATACATTCATAACATTCAATAACTATTTACAGTATTTACACTCAGCCTCACAAAAAGGATTCAGATAAAAACATTTGTAGTTAAATAATAAGTTAATATATAAACTATGATAGTTAGGAAGAGTTTGGTTCCATCTGTAGGGTATCAATCAGATTCAAAACTTTCCTCCAGGGACTATTAACCAGTGGCTTAGGAAAAGTTCTTAACTCTTTAGTTCTTTTCTCCAGTAGTCTGCATTTCTTCAGCAATTATAGGAATTCCTCCATTGTGGGTGCTACATTAGAGTTCCATCTTCTTGTTATACATTTTCTGGCTATTGCTAACATTATCCACAACAAATACAGGTCATCTTTCTTTATATTATTACTATTAACAGCATTCAATAAAATTAAAGACATTGTCAAAACAAAAATATCAATATAGATAGTTTGAAGAAATTTGTTAATCTCATTCCAGTATGGTTTAATATTAGTACAGTCATAAAAAATATGAGACCATCTCCAACATAACTTGCTGTTTGAAGGGTTAATTTTTGAGAGTTTCACAGATGTCAAAAAGGATCTGTGTAGAAATTTCCAATGAAAAGCCCTCTGGAATTGTGAGTAAGAAGTTAGTTTAACTGAAAATAAAATGTTTTATCTTCCATTGATAATGATACTTGAAACCCTTTAGTTAGGTATTGCCAGTAAGAATCTTTAGGAGCTGTCTTATAGGTCTTATAGACAATTGCAGTGCCCTTTTGATTGTTGATTATTTGGTACATTTTAAGAGCAGACAGGGGTTCTGCATTCCTGAGTGTCATCCTTTGTATGACATGGCTAGTAACTATGAACTTGTTGTCGGTTTGTCAGTCATTCCCGATTGCAATATTACCAGCTTACCAATTTTTTTTTTCAATATAACACAGGCAATTAATTCTTCTAGGGCAGCAGACACTGAATTTGTAGATGAAACACTGAAATGTAAAGTTGTTTGACAGTAGCAATCTCTTCATTAGTTACAGATCTCCTTAATGTGGAATTATTCAGATGGCTTACTTCTGCAGAGATTGTGCTTAATAACTGATATTGGTGGATTGTAATGACAAGTCTGAGTTGCCTTTTATGGTTGAAATTTTCTGAAATGGGTAGTTGTGTCATTACTGGTTGATACATTTTGTTTCATTGCTTACTGGAAGACTGTTCAAAACTACAAATTTAAAACACATTCTAACAAGTGGTGGTGTATTATGCAAGAAATATAATTTAATACAATCAGGAAGGTAAAGCAAAGAACACGTAAGTGTATGCATGGCCCAAAAATGCGTGCAGGAACCCTATGGTTTTTGGTTGTGTTTGCTTTGCACATGTGCAACAGATCCATCAGTACTGGGTCTGAGGAAGCCCTGTAAGCCAGGCAAAGATCCCCTGTCAGCAGCCTATAGGAGACTGAATGCAGAGACAGAGCCTTTAGGCAATCAATGTAAGACATGTTATTCTTGCCCTGAATTCTTCTGGTGAGAAAATTTTGTGGGTGTTCCAACTGTTGCAGTTGTCTGGTTAGATACATGACAAAGAGGGCAGTATATTCAATGATAGGTCTGATAAGGTTCAAGTAGAGTGGTAGCGTAACTTTCTTGGACCTGAATGCCATACTCTTACGTATAAGTTGGGCAACATAGAATGTTGTTGTGTCTTTCGGCTTTTCCCGGTTAGGGGTCGCCACAGCGGAACTCCGGTCCGCTAATGATTGGTAGTTGATTTTTACATGCCAAGTTACCAGCCTGATGCACAACCTTCAATGAAGGTACGCCCATTCATGCATGTCTCCATGCAGAAGACACTCTAGCTGAGAATCGAACCAGACAGCATCTTACTGTGAGGCGACAATGCTACCGCAGCACCACCATAGAATAATTTTTCTTATTATCATAACTACATGTGGTCAAAGGCCAGGTTACTGTTCACATATGTTTGGAGATCCCTTATTACTGGGTCAACTCTTAGGAGTGTTTTATTAATAGATTAACTTGCATTGACAGTTTCCTGCATTGACACTTTCTCAAAGGTCATTATAATGCATTTTTTGGCATTGAGTTTTAGGCCACGGCTTTGGCACCAGTCATGTCTCTGCTTTAAACCCATTTGGAAGATGTTTGTGTCTTAGGGACTTTGTGCTGGCTGTTGCTCTGCTCGCATCTATTCATTGAGTTGGCAGTCATTTCCAGTAGATAAAGTCTTCTGAGAAGACAAAGCCTTCTGTGATGCACTGAAAATATAATGGAGAATTTGCTCCTGAAAAGATTTCCCTTCCTGTGTACTGTAAAGATACCAGGAGTAGTCATTCTGGAACTCTAGCTATGTTTTTCTTTCCAGTTTTTGCAAAAAAATGCATTTGACAGTGACCATTTTTGTCTCTATCTGGGGCAGTGAGTACTAAGCATTTCCCATCTTAAGTAAAGATGAAGCAATTTCAGTGATCCACAAGCCAAGTAAGACTCATAAACTACATTCACCCTTTATTGTGTAGAATGTAGACTTTAGACTACTGTAGTGATTTTGCTGCTGGCTGCCCTAATCACCACTCCTTCCTTTGCCCAGAGCCATTGGTGCAAGATAATCACTGTAGTCTGAGTCCTAGAAGACAAACTCGGGATATCTAAAATATTACTTCACTAGTGTATTTTGCTTGAACCCAAAATGGTCCCATATATTTCTTAGCTAAGTTGCTGAGATAGCATTTGCTAGGAAGACTGAGCATGTCTTGTTAAAGTTCTGGAAAACTCTGGGATGGAGTTGTCCTTTAGAAAACACGTTAACCACACTGTATGGTCATTTTGGAGCAATAATGAAGATAGCTGCTCTCATTTTGGATAACTTCATCTTAGAAAGCATAATGAGGTAACATTGCCCATTAGCTCTTGTTTAATTTGTATTTTGATTTGCTTGTCTAGGCAGTCACATGTGAGGATTGGACAAAAGATAAAAACACACAATCTGGACAGTAAGATTATATTCAATTACATTTATTTTGCACTTCCATCTTAATCAAGCAAGACTAAGTCAGAATAAAATCATTATACATAACTTCTAAGTGGAAAAAAACTTTAACTGTCACATAAGGAAAACCAACCAAGCACTACAAATGTATACTACCATCTACACTTTACAATGTTTTCAGTTTTAACAGACTTTTCACACTAATAAATTCATTAAGAGAAGGACACCCCCACATCCAATTTTATCTGGAATTCAGATTCCTTCATGTCTGGCAGACTATTATTATTGATCTACTTTTATATCTACAATAATGTGTTTATTTAACAAACTAAACCTTTTGTACTGATCACAGCTTTCACTGAATTTGTATAAAGCATTATTGCTCTCCTTGTTTTTGGTGGCATAGTTATAACTTATTTGTTGCTTTATCAGCAAGGAAGCTGTCACAGCCCAAACAGCTATACACATAAATAACATTTTCAGGCTTACAACTGCATTTGACTTTAAAACCAAATGATTTAGCAATATGTTGAAAAATAGAAAGCCCTTTATTTATAAACAGAAAAAATACATTTAACCTTTACATCTCCCTGGTTCTCATGAACTGTTATTTTTTTTTTCTTAATGTCCCTTTTGAGACTAGGTTTTTGTTTACAAATAAAGATCTCTTTCCAATTACTTTATATTGGCAGGGGTTTTCTTTAATAATAACCCAGTTTGAACTAATAATTTGCCTAATGTAACATGTGTGTGTGTGTGTGTGTGTGTGTGTGTGTGTGTGTGTGTGTGTGTGTGTGTGTGTGTGCGTGTGTCAGTGTGTGTGGGTGTTGGGTGTGTATATATATATATATATATATATATATATATATATATATTAGTACATTTATTTATATTTGTACTTCTTCGTGATGGAAAACTGGTGGAAATTTGTTTTCCTTTCTTTTCACTTTCTGCAAAAAGTAAATCTGTTTTGACTACCTTGTACTCACTTTCTAAAAAAGGTGTTTTCTACAAATTCAGTCCCATTAAAACATTTTCATTGTCTGTAGTTAGTCCCAAAACTGTAATGGCTTGGGTTTTTAGCAAAGTTTCTTTCTCAAATGCTGAATAAATATCTGCATGCAAAGAAACATTTTTGACTTTAAGCTTTCTATGTATATAGTTGGGAATTTTTTTCTGTATGGTATCATAGTTCATACTAATATCTTGGTAAACTAAGACAAAATATAAACTCTTACATATAAACTTCAAAAAGGCAGTACTCTTAATTTTTCCACTAAATCTAATAATGACGTCTATCCAGCTGCCCATAAAAAGAACAAGTCATCAATATAACAAGTATGCAGAATTATTTTATTAAATAATTCCACCTTATATAGACAACCTGCTTCCCATTTTGCCATAACCAGATTTGTAAATGAAGGTCTTATAGACATATCCACTGCTACTCTCTAAAGTTGTTAGAAAATCTCCTTTCTGAGTACAGAAGATAATCTGTTGATATAATTTCCATCAAACATAATACATTGATTTCATCATTAGTGAAAACAATTTTTCTGATGTTGTCAATCTTCACTCATTCTTGACTGATGGGTTCAATTTCAACCCTTTGGAGCTAACTCGGCCATTTTACATTGCTCGCACCAGCCAAAAAACTCTCTAGTTAAGGCTCTACCCACAGTAACCCTCTTCCCATTACCTCAGATCTTGTTTGCTGTTCTGAAAATTGGACGTGTCAGCTGATACTCTCAGCTAAGTGCTTTATTCAGCTCTTTTAGTGCTTTCTGTAGCGTTTTTTTATTAAAAATTACTTGTATTTCCTCTCAGATAGTCTCGCTATTATTTTTGAGTGTTTGACTGCCTTCTACTGTATTTTGCCCACCTCCTTACCATAAGGTAATTCTAGTTTACCATTGTTGGTAACAGGCCTTCCCTCCTTTTTTACCATTGGTAATCTTTGGATACCATTGTTGGTATCTTTCTTCCTTTCTCTCATTACCCCTTGGGTATTTCTGATATACCATTGCTGGTAGATCTAAAAAAAAAAAGAAAGCCTTTTATTAGACCACTGCCAGGATGAATTAGGTGTTTTAATGGGAATAAATCGCAGTTCTTCCTGAACTAAGAAGATATTATGATATTTTACAAATTGATATGCCTCTTTCTGCACCCATTCCTCCCATTCTACATTGGAGAATGTCTTAAATGTGATGTAATAACTCTGATAGCTAACCATCAGTCCCTAACATGGCAGACAAATCATCATTTTACTAATTACCATTAGTATCTCAAAACAATTAATTTATTTTTTTCTCACCTTATATCTGAACCAGCAGCAGTATCTATTCCCTCTCCAGCTGGCAGCAGACTGATCCTTAATATCAACCCTTCTCCTGTGGAAAAAGAAGGCAAGTAATTTGACTGTTTGGGCAAGAGAATGTTTTCTTCTTCTACTTTAGCTTTCAGAATTATTTATTATAAAACAAATATGTGAAAGTTTATAGTAAGTTATATGGACAGTCAGAGTGATTTTTCTGCCACTCTTCCTACAGAAGGTAGCTCCATTATAAATCCTATTGTTTATACCCTTTATCAGGCAAATAAACATGTTTTAAATAGTGTATATGACTTTGCATATACTGTGTCTAGGGCCACTTCTACTGCTACAGTTATGAAGAGATATGCCTGAATACATAATCAAAAGTTTACTGATAAGGTAAAGTCTGAAATTTTAGATTTTACTTTTGATAAAGAGTTTGTTTGGCATGTCTGCAACCCAGGTTCTCAAACAAGTTGATGAAAGAGGGAAGTTAATACAGCCAGTATCTAAGATTTTTTGGGTACCCCAGTATAAATCTTTCCAGTCTCCCTCTGCTTTTAAACACCCAAACAAACAATCTATGCCATATTCTGGCAAACAGGGAACAAATAAAAGAGATGGCTGGAGGGAAATAGTAATACAAACAGGGGTACTTTCATAAAAAGGATCAGTGTAATATTTCAAAATGACTGTGCTATCCTCCACCACCCCCCACCCCACCCCACTTACCCTGCAGCCAGTATCTATGCAAATCTGTCCCAGAAACTGTCTCTCAACATTCCCCTTTGGCTACATATTGATCTGATGTTATCATTTTCATTCATTCCTCAAATGATAGGTCTCGGATCCAACTCAGCCACTTCTTCCAGATCTTCAGATCCAAATTCTCAAGCTTCTCCCTTTACCCATAATGTCCCACCAACCTAACATACCTCAGATCTCTTTTGCCTCCATATCACTATAGATGCAGATCCTCTCGCTCTTAAGCTATTGGTGTTTTTTCTAGGTTAAAACAGCGAGGTCTTCAAAATGTTTCTCCTTAAATAGGCTACCTCCTGTTTTTTCTGTCATCTTCCTCTCTTTTTTCCAGTAATTGTCATGTGATGGTCTCCCTTTGTGATTTTTACAGAGAACTTGGTATTTCTGTCTAGTACAGCTGGTATTTTGTGTTTCTTCTTTCTGTCTTCTTCCTACCCCTTTTAGGGTTTTCCTGTCTACCAGTTGTTGGTAGTTTTTCCTGTCCTCTAAAAAAAAAAATTATTTCTTCTAACTTTCTAAATTTTATAGTGGGTTTTTTTCCTTTGGGTCTTTCTTTACTTTAGGTGTGCCAAGATGGCTGATAAACCAATTGGCTTCAAGAAATGCATCACCTGTGGGCACAAAATACCTAATTCAGATGCCCACAGGAAATGCATCTACTGATTGGGCGCTGTCCCTTTCAATGCAGATTGTACCATTTGTGCTGGCTTCAACTTCAGGGCACTCACTGACAGATGAAATAAACTTTTTTTGAAGGGTCTTCTTCCTTCCCCTTCTTCCTCTATTTTTGGCTGGGGCTCAAGCCCCATCAAAGAAATCTAACAAAGGGAGGACCAACTCAGCTCCCAAGGACAAAGACTCTAGAAAGAGATCTCTGGATCCTGTGATATCTTCAGCTCGTTCCTCAGAGCCACCTCCAAAAGTGTCAAAAAAGCCAGATCCGACCACTTTGAATCCCTCTGTTCCAAAATCAGAATTGCCTCAAATCCAGTCACCTCTTACTTTACTGGATCCAATAATTTCTCAACTCCCTTCTCCTCTTTTTTGCAGGTGTCTCCTCACAAGCACTCTAGGTGACCATCCATTAGCTCCTCTCTGAGGTCTTGCAGGAGTTTATCTGAGGGTGAAGTGGATAGGATGATGAGGAAATTCCTCAGAGCTTAGATCCAGATGGAGGTAATTCTGACTCCATCGACCATCTGATCCATGATCCTGCCTGTCACTAGTTCCCCTTTAGTTTCTCCTTCTCCAGTCCTATGTGCTGTTGGATCCCATGGATCTTAGATCCCTGAGGATGTCCTCACTGGATTTGAAAACAGTTCATTCTTTGACTCCAGTCACTTCGCTGAGCCGAACAGCTCTCAGCCTTTCAGAGCTGGAGGACTCTCGGAGCCAAAGCATCAGCACTGGATGCAGGGAATCAGAGTCAACTCCAAAGTTGTTGGAGCCATCCCTGCTCCTCGGGAGCTTCAGCTCTGGACAGCTCAGGTCTGACTCCATCCTCAGGTGGAATCTTTACAGGGTTTCAGGGGTCTGCAGTGCAGGAAATGTTAGCTCTGCTGCCTCCATCTTCCGTTTCTGTAATTGCTCTGCCTTCAAGATTGTGGAGAGGGGTTTCTCTTTACCTAGAGAAAGGACATTCCTACCTCCCTCAGATTAAATCACTCTACCTCCTTCAGGTGTTTCCACTGAGCCTTGTTCTTCCATTCCACTGGGACACCAGTTCAAGTCTTCAGTCAGTCTCTCAGGACTCCCCTAACACTTCTGAATCCCACTGATGAGGTCCCTTGGAAGAGAATGTGTAAAAGGATACACTTAGATTTCCCTCAGGATTCTCTCTTATAGGACACCGATTTCGATGAAGTGGAAGGGTCCCCCAAATCTCCACCTGAAGGCATCTCCTTTTCAGACATTCTAGATCTCCTAAAATATAAAGGTGGTTGGTCTTCTGGCACCCCATTCCCAAGAGGAGTAAGTGTTCCTGGAGGCTTTTGGGTCTGGCCCATCGACATTTTGGGTGACCTCTTCCCAGCTGATGAGCTTATAGACCTTGTTTCTCACTGGACACTTGGGGATGGGCTTCACAGTATCTGGTTTCTTCCAGGCCCAGATAAATTTCTTGCTCACCCCAAGGATAGGGCACACTGGAACAATGGGGTCCCAGTTGATACCATGGTTGTGGCAGCAGCCATGAAAAAAAGATCTTGCAGAGCAGAGCTCTTCTGTCCAACCCCCTAACAGGGAGTCTAGGGCCTTGGACAGATTCAGTAAGCACATTTATGCTTCAGCGATCTTTGCTGTGTGGTCATTGAATTACTTGCCACATTTCATGAGACTGCAAAGATATTTGACTAAAGAACTCTCAAAATCTCTTTCTGGGTCAATATCTGCAGACCAAAATAGACTCTCCTTGCAACTGGCCACCCTTTAATCTTTTTGAGTATCTTTATTGATCTGTTCCCTCTTCTATACTCTTCTAACAGTGACACTAATTGTCTTAATTGCTTTATAGTTTTCTCTATTTGATACTTACATGATGGCATTCAATTTCTCCCCTTCCTTTCCCTTAGACCCTGTGTTCTTGTGGTAGAATTTTATCTGTTTTTAATTTAGCTGCACAGTATTATATCCTGTTTACTTCTGTTATATTGCATGAATCTCTATGGACAGTCCTAATTACTGTGTTCATTTATTTTATCAAGCTTCTGACTTTTTGGGTTTTATTGCCCTTTTTTAGTCTATTTATTTCATTGATCTTAATATGTGTATCTGTCTCTATTAAATCAAGCAACTCTTCTCTTAGCTCATTTTCTTCTAAACTGAGGGCACATGTTTTGTTCTCTATTTCCTGAGAGCATTCTAAAGAAAGTTCTATAGCATCTTCCTGTGGCACATCCTCTTCAATTTCATTCTGTGTCATCTGTTGCTCTGTCATATGGGAACTCACTGACCTATCACTCCTCAACATTGACTGCTTCAGAGTTGACACAGTTTCCTGCTCCTTCCCTTGCTGTCCAGTTTCAAGTGAACACCATGTAGATGGAGTGCTGATATTCCAGTGCCTTTTTTTTTACTCAAATGATTTTTATTTTGATGAAATAACACAATAATTTAATACATTCATAACATTCAATAACTATTTACAGTATTTACACTCAGCTTCACAAAAAGGATTCAGATAAAAACATTTGTAGTTAAATAATAAGTTAATATATAAGCTATGATAGTTAGGAAGAGTTTGGTTCCATCTGTAGGGTATCAATCAGATTCAAAACTTTCCTCCAGGGACTATTAACCAGTGGCTTAGGAAAAGTTCTTAACTCTTTAGTTCTTTTCTCCAGTAGTCTGCATTTCTTCAGCAATGATAGGAATTCCTCCATTGTGGGTGCTACATTAGAGTTCCATCTTCTTGTTATACATTTTCTGGCTATTGCTAACATTATCCACAACAAATACAGGTCATCTTTCTTTATATTATTACTATTAACAGCATTCAATAAAATTAAAGACATTGTCAAAACAAAAATATCAATATAGATAGTTTGAAGAAATTTGATAATCTCATTCCAGTATGGTTTAATATTAGTACAGTCATAAAAAATATGAGACCATCTCCAACATAACTTGCTGTTTGAAGGGTTAATTTTTGAGAGTTTCACAGATGTCAAAAAGGATCTGTGTAGAAATTTCCAATGAAAAGCCCTCCGGAATTGTGAGTAAGAAGTTAGTTTAACTGAAAATAAAATGTTTTATCTTCCATTGATAATGATACTTGAAACCCTTTAGTTAGGTATTGCCAGTAAGAATCTTTAGGAGCTGTCTTATAGGTCTTATAGACAATTGCAGTGCCCTTTTGATTGTTGATTATTTGGTACATTTTAAGAGCAGACAGGGGTTCTGCATTCCTGAGTGTCATCCTTTGTATGACATGGCTAGTAACTATGAACTTGTTGTCAGTTTGTCAGTCATTCCCGATTGCAATATTACCAGCTTACCAATTTTTTTTTTCAATATAACACAGGCAATTAATTCTTCTAGGGCAGCAGACACTGAATTTGTAGATGAAACACTGAAATGTAAAGTTGTTTGACAGTAGCAATCTCTTCATTAGTTACAGATCTCCTTAATGTGGAATTATTCAGATGGCTTACTTCTGCAGAGATTGTGCTTAATAACTGATATTGGTGGATTGTAATGACAAGTCTGAGTTGCCTTTTATGGTTGAAATTTTCTGAAATGGGTAGTTGTGTCATTACTGGTTGATACATTTTGTTTCATTGCTTACTGGAAGACTGTTCAAAACTACAAATTTAAAACACATTCTAACAAGTGGTGGTGTATTATACAAGAAATATAATTTAATACAATCAGGAAGGTAAAGCAAAGAACACGTAAGTGTATGCATGGCCCAAAAATGCGCGCAGGAACCCTATGGTTTTTGGTTGTGTTTGCTTTGCACATGTGCAACAGATCCATCAGTACTGGGTCTGAGGAAGCCCTGTAAGCCAGGCAAAAATCTCCTGTCAGCAGCCTATAGGAGACTGAATGCAGAGACAGAGCCTTTAGGCAATCAATGTAAGACATGTTATTCTTGCCCTGAATTCTTCTGGTGAGAAAATTTTGTGGGTGTTCCAACTGTTGCAGTTGTCTGGTTAGATACATGCCAAAGAGGGCAGTATATTCAATGATAGGTCTGATAAGGTTCAAGTAGAGTGGTAGCGTAACTTTCTTGGACCTGAATGCCATGCTCTTACGTATAAGTTGGGCAACATAGAATGTTGTTGTGTCTTTCGGCTTTTCCCAGTTAGGGGTCGCCACAGCGGAACTCCGGTCCGCTAATGATTGGTAGTTGATTTTTACGTGCCAAGTTACCAGCCTGATGCACAACCTTCAATGAAGGTACGCCCATTCATGCATGTCTCCATGCAGAAGACACTCTAGCTGAGAATCGAACCAGACAGCGTCTTACTGTGAGGCGACAATGCTACCGCAGCACCACCATAGAATAATTTTTCTTATTATCATAACTACATGTGGTCAAAGGCCAGGTTACTGTTCACGTATGTTTGGAGATCCCTTATTACTGGGTCAACTCTTAGGAGTGTTTTATTAATAGATTAACTTGCATTGACAGTTTCCTGCATTGACACTTTCTCAAAGATCATTATAATGCATTTTTTGGCATTGAGTTTTAGGCCACGGCTTTGGCACCAGTCATGTCTCTGCTTTAAACCCATTTGGAAGATGTTTGTGTCTTAGGGACTTTGTGCTGGCTGTTGCTCTGCTCGCATCCATTCATTGAGTTGGCAGTCATTTCCAGTAGATAAAGTCTTCTGAGAAGACAAAGCCTTCTGTGATGCACTGAAAATATAATGGAGAATTTGCTCCTGAAAAGATTTCCCTTCCTGTGTACTATAAAGATACCAGGAGTAGTCATTCTGGAACTCTAGCTATGTTTTTCTTTCCAGTTTTTGCAAAAAAATGCATTTGACAGTGACCATTTTTGTCTCTATCTGGGGCAGTGAGTACTAAGCATTTCCCATCTTAAGTAAAGATGAAGCAATTTCAGTGATCCACAAGCCAAGTAAGACTCATAAACTACATTCACCCTTTATTGTGTAGAATGTAGACTTTAGACTACTGTAGTGATTTTGCTGCTGGCTGCCCTAATCACCACTCCTTCCTTTGCCCAGAGCCATTGGTGCAAGATAATCACTGTAGTCTGAGTCCTAGAAGACAAACTTGGGATATCTAAAATATTACTTCACTAGTGTATTTTGCTTGAACCCAAAATGGTCCCATATATTTCTTAGCTAAGTTGCTGAGATAGCATTTGCTAGGAAGACTGAGCATGTCTTGTTAAAGTTCTGGAAAACTCTGGGATGGAGTTGTCCTTTAGAAAACATGTTAACCACACTGTATGGTCATTTTGGAGCAATAATGAAGATAGCTGCTCTCATTTTGGATAACTTCATCTTAGAAAGCATAATGAGGTAACATTGCCCATTAGCTCTTGTTTAATTTGTATTTTGATTTGCTTGTCTAGGCAGTCACATGTGAGGATTGGACAAAAGATAAAAACACACAATCTGGACAGTAAGATTATATTCAATTACATTTATTTTGCACTTCCATCTTAATCAAGCAAGACTAAGTCAGAATAAAATCATTATACATAACTTCTAAGTGGAAAAAAACTTTAACTGTCACATAAGAAAACCAACCAAGCACTACAAATGTATACTACCATCTACACTTTACAATGTTTTCAGTTTTAACAGACTTTTCACACTAATAAATTCATTAAGAGATGGACACCCCCACATCTAATTTTATCTGGCATTCAGATTCCTTCATGTCTGGCAGACTATTATTATTGATCTACTTTTATATCTACAATAATGTGTTTATTTAACAAACTAAACCTTTTGTACTGATCACAGCTTTCACTGAATTTGTAAAAGCATTATTGCTCTCTCCTTGTTTTTGGTGGCATAGTTATAACTTATTTGTTGCTTTATCAGCAAGGAAGCTGTCACAGCCCAAACAGCTATACACATAAATAACATTTTCAGGCTTATAACTGCATTTGACTTTAAAACCAAATGATTTAGCAATATGTTGAAAAATAGAAGGCCCTTTATTTATAAACAGAAAAAATACATTTAACCTTTACATCTCCCTGGTTCTCATGAACTGTTATTTTTTTTTTCTTAATGTCCCTTTTGAGACTAGGTTTTTGTTTACAAATAAAGATCTCTTTCCAATTACTGTATATTGGCAGGGGTTTTCTTTAATAATAACCCAGTTTGAACTAATAATTTGCCTAATGTAACGTGTGTGTGTGTGTGTGTGTGTGTGTGTGTGTGTGTGTGTGTGTGTGTGTGTGTGTGTGTGTGTGTGCGCGTGTGTCAGTGTGTGTGGGTGTTTGGGTGTGTATATATGTATATATATATATATATATATATATATATATATATATATATATATATATATATATATTAGGACATTTATTTATATTTGTACCTCTTCGTGATGTAAAACTGGTGGAAATTTGTTTTCCTTTCTTTTCACTTTCTGCAAAAAGTAAATCTGTTTTGACTACCTTGTACTCACTTTCTAAAAAAGGTATTTTCTACAAATTCAGTCCCATTAAAACATTTTCATTGTCTGTAGTTAGTCCCAAAACTGTAATGGCTTGGGTTTTTAGCAAAGTTTCTTTCTCAAATGCTGAATAAATATCTGCATGCAAAGAAACATTTTTGACTTTAAGCTTTCTATGTATATAGTTGGGAATTTTTTTCTGTATGGTATCATAGTTCATACTAATATCTTGGTAAACTAAGACAAAATATAAACTCTTACATATAAACTTCAAAAAGGCAGTACTCTTAATTTTTCCACTAAATCTAATAATGACGTCTATCCAGCTGCCCATAAAAAGAACAAGTCATCAATATAACAAGTATGCAGAATTATTTTATTAAATAATTCCACCTTATATAGACAACCTGCTTCCCATTTTGCCATAACCAGATTTGTAAATGAAGGTCTTATAGACATATCCACTGCTACTCTCTAAAGTTGTTAGAAAATCTCCTTTCTAAGTACAGAAGATAATCGGTTTATATAATTTCCATCAAACATAATACATTGATTTCATCATTAGTGAAAACAATTTTTCTGATGTTGTCAATCTTCACTCATTCTTGACTGATGGGTTCAATTTCAACCCTTTGGAGCTAACTCAGCCATTTTACATTGCTCGCACCAGCCAAAAAACTCTCGAGTTAAGGCTCTACCCACAGTAATCCTCTTCCCATTACCTCAGATCTTGTTTGCTGTTCTGAAAATTGGACGTGTCAGCTGATACTCTCAGCTAAGTGCTTTATTCAGCTCTTTTAGTGCTTTCTGTAGCGTTTTTTTATTAAAAATTACTTGTATTTCCTCTCAGATAGTCTCGCTATTATTTTTGAGTGTTTGACTGCCTTCTACTGTATTTTGCCCACCTCCATACCATAAGGTAATTCTAGTTTTACCATTGTTGGTAACAGGCCTTCCGTCCCTTTTTACCATTGGTAATCTTTGGATACCATTGTTGGTATCTTTCTTCCTTTCTCTCTTATTACCCCTTGGGTATTTCTGGTATACCATTGCTGGTAGATCTAAAAAAAAAAGAAAGCCTTTTTCTATTTTCCTTTCTCCTTTCTGCCTGTTTGTGCATGTGTGTGTGTGTGTGTGTGTGTGTGTGTGTGTGTGTGTGTGTGTGTGTGTGTGTGTGTGTGTGTGTGTGTTAATAAAAGCTAGTCTCACTAAACCACATGGTCATTAAAAGTGGGCATCTTTCTTGAGTATACTGTTTGGGTGTCCCACATCTGGACATTACATGTAAAATTTGTCAGGGCTTTAGTGCCTGTACTTTAGCAGAGAGAGACACAACAAGCTCATCCTGAAAGGCTTGTTGAAATGTTCTTTTAGTGAAGCCCTTTCCAAGGCTGAGTCTTCTAAATCCTCGAAGCCAGACACAAAAAGAAAAAGCCATTCTGTGCCAACCTCACCATCGGCACATGAGGCAAAGCCTCACAAATTGCAGGTTCCATCTGCCTTCTCAGAACCGAAGGCCAAAATACCTAAACTGACAGAATCAGCATCTTCGGCACCGACTTCTTTGGTACTGATGATTATAGAACAGATACAGACTACCCGGCACTGACCACTCTTTCGGTACCTAAAATCTCTTCGGCACCAACAACAGTTTCTGCACCAGCATCACTCACTTCTCATTTGGTACCAGTTTCCCCTTCTGTGCAGCAACCAATGGTACCAAATGTCGAACAAGTAATACTTCCCAGGACTAGATATTTGCCTTCTGTGAACCCATTCTTGTGTCAACTCCCCATCCCCTTTGTGGATAGGCCTTAGTCCCATTCAGGAATGTTGATCCATTCTTCCAGGAGTCTATCTGAATTAGATGTAGTTAGATTGGTAGACCAGATTTTGGCAGCTAGGTGTCTTAACACACCTACGCAGACCTGTCTCCCTCCTGGAGCCCAGGCTTGATTTCCAAAGACTCCGCCAGTTTATTCTCCTTCAACCTTCTTCCAAGGTTTGGAGCCCTCTACTTTGACGTTCCCTGTACCACCTACCTTGGTGCTAACTGTGGACTTCACTTTGGCACTGGGGTTATCTCTGTTGTCTTTGGCTCCTTCAGCTCCATTGCACACATGGAACCATGGATCGGCTGTTGCTTCCGAGACCCTTAGTAAGGTTCTGGTTGTTCCTATGGCATTGTCTTTGGCTCTTGGGACCTTGGTGGTTCTGAGCCCTCCCCTGGCTCCTGTTCTGGATGGCTGCTCATCAGAGTAGGGTGTGGCTCCCATTCCTCGTCAGGTGGTCCTGCCTTATGGATCATGGAGAGAGCTTTGGCCTCAGCAGGCTCCTACCTGGCTCCTTCCTCATCTGAGTGCCATATTTTCATATCCTGTGGCTTGCAACTGTCACAATCTACTATGTCTGGACAGTGGGAACAAGAGTTGCAAGACACCCCTATTCAGGGTCCCCCTCTTCAGAGTCTTCCTCAGAATTTCACCCTGAAGAGTCACCCCATAAGAGGATGTGCAAGAAGGAGCATCTCGATTCTCTGGAAGAATCAGTCACCAAAGACACATATTACGATGAAGGGGAAGGTTCCCCCCAGTTAGCCCTGCAAATGTCTCATTTGAAGACATCCTAGAAATACTAAAACAGAGGGGTGATTGGAAGCCCTCAAACACATACTCAGAGGAATCTGTGTTCTTGCAAGCTTTTCGTCCCCACCCATCTACTTCCTGGGTGACCCCACCCGCTGATGATCTAATTAAGCTGATTGTTCAGCAGGTGTGGAAGTCTTCTAATACCATAGAGCCCGTTTCCCAGAAGCCAGATAAAATCTTAACTGCCCCAGAAGATCAACCTCATTGGACAAAGGGTCTAGCAATGGATGCCATGGTGGTGGGAGCAGCCACCAAAAAGGAACTTTTCGAGGAGAGTTCTACTGTCCATCCCCCTAACCAAGAGTCAAGGATGATGGACAGATTTGGGAAGTGGGTGTTTGCATCATTGACCTTCGCTATTAGGTCCTTGAACTTCTTGGCACATTTTACTAGACTACAAAGGGATCTGATAACTGAGCTTTCAGACATCCTTGCAGGAGCAGTATCTGGCAAGTTCTGGGCCAATGTTGCCTTGCAGCTTGCTACCCTAGAGTCTATTTCAAACTCGTCCATGTGGCTTATCGCCCATGCATCCAAACGGACGTCTAGGTCTGCGGGTACAGGCATTGCCATAAGGCAACATGCCTGGATGTGCTTGTGTGACTTTGTGGAATCCCTCAAGTCTTCCTTCGTCAATGCTCCGGTTGACGCCTCCTTGTTGTTTGAGCCAAAAGTTAGAGGCACACTAGACAGGTGTGAGAAGGACAGAAAGACCCTTTCTGCTATGGGCATTCATTTTTCCACTCCTCAACAATCATATTATAGGAATCAGAGGAGTGAGAAAATGTTGTTCATAAAAACCCAAGGGCCTTTTCATGATACATGTGGTGAGTACTCCCTCCCCGGGACAGAGGAGGGAACTCTACTGGAAGACGTCCTGTGGCAGAGGGGCTTTGCATAATCAGGGCTCCAGAGATTAATTCTCTGGACAACCCTACCAGCGGTCTTTAAAGGAGGCCTGATCACTTACCTCTAGAAGCAGTCAGGGGAAGATTTTCACTGCACTAATCAGCCTGGCTTACGATAACTTCAAATACCTGGGTGCAGAAAAATTTCACCAGAGGTTACTGTATTCCATTCAATCTCTTTCCAAGACTTCGATAGTGAATCCCAGATGTTCCACCCAGTCACAGGGATCTAGTAGCAGTAGAAATCCAAAAGCTGCTTCTAAAAACAGTCATCCAAGAAGTCCCACCAGATCAAATAGGATCTGGATTTTACTCAAGATACTTTTTAGTGCCAAAAAAGAGCAGGGACTGGAGGCCAATTCTTGATCTCAGCCTATTGAACAAATTTGTACAACTGACAAAATTCTGGATGGTCACAGTTCAGTCCTTCCTTCCCTTTCTGGAGAAGGACAATTGGGTGTGCTCTATAGAGCTTCAGGATGTGTATTATCACATAAAGATGGAAAAGCACTCCAGACGATATCTCCCCTTCTGGCTAGGAGCCAGTCATTACCAATTTTGAGCACTGCCCTTCCGTCTCACCACAGTTTCCAGGGTGTTCACCAAATGCATTGCAATCATAACAGCTCACTTGAGACTGCGAGGATTCTGAGTGTTTCCATGTCTAGATGACTGTCTCCCCACCACCCTCTCCAGGCATTTACTGCTTCATGCCATAGACTTCATGCTACACATTGCTGAGGCACTAAGCATTTCAATAAACAAGGAAAAATCACAACTGATTCCTACACAGGATCTAGAATTCTTTGGAGTGAGACTGAATACAATCTCCTGCATAGCCTCCTTCCCCTTCACAGGCTAATGAAGCTAAGGTCACAAGTTCAACCCATCATTTCCCAAAACAAAGTTTCTTCTTGCCTGGTACTGCAAACTCTGGGGACCATGGCAGCAACTATAAACTTAGTACCGTCTAGCAAGGTATCAAATGAGGCTGGTTCAATGGCCATTTGTGTCACAATGGTCGATTCTAATGCATCCGATGTTTCACCCAATCCTAATAACAAATCGCTGCAAAAAGATGGATGAAGCCAGAAAAAAATCTATGGGGTCACACCTTTTCTCTCCCTCCGCCCAAATCCATAGTGACCAAGGACATTTCCCAGATGGGGTGGGGGGGCATTATCTGGGAAAGACTGTTCAAGGCACTTGATCCCCACAAGAGGCCAATCTGCATATCAACGTCCTAGAATTGAGCGCAGTGATTTAAGCACTGCAAACATTCCACATTGTCCTTCCTACAGGGACAATTGCAATTCAATCAGACAACATGTCCGTGGTCTGATATATCAACAAACAAGGAGAAACCAGATCTTACCCACTATGTCGGGAAGCTCTAAGAATTTGGTAATGGGCTATTGCTTCCATCCGGTTTCTGATAGCAATGCATATCCCGGGGAAATCCAACCTGATGGCGGACAAGTTGAGCAGATGCATTCTCCTCACTCACGAGTGGTCTCTCAACCACAACATAACAATGAAGATATTTCATCATTGGGGCAAGCCATGCTGTGACCTGTTCACCTCTCTGATAAACAACAAATGCAGCAGCTGCTTTGCCCTAATTCCCCCTCAGGGGGAGTCCCCAAGAGACACACTTCTCCTCAATTGGCTCCCGGGACTTCTTTATGCTTTTCTCCCTGTCCCACTGATTCCCCAGTTTTTGAGGAAAGTTCAAAGGTTGAGAAGCAGAGTAATTCTCATTGCACCCTATTGGGCCCAACAACTCTGTTTCCCCTTTCTTTGGCCTCATCTGGTTCACTGTCCTTGGATTGTGGACCCAGCTCCGGACCTGCTGTGTCACTCTCAGGGCTTGGTGCATCCCAGTCTCCAAGATCTCAGGCTGATGGCTTGGTATCTCCAATTCCAGTAATTGCCAGGCAAAATAATGTATCTTCTTCAGTACAAAGAATTCTTCTGGCTTTCCATAAACCATCCACCAGAATGCTTTATCAAAGCAAATGAAAACGATTTTCGATTTGGTCTTGTACAGGCAACATAGACTCCTTCTCAGCTGCAGTTGATAAGGTGCTGGAATATTTAACAACCTTATTTGAATAGGGAGCCTCTTCTTCCACAATTAAGGTTCATTTACCTGCTATTTCTAATTTTCATGACAGACTTGATGATTGTTCCTTGATGTCTCGCCGTTTATGCAAAAGTTTTCTTAAAGGCACTTTACATTTAAAACCTCTATTGAAAGATCCTGTAGCACCATGGAATTTGACCTTAGTCTTACAAAGCCTAGTATGACAGCCATTTGAGCCAGCAGCTACTTGTGACCTCAAGTTTTTGTCTTGGAAAACCATCTTCCTAGTAGCTATCACATCTGCTAGAAGAATTTCCGAGTTACAAGCTTTACGCGTGAAACATCCTTACATAATTTTTCACAAGGAGAGTCTCGCTAAGAAACAACCCGTCCTTCCTCCCCAAAGTGGTAACAGAATCTAATATTAACCAGTCTATAGTCTTGCCAGTTTTCTTTCCAAATTTTGTCAAATAAAGGTGACTACCATTTGCATCTGCTGGATGTTCACAAACAATTACATTTTTACTTGGACAGAACAAAATCTTCTAGAAAATCAGACGAGTTATTTCTATCCTTTTCAGGCCCCAGATTGGCCAAACCTGTTTCAAAGGTTACCTTATCAAAATGGCTCAGTGACTGTGTTACCTTTGTCTACAGTCAAAATAAATGCAAACTGCCTACTATGGTTAGGGTGCATTCTACCAGATCTGTTTCCACTTCAGTGGTCTTTCATTCCAAGGCCTCTATGACAGAAATATGTGCAGCTGCAACATGGGCTACTCCTCATACCTTTATCAATCATTACAAATTAGACATGGTCTCCAGGGAAGAGCATCCTTTGGCTGTATGGTAAGATCCTTCCTTAGGGCTGCCCAGACTCTATCCCATCAGTCAAGAATAAATGAAGATTGACAATATCAGATAAAGAAGTTATGTCCTTACCATAACGTTCCATCTGTGTTGTCAATCTTCATTCATTTTTGACATTGCACCCTCCTGCCCCCTCCAAGAGACTTCTGGAGGATTGGACCTAGTCCTGAGATCCTATAGGTTTATAACTTAGACAGGGCTTCTGTATTTTCTCTATTTCGCTGCAAACTCAATCTGAGGTAATGGGAAGAGGGGGATTGCGGGTAGAGCCTTAGCTCGAGAGTTTTTTGTCTGGCACGAGCTATGCACAATGGCTAAGTCGGTTCCGAGGAGTCAGAACTGAGCCCGTCAGTCAAGAATGAATGAAGATCAACAACACAGATGGAATGTTATGGTAAGGACATAACTTCTTTCTATGGTTAAATACCTTCTCAATATTTGCATACCTATTTGGTGTGGGATGACAAGACTATGGGGCTGTAACATTGATTATGAGAAAACATTTTAGGTGATAAGGCAAGATCATAGCTTTTTTTAACTTTTCAGAAAAAGGTCGGATATCATGTACAAAGGGCTTACATCTTCATACTTTCAGACTGAATTTGTTATGTATAAATAAAGCAAGTCCCTTGCTTTCAAACCAGCAGCACTAGCAAAGCGCTTCAGTTGTGGATTTTCTGTATGTTTTCTGCAAATTGGGTATTCAAAAATAACTAATGGTCAATTTTTTTTTCAGTCAGTTTTACTCCACTGAAACATTTATGATACATTTGTATGTGTTTTAGAATTAGATAAATGATTTGCTAGCAAGCAGTACTTTATGCCAATTATACTGGATAAAGAATTACCTAGCAAATAGTGCCTTATGCAAATTATCCACATATGTGTGGATGACCTAATTGTGTCTTTATGCTTCCCGTACTGGCCTCTTCATTGGCTATGGGTTCTGCTCCTGTGGTGTAAGACTTCTTCAGGGTACAGTATTAACTTTGTTAAGATCCTCTGTCTACATATTTATTTCAGTACTGCCCACAGCTGAGTGCTGAGTAGTCTTCTGATTGGAACTTTCAGAATTTATAGTATGTAGGAGTTATTATTGCTGATACTTCTGATTTGACTTGGAAGGAAAATATGTCTCATCGCAGTCAAGCTGAGACATACAATTTATTTTTGTAAACTTCAGACTCTTATGATACTCTACAGACTATAGGTGGCTTAATGTGTTTGTTTCCTCACTTATTTTTTTCTAACCATTTTCTCTGCCATTAGTCAAGGTGGTAAAGAAAGCCAAAAATATTGTTCGGGACCATAAAATGAAAACGAAGTTTAAAAACTTGACAAAACTAAATGAGACAGAGAGATGGGAAAAACGTAAAATGATTATTTACTATGGTTGACAAAGGTTAAAGTATTGCAGAATAAAAATAATCTCACAAAAAAAGATGAAGAAGATAAACTGCAGAATGCTAAAGGGAAAATAAGGGATTATTTGGATAATATACATGAGTTATGAAAGGTTGCTGTTAAGAAATTATTTTTATAACAAATCCAGAGCAAAAAATCTTTTAGCAGATCTTAGGAAACAGGGAGTAGAAAGAGCTGTCACCAATCTGAAAGGGTTTATTACAGGAAAATAACCAGAGATCATATAGACGTATTACAGATATTTTGGAATTTTTTTTTAAAGTTTGTATAAATCAGAGGAATCTGGAAACCATTTATGGAAGACTTAATTATGTCAATGTTAACATAGCTAGGGAGTGGGATAAAATTAAAGTGGAGTTTAAAACTAGACAAAGTAAAAGAAAGGGAGATATGGTTAAACAGTAACAATAATTATTCAGAGAGACTAACAAATGTTAAAGTATTGCAAAATAGAGGGAATCTCTCAGAATAAGAAAATGAGCAATTGGAGAATGCTAAACAGAAAATAAGGGATTACTTCGACAATATGCACGAGTTTAGAAAGATTGCTGTTAAGCAACTGTTTTTTGATAATAATTCTAGAGCACAAAAACTTTTACCATAACAACTCAGGCAACAGAAAGTTGAAAGGGCTGTCACCAAGCTTAGGGAGCTTATAACAAGGAAGATAACAAGAGACCCTGTAGAAGTATAAGAAATATTTCAGAAATTTTATGAAAGTTTGTATAAAGCAGAGAAATATGGAAATCAAGAAAAGGAACAAATGGAAATGTTTATGGAAGAATAAAATAAGGTCTATATTACATGAACGAGCGATCAAAATGTTGAGTACAACATGCTCAACATACTTTGATCGCTTGATCATGTCATCGAAACCCAAAAAGACTGAAAAAAACAAAATCGAAAGATTTTGTTTGTCCCACTCCAAACATACAATACACACACATATAAAACCAATTCATACAAACCCCAACACACTCACATCACTCAAACACTCAAACACCTACACAAACACACATACTTTTAAAACAAAGTGGGGGGCTTTGCCCCCCCCCACATCCCTCGATGTGAGGGGCTGTGCCCCCCACACCCCCCTTACTAAATATACCAACTCCGAGATCGCTGTACATTGGGGAAAGGGAAATTTGCCCTTTCCCCAATGTACAGCGATCTCGGAGTTGATATATTAAATAAAGCAGACTCTTACAAAGCCATTCCTGACAGTGTAGCGTGTTTACATCACACGCTACACTCACCAGGAAGGCCGACCAAAACATTTTGGAACTCCGAATTTCAACATTTGGAGGTTCCGATTACATGAACGGTCGATCAAAGTATGTTGAGTATCTTGTACTCAACATTTTGATTGTTCGTTCATGTAATATAGACCCATTAAATATACCCCAGGTTAGAGGTAGATGAGGGTCAATTACTAACCGTTAGGATAGGAAGGGATGAGATAAAAATGGCTATGTGTAACCAATCTACAGGAAAGTCCCCAGGAATATATGGTATTCCTGTGGAAGTTTGGAAGTTAGGTGGGAAAAACACTGATAAAGATCTTGAAGGTTTTCTTTAACAGTATTTTATGAGGAGGAGAAGTACCAGCATCCTGGAAGAAGGCAGTGGTAACAGTAATACCTAAAGAGGATAAAGATCCATCGGATCCAGCTTCATACAGGCCCATTTCAATACTAAACCATGATTATAAATTATTTATGTCTATAATGGCTAAAAGAATGGCAAAAGTGACACCATAACTGATAGATATAGATCAGTGTGGTTTTGTGGAGGGAAGGCAAACATCTGACAATATTAACAGAGGGAAGCAGAATGTAAGAAAGTACCACTTGTATTGGTGGATCTTGATGCAGAGAAAGTATTTGACAGAGTAGACTGGGACTTCATGAGCAGGGCAACGGAAGCATTTGCTTTCCCTGATACAATTTGAAGGTTGATTAGAAGAATATATGAGGGATCTAAGGCACTAATTAAGGTGGGTGGGATACTCTCCGATAATTTCTGCTTGAGTAGAGGATCCAGGTAAGGTTGTTCACTTTCCCCTTTGTTTTTTGCATTATATTTAGAACTATTGGCAAAGAAAATAAGGGATTCAGAATTTCAAGGATATAATTGGTATGGTAGTCAGGAAAAGCTGGCTCTATTTGCAGATGATATTATTTTACACATGACAAAAACAGAAAGGGACATTGCAGTGTTGTGGAACATTTTAAGACAGTTTCACATCTTCTCAGGATACAAAATTAATGAAGCTAAAACAAAGGCAATAACGGTAAATTATGTACCCACACATGAATTGGTCCGACAATGTCTATATTTATGCGGACATGATAAAATAAAGTATTTAGGAGTATGGATTAGAAATGACTTTGTTGTGGCAGCTAAGGATACGTGGGAATAGACTAAGTAGAAGATAATACAAAAATTGAGAAACTGGAAGCCTTGTTACATCAATATGGATAATAAGAAACAAGTCATTAAAATGTTTTTAGTCCCTTTAGTCTTATACACAGGTCAGGCATATTTTTGTCAACCAGAGATGCTGTGGATAGCAATTAAAAAGGAGTTGAAGGATTTTTATCTGAGAAGGGAAGACAGCAAGGGTCAAGTGGGATAAGCTGATTCTTCCAACAGAACAAGGCAGACTAGGATTACCCAGTTTGAGAGTGTATTTTACAGTGGGTCTGTATCAGAAGATCGAAACACCAAAAGAGCGAACACTCTTAAATGGACTGCTAATACCCAAAACCACACAATATCAAATGTACAGAACAGTAATTTTTTTTCCCAGGGAAAAAAATTGCTGCTCCAAAAAAAAAAATCCAGAGACAAAATAAGGTGAAGAGCTTCGCCCCCCACACACACACACACCCCGATGTGGGGGGCTGTGTCTCCACAATACTCCAACTTAAATATACCTACTCTGAGATCACACCACAGTGGAGGAAACGGCAAAGTCCCGAGAATGGCCCAGCGATTTTTTTCCCTGGGAAAAAAAATCGCTATTCCGGCCAGTCAATATTCTATTGTTTTGGGTTTTAGCACTTGACGTAAGAGCGTTTGCTCTTTTAAGATTTCGACTATGAAATATAGACAATTTTTACAGCAACACAGTTAAGGGTCTTGTACATAGCACAAGCAGAAACTTATAATTCAAAGTGGAAAGGAATGTGCTGATACAGGAAGGAAGCTCAAGAAATAAGGAGTGATTGGGATTTTGGATGCAGACTCTTAAGGAGAACAAAAAAAATCATACAGAGTATTATTACAATCGTATTTAGATATGTTACCAATTCATTTAACCCATACAAACTGCAGCAGGAGTCATTGCTGGGCACATTGTGAGTGCTGCGAAGAGCACATTTGGCTGACATCTAAGAATGAAACAATACTAATTTCATGAACGTTAATCGTACTTTGATTCAGGAATGGGGTCCATTCCTGTCATAGTATTAGAAACCCAAAAGATTTGGAGAAATTAAAAAAAAGTATTATATTCATAAAATAGCAGGGAGTATTCTAAGTACCAAACCAGCACAAGAATGGAGAAAAGAGATTTTGCTGATAGGGATGACTGTGGTCAGGAATATAGATAATAGGCAAGAGGGGGTGGAATTTATTGGTATTGGTTTTACCTCAGTGGGTCCTGATTTGGGAATCCTGCAAAGTTCTACAGCAGCAGAAAGGAGGAAGAGAGACTTTGCTTGATTATAGGCACCTCTGTTTGCTTTCTTTGACTTGATTTTGCTTGCTGCACTTTATTCTACCCATTTTTATAAGCTATTGCATTTAATTTAACTGTATTCTGTTATATATTGCTTACTGCACTTTATTTAGTCATTTTACAACTTAATTCAACTGCATTTACTGTTGTAGGCTACACACTCAAGTGGGCTGGCCTTTTTGTGCTTTAAAAGTGAATTTACTACTGTATTTACCATATTTTTGATTGAATCGCAGATATACCCCAGGGATTACTTCAGTGTTGCTGCTTGACAGAGGCACAGCAAAATAATAGGCATAGTTTTATTCAAACTAAAGGGGTGGCGAAAGCCACATAACTATGGGCTAGGCTTATAAATGCCCTTGGGCAGATAGCCTAGTATGAACCTATGAACCTATGAACCTATAATAAATAAATAAATAAATTCTCTGCTTGCTCGTTTACCACCTTTTTTTCTAATTAGAATAGTCTGGATCTCAGATTTGTTGATTTCAGGACTGGATTTTTGAGCTTCTGAGTTGTCCAGACCTTACTGAGAAAGAAGGAAGTCTCTCTGCTTATCAGTGGGAGTGGTAAGCTCTGAGCAGGCTATCTATCACTAGAGGAGTGCTTCCAGCTCAGGAATTGTATTGTATTAGCCGTTTTGGAATGCTTTCTATCCCCTTTAACTTTCTGCCTTAAAAAAACTGTTTGCATGTGTTTGAGCTTGTTTTACCTCAGTGGATCCTGTTTTAAGCATCCTGCAGAGTTCTACTGCAGCAGAAAGGAGGAAGAGAAACTTTGCTTGATTATTAGTACCTCCGTTTACTTTCTCTGACTTGATTTTGATTGCTGTACTTTATTCTGGCCATTTTTATAAGCTACTGCATTTAATTTAACTGTAGTCTGTTAAATATTGCTTACTACACATTATTTAGTCATTTTACAACTTAATTCAACTACATTTATTGTTGTAGGCTATGCAGTCAAGTGTGCTAGCCTTTTTGTGCTTTAAAAGTGAATTTACTACTGTATTTACCATATTATAGTCCAGATCTCAGATTTGCTGATTTCAAGACTGGATTTCTGTGTTTCTGTGCTGTCCAGATCTT
Source organism: Protopterus annectens (assembly GCF_019279795.1). NCBI lineage: Eukaryota > Metazoa > Chordata > Ceratodontiformes > Protopteridae > Protopterus > Protopterus annectens. The sequence goes on along the minus strand of NC_056735.1, from coordinate 1,677,503,832 downwards.
GCTGAGAAAGAAGGAAGTCTCTCTGCTTATCAGTGGGAGTGGTGAGCTCTGTGCAGCCTATCTATCACTAGAGGAGTAATTTCAGCTCAGGAATTGTATCTTATTGGCTGTTTTGAGCTGCTTTCTATCCCTTTTAACTTTCTATCTTAAAAAGCCATGTTTGCATGGGTTTGAGCTTGTTTTACCTCAACGGATACTGTTTTGGGCATCCTGCAGAGTTCTACAGCAAAAGAATGGAGGAAGAGAGACTTTGCTTGATTATAAGTACCTCAGTTTTGCTTTATTTGAATTGATTTTGCTTGCCACACTTTATTCTAGCCATTTTTATCAGCTACTGCATTTAATTTAACTGTAGTCTGTTAAATATTGCTTACTGCACTTTATTTAGTCATTTTACAACTTAATTCAACTGCATTTACTGTTGTAGGCTACACACTCAAGTGTGCTAGCCTTTTTGTGCTTTAAAAGTGAATTTATTACTGGAGTTACCATATTTTTTATTGAAAAAAAAAAAAAATTGTATCTGCTTGCCCATTTCCTGCTTTTTGTTCTAACTAGTACAGCCTGGATCTCAGATTTGCTGATTTTAGGACTGGAGTTTTAGGTTTCTGAGTTGTCCAGACCTTGCTGAGAAAGAAGGAAGTCTCTCTGCTTATCAGAGGGAGTGGTACGCTCTGAGCAGCCTATCTATTGCTAGATGAGTGGATCCAGCTCAGGAATTATATCTTACTGGCCATTTTGGGCTGCTTTCTATCCCTTTTAACTTTCTGCATTAAAAACCCGTGTTTGCATGTGTTTGAGCTTGTTTTACCTCAGCAGACCATGTTTTGGGCATCCTACAGAGTTCTACAGCAGCAGAAAGGAGGAAGAGAGACTTTGCTTGATTATAAGTACCTCCATTTGCTTTCTCTGACTTGATTTTGCTTGATGTACTTTATTTTAGCCATTTTTATAAGCTACTGCATTTAATTTAACTGTATTCTGTTAAATATTGCTTACTGTACTTTATTTAGTCATTTTACAACTTAATTCAACTGCATTTACTGTTGTAGGCTATACACTCAAGTGTGCTAGCCTTTTTGTGCTTTAAAAGTGAATTTACTACTGTATTTACCGTATTTTGATTGAATACAACAACAAAAAAAATTCTATCTGCTTGCTCGTTTCCTCACCTTTTTTTAACTAGAATAGTCCAGATCTCAGATTTGCTGATCTCAGGACTGGATTTTTGGGTTTCTGTATTGTCCAGACCTTGCTGAGAAAGAAGTAAGTCTCTTTGCTTATCAGTGGGAGTGGTAAGCTCTGAGCAGCCTCTTTATCGCTAGAGGAGTAGTTCCAGCTCAGGAATTGTATCTTATTATCTATTTTGGGCTGCTTTCTATCCCTTTTAACTTTCCACCTTAAAAAGCCATGTTTGCGTGGGTTTGAGCTTGTTAAGTGCGCTAGCCTTTTTCCGTACTAAAAGTGAATTTATTACTGGATTTACCATATTTTTGATTGAAAAAACAAACAAAAAAAATTCTATCTGCTTGCTCATTTCTCACCTTTTTTTCTAACTAGAATAGCCTGGATCTCAGATTTGCTGATTTTAGGACTGGATTTTTGGGTTTCTGAGTTGTCCAGACATTGCTGAGAAATAATTTTTCTTTTAAAAAAAATTTATTTTTTTAATAAATTTTAGCTCTTTCAGGTCCCCCTGTATAAAACCCTCTTTGGCACAGTTTTTGCACTTGTTACTACTCAGCCAAGCTCCTTGTGGTCCTGCAGAGTGGTGCTAGCAGCAGAGATGCTAAAAGAGCGACTGCTAACCTGATAAAAGTGTTTTTTTCCTGCTACTACCTGGGCAACTGTCCAATCTAGCTAAACTGCAAGTAATTCTGCTTCTTCAACTGTTTTAAACTGTTTAAAGTTGTTTTTGCACCTGCACTTTTAAAGTTTGCCCTGTTTGTTGCATTTACCTGTTGAGGCTACACACTCAAGTGCGCTAGCCTGTGTTACATATTTATTGCATTTTCCTGCTGTTTATTGCAAAAAAGAAAAAATATATCCTTGTTTCCCATCTTTCCTGACCTAGAGTAGTCCAAATACAGGCTTTGCTGTATTCTGGACTTTTGGAAAGTTCCTGTGTTGCCCATTTCCTTTCTTGAATAAAGGGAGGCTTCCTTGTTCACCAGTGGCAGTGGGGAGCTTGGAGCAGCCTATCTATCCCTGGAGGAGTGTTCCCAGCACAAGAATCTGGTAGTCTATTGGCTGTTTTGGGCCATTTTCTAGCTCTTTTAAGTCCTCCCTGTATAAAACCTGTTTTAGTGCGGCTTTGCGCAATTATGCGCATAGTGCAGCATCATTGGTTTAAACCATTCTCGGTTCCACAAAGTCTGCTCTTCACTTTTTCCCTTACAACTGATCTAGTTCTCATAATAAACACCCTATTCCCACTCTAAAGCCTGGCACTTGCTCACTAAAGCAATTATATAAGTCAGCACTAAAAAATTAAAAGCACTACACCCTCAGAAACTCCCCTTAAGTCCTTTGTTCCCCATTGGCCCTTTTTTTCAATTATAAAGGAATTCCCAATACTATTCTAGCATGTCCAAAGGTCAGTTGTCAATCTCCTCTCTGGTCCAGCTGGTGAATCTGGGAATCTTGAGGCAATGTTATAACTGCCTCATGTACACAGACAACCCTCTCCTCCTCCCAACAAATTCCAACACATGTGAGAGATGCAATCATATAGCCAAACTGGAGCTCTCTCAACTCAGTACTGGAGTAACCAGTCAGGAGGAGAAGGAAACCACACTCACTACAATTCCAGTATCACAAAGACCTACCATGACAGCAAACCAAACACATAAACACACAAAAACATACTCGGAGGCTCTAAATAAAAATCTGCCTAAGCAGCAGAGACCTCCAAAGCAGACACCCAAGCAACCGCTACCCCAAAACAAAACACGTGCAACACATAGCTCACAAAGCCAGTGTGCCAAACAGTCACAGCCCTTAAGGCTAAACAACACACCTGATACACTTGTAATAGGTGACTCTATCGTCAAGCACACTGACGTCCCGCTCACCAGGCTGAACAAGGAGAAGGTCACGGTGAGCTGCCTGTCGGGCGCTAGGATCTGCCACATAACACAAGCTCTCAGGTCACTCCAAGGTAAGTACAAATATGACTCAGTCATCGTCCATGCTGGTGTGAATGACCTGAGACATACCTCCCTGGACTACATGAAAAGAGACATAGAGGAGCTCTCTGAGCATGTAGCCCAGGCCGGTATGACCCTGACCTTGAGTAGTATCTTACCCTCACCAAGAATGATGCCACAATATGAAGACAAGATGATCAATTTCAACAATTGGCTTAAGTATTGGTGTCATCCAAAGGGGAGCCAATGCCTGTCTGCCTGGGATGACATGCTCGACAAGCCACGATGCTTCACTAGGGACGGCTTGCACCTGTCACCCCTGGGCTTTCGGATATTGGCAAAGGCTCTTGCCACCCCCATAGTGCCTTTTTTAGGCAAGGCTCAAAAGACAAACCCACCTCCATAGGTATCACAAGGGATAAGAAACTAAGAGTAATGCTACTCAACGCCAGAAGTCTAAACCTCAAGATGCACACACTCGAAACTCTCCTTAGCATGGAGAACATCGATATCTGTGCAGTAACAGAAACCTGGTTCAAGGCTCCCGAGAGCACCCCAGCACTACCAGGTTATACCTCATACCATGTTTTTCGGCCCCAAAATTTGGACTGAACCACAAAAGGAGGGGGAGTATCAATATTCGTCAAAGATACCCACACCTCCAGGTTGGTGGCACAGCACGAAGCATCAGAGACTATCCATGTGCAACTAACAGTGGGTAAAACTGCCTTCCAGTTTATAGCCTGCTACAGAACACCCTCCCAAACCCAGGAACCCCACTCAGCCTTCCTGAGAACACTGGAAAATATGAAGGTCTCTCCAAACACCATTATATTGGGTGACTTCAACTACCCTAACATAGACTGGGAGCATTACTCTAGCTCCAACACCCTAGCCCAAAGGTTCCTAGAATTTATAAACTCAAATGCTATGGAACAACTTGTTGCCACTCCCACAAGAGGGGAAAACATACTGGACCTGATCATCACCAACATGGGGACTCTATGCTCCAGACCAGAAGTGTATCCCTCACTGGTAAGATCAGACCATAAACTAATCTCACTAGATATTCACATCCCGACCCCAGCCCCTGCCCAGAAAACCACAGTGAAAAACTTCTCTAAAGCAAATTTCACACTCCTCAAAACTGAGGTGAAATCCTTCAAAGCCCCCGGGCCTGTGGAAAATATGGCCCAGACCGCAGAATCCTTTATAAACGCATTCTATGAACACCTTCAGGAATGCATGGATCATGCGATCCCAAATAAAACCAAGACCCAATCCTCCAAGGTTAGGCATCCTGTCTGGTGGACCACAGCCATAAACAAACTATACAATAGAAGGAGGAAGCTACTACATGATAGAGCAAAATCCCAAAAAGGGAAGGCATCTCTGATCAGTATTAGCAAAAAACTACGGGCACTCATAAAATCGTCTAAGGCCAGCTTCGAGAGAAAAATTGCACAGGACACTAAGGATAATTACAAGGCTTTCTTTAGTTATATTAGGAACCTGGGTGGGAATTCCCAGATATGCTCAGAATTAGTCCAAAATGACAAAAAATACACCAAACCCACAGACATTGCCAACATCCTAGCTGACAGGTTCAGCGCAAACTTCTCCCCCCCTTCCCCACCAAAAGGGCAAATATCTATCCCAGCAGAGTGCTGCCCCCCTGACATCTCAGATACTCAGGTAAGAGCCACCCTCTCCAAAGCAAAAAACACAGCATCAATGGGACCAGACAGTGTCCCAGGCTGCATCCTACATGAACTCCAAGAAGAACTAAACCCAAACATAAAACTACTGTTCAATCTCAGACTTACTGCAGGATATGTACCCAAAGAGTGGCGTACAGCAACAGTGGTCCCTCTCCACAAAGGTGGTGCCTCAACGGATCCTGGAAACTATCGCCCCATAAGCCTGACTAGCTTGGTCTGCAAAGCTATGGAAAGGATCATCATGGACCTCATAAATAAAGATATTGGGGACCTACAGACACTGGATCCTACCCAGTTCGGCTTTGTTAAGGGCAGATCATGCCTCTTAAACCTGGTCGATTTCTTTGAAACAGTCGCCAAGGCCATTGACAAGGGGAAGGTGGTCCACACAGCCTACCTGGACCATGCAAAAGCCTTCGATACAATACCCCACTCGAGCATTATAGATAAGCTCACCAGCTTAAATATAAACCCCTATGTCACTAGATGGGTTGAAAACTGTCTCAAGGACAGAACCCTCATGGTTAGAATTGCTGGAGCCATGTCAGACTCCAAACCAGTTACAAGTGGCATCCCACAAGGCTCAGTCCTAGGACCTCTCTTGTTTGGTATATATTTCTCGGAGGTACAGGCTAACACGGAAGGACTGTGGCTGACCAAGTTTGCAGATGACTGCAAACTGGGACCATAATCGACTCTCCAGCCGACACAAGCATCCTACAAAAGGACCTCATAGAAACAGACAACTGGTGCCAGAGCCATGGACTCAAGCTAAACGCCAAAAAGTGTATAGTCATCCCCTTTGGCAAAAACAAAGTGCCCACAAATTACCACATAGGTGGTAATCCATTAAGTACAGAAGAAGTAATTAGGGACCTGGGTACCCAAGTTGATAGCAATCTCTCATTTGACAACCACGTGGCCAAAGTGGTTAGAAAAACATTTTATATAGCCCACCTAATCATGAAGGGATTCACATCTAGATCAGGGGAGGTCATCGTGCCTCTTTACTCATCCCTCATCAGGCCCATAATTGAGTACAATGCCCCTTTTGGGATGTACCTTACCAGATACCTGCAGCAATTGGAAAGACCCCAAAAGTACCTCACCAAGAGGATCAAAGGGCTCAAACAGATGCCATATGCTGCCCGGTTAAAGAAACTCCAGCTCTACTCAGTGGCATACCACCTGCTCAGAGGCGATCCATGCCTGACGTATAAAGCCATGTCCAACCTGGAATTAATGGACATGCTGCACCTCAGAAAATCCAAATCCCATCGAGCTACGCGCTCGAGAGACTTGAACCTCAGCACTGAAATAAATAGGACATGCTGGAGGGACAGATTCATAACCCAGAGGCTCCCTTCACTCTGGAATAAAATCCCAGTCCAGGTTAGGCAGAGTCCCTCATTGACTCACTTCAAGAGGAATCTTGATGAGTGGATGGGAGATTGTAGGTTTACCCCGGGTATCACTTCTGTGTCACTGTTAGACAGAGGCAGAGTATACTAACCTCGAAAAAGGGCATAGCAAAATTCATTTAAAATGGGTGGCGAAAGCCAAACACATTCTGGCTAGGCTTATGAATGCCCTAGGGCAGATAGCCTAGTATGAACCTATGAACCTATGAACCTATAAGGAAGTCTCTCTGCTTATCAGTGGGCGTGGTAAGCTCTGAGCAGTCTAGCTATCTCTAGATGTGTGGTTCCATCTCAGGAATTTATCTTATTGGCCATTTTGGGCTGCTTTCTATCCCCTTTTAACTTTCTGCCTTAAAAACCCATGATCTGAAGTAGGGACTTCATTTGTCAGCAACCTGTGGGTCTTGGATCCGATATCGGATCCGAGCCGGCAACTTGTTTCATAGCTAATGGATCCGAGTTCCTAGCTCCTCCCCTCACCCATAATCCCCTGCAAACCCTCCATGACCTCAGATCTAGTTTGCCGCACTTGTGGATGGCTGGATTCTTTTGAGCTCTTAGCAAATTTGTCAGTTAAGTGTAATTTTATTAAACTTTCCTCTATCGTTAACCTTAAAAAGTGTATAAGAGTCAGGTTCCCTGTATTTTATATTTTTTATATAGTTTTTCCCTCCCTTCGCTGGTCGTTAGTGTGTGTGTGTGTTTGTGTTTTGGGGCCTGTGTGTTTATGTAGCATTTTTTTTTTTCTTCAAGTATGGCTGAGGCCCCAAAAGCCATTTTTTCAAAATGTACCGAGTGTGGCCATAAGCTCTCCCCGGCTGATGGCCACACTCGGTGCGTTCGGTGCCTTGGGGTTGAACACCTCTCCACAGGCTGTACCATTTGTGTAGCGTTCAACCCCAGGGCACAGAAGGAGCGGAGGTCGAAGCTGGTCCTGACGGGACTTTTGCCCCCGGACTCGGCTCTGGCCTCCGCTGCTCCCGTGGCACTACCACAGGCTGTAGTCATTGCCACTCCTGCCCCCCTTCCTCCGGCCGGGACTCAAACTCCTGCTAAAGTGCCAGAGGACAGGAAGGCTAGGAGGGAGAAACGGAGGGAGAAGCACCACAAGCGGTGGACCGAGGCCTCCGCTTCGGCCCCGCCAGCTAAGCGTGCTTCTCCCTCCACAGCTTCTAGGTCTCCTCCTCCTCGGCTCCGATCTCCTTGCTTCTCCCCAGGGCCCGAGGAGGAGGAGGCCCGATCTCCATCGAGGTCATCGAGGTGGCATTCCAGGCCTGCCTCAGTGGCCTCTTCGAGATCAACTTTCAGCATGTCAGATGCAGACTTGGACTGGATGATGCGAAGGTTCATCCAGGCCCAGCTGCAGATGGGAGTGCTCTTGCCTCCCCCCCTTCGGGGGGGAGCTTGACCCCCTTTTTTGCTCGAATTGCTCCTTCTCCGACCCGCTACCCGGGTTCGGAGCATTCGGAGCCGGGCAGCGTCGGAGCCGGGGGTGGGTCGGCGCCAACAGTACTTGGTACTTCGGATCCGACCTTGCCCTTGAGTCTGTCAGATCCAACCTCTCGGAGCCATTGGCCAAGCTTCAGATCCGAGGGATTCAGTGTGCCTTCAGCTCCTCCAGGTCAGAGCACAGTGATCCTTCGGATCCGATGGTCTCAGGGCTGGCTCCGATCCCTTCATCGGATCCGAGTGGGAGTCGGCTCTTGGAGCCCAGGGAGAGCGGTTCCCCCTCAGCCTTCGATGTAGTGGAGAGGGCTCTGTCGAGAGCATCCGGACCCCTGGCCCTTGTCTCGGCTCCACCCTGCACTCCCTCTCTGCTGGGCCAGGCTTCCATCACCCGGCCTCAGGGACAGCCTGCTTCAATGTCCCAGGTTGTTCCACTGGAACAGGATGTTGCTGGCGAGACCTCCTCGGACAGCCCTCCCGAGGAAGTGCCTCGCAAGCACAAGTGCAAGAGGAGGCACGTGGACTCCCCTGAGTCCTTAACTGAGGACACGGACTTGGATGAAGGGGAAGGCTCCCCAAGATCACCCCCTGAGGATGTCTCCTTTGGAGACATCATGGAAATGCTTAGGATCAGAGGTGGGTGGTCTGCCCCCAAGGCTTCCTCTGATGAGTCTGTGTTTCTGGAGGCCCATCTACCTCCTGGGTGTCCCCTCCGGCCGACCCCCTGGTGGACCTTATTACCACCAGGGCGTGAAAGGACCCGGACACCGTGTAGCTAGTCCCCAAATGTCCAGACAAGATACTGAGCCCCCCCGCAGACCAGTCACACTGGAGCAAGGGTCCCCCCATAGATGCCATGTTGACGGCGGCAGCCATGAAGAGGGAACTAGGTCAGGAGAGACCCTCAGTCCATCCACCGAGCAAGGAGTCCCACTCGATGGGTCGCTTAGGGAAGCGAGTTTTTAGTTCAGCGACCTTTTCGGTAAGGTCTCTGAACTATATGGCACACGTCATCAGGATGCAGCGGGATCTTATCAAAGAATACGCTGCCTCCCCCCTGAGTCCATGTCGGTGGAGGACAAACAATTGTACTCCACCCGAATGGCCACTCTGAGATCTATTTCAAATACCTCTATGCGGCTATTGTCCCACGCCACTGAGGGTGCCACTAGAGCTAGTGGAGCGGGCCTAGTCATGAGTCGTCAGGCCTGGCTCCATCATTGTGACTTTGCGGAGCCTTTTAAAGCGTCCTTTGCGAACGCCCCTTTCGATGGTTCTGCCCTGTTTGGCAAAACGGTTCGCGAGACACTGGTCCAGACGGTGAAGGACGGGAAGACGTTGTCTGCCATCGGAGTCCATTTCTCTGCTCCCCAGCAGTTCTTTTCGAAGAACCAAAAGGGTCAGAAGAAGATGTGGTTCCGGAAATCGCAACACTCCTAACCCGCTCCGGACAACCAGTCCTTCCGTGGCAGAGGAAGACAGGGAGGACGCCGCCCCAGGGGCAGAGGGGCTCCAAGGAACTTTGGGTCCAGAGAACCTTTCTCTGACTGGCCCATGCAGCAGCCCTGAAGGGTTGCCTGGCTGCTACACTCTGGAGGCAGTCGGGGGGCGCTTCTCAGAGCACCTAGAGGCATGGGAGTCCATCACGACAGACCGCTGGGTGCTTCGAATTATATCCAGAGGGTACAAAATTCCAATACTTCATGTCCCCAAATGCAAGAACCTCCCCGATGTAACACCCGATCAGAGGGAGGCTGCAGCCGCAGAGATTCAGCAGCTGCTAGAAAAAAGAACCATCCAGCCTGTCCCCCAAGACCAGCTCGGATTAGGGTTCTACTCCAGGTTCTTTTTGGTGCCAAAAAAGACGGGGGACTCGAGACCAGTTCTAGACCTGTCCCATTTGAACCTGTCGGTAACCAAGGAAAAATTCCGAATGGTCACTCTTCAATCTATTCTCCCCCTTCTAAGGGAGAATGATTGGATGTGCTCTATAGACCTCAAGGATGTGTACTACCACATTCTAATGGACAGATGATCCAGGAGGTTTCTCCGCTTCCGGCTGGGAGCCAGTCACTACCAGTTCAGGGTCCTTCCCTTTGGCCTCACCACAGCCCCCAGGGTGTTTACCAAGGTGTTAGCAGTGATAGCGGCCCACCTGAGACTCCAGGGAATGCAGGTCTTCCTGTACCTGGACGACTGGCTCCTGACTGCCCCAACAAGGCATCTACTGTGCTCAGCCAGAGATTTCTTTCTCCGCCTAGACCCCCAGTTAGGCATCACCATCAATGCCGACAAATCTTTTCTGGCCCCAACACAAGTCATAGAATTTATAGGAGCCAGAATAGACACCAGAGATCTACAAGCCTTCCTGACGTCGGAACGACTACGGAATTTGCAACTTCATGTGCGGGCCATCCTCCACTCAGAAGCACCACCAGCAGAATTGGTCCTCAGGGCGCTGGGCTCCATGGTGGCAGCGATAACGCTCCTTCAATGCGCCCATCTGAACATGAGGGTACTGCAGTGGACCCTTCTAGTACAATGGTCCTTTCTGTCCTTTCCTCTCCATCACCCCATCGCTATCAGCAAGGCTTGCAGGAGGGCCCTATTATGGTGGCTTCATGCTCCGGATCTCCATACAGGCCAACCCTTCTGCATCTCTCCTCCTCTTGCCATGGTGACCATGGATGTCTCCCGCCTCGGGTGGGGGGGCATTATTCAGGCAGGACCGTCCAAGGCATGTGGAACGATACAGAGACCTCCCTGCATATCAACGTTCTGGAGATGAGTGCGGTGCTGTACGCATTGCAAGCACTTCAGAATCTCCTCCCCGTAGGAACTATTGCAATTCAGTTGGACAACATGTCTGTTGTCTGGTACATCAACAAACAGGGGGGAACCAGGTCTTACCCTCTATGCCGTGAAGCCATGAGAGTATGGGAATGGGCGATTTCCACCAACCGCTTTCTGATTGCCACGCACATTCCGGGGTGGGCCAACATCCTAGCGGACAAACTCAGCCGCACCCTTCTTACCCCTTACGATTGGTCTCTCAACCCACTAGTAGCGAAGCAGATATTCGCAATATGGGGGCAACCCTGCTGCAATCTTTTTGCCTCTCCCTCAAACACCAAATGCGACAATTTCTTCGCTCTGGCCCCAAATCTGGACAGTCTGAAGCTGACAGCTTGGTTGCTCCAGTTCCACTCCTAGTTCGGACTCCCGGTATCTCTTCATCAGTCAAAGCCATCCTCGTGGCAGCGCATAAACCTTCCACCAGGAAAGTGTATCGCAGTAAATGGAAACGTTTCTCCATCTGGGCAGAGCACCATAATCTAGATCCCTTTATGGCTCCTCTTCCATCCATACTAGACTTCCTAACCGGACTTTTTCAGGAAGGCGCTAGTTGCTCAACTGCCAAAGTACAATTGGCTGCCATCTCCCATTACCATGTGGGACATGACACAGGGCCCTTGATGTCGGCCAAGTTGTGTAAACCTTTCTCAAGGGCACCTTTTTGCTCAGACCCCCTATAAAAGAAGCCGTACCCCCTTGGGATCTTTCACTAGTTCTTCAAGCCCTGACTGCTCCACCATTTGAACCTGCCGCTTCAGTGGATCTCAAATACTTGTCCTGGAAAACAGCATTCCTTGTAGCCATTACTTCAGCGAAAAGAGTTTCGGAGCTTCAAGCCCTTTCTGTGAAACCTCCTTATTTGATTTTTCATCCGGACAGAGTGTACCTCAGGACCAATCCCTCCTTCCTTCCTAAAATAGCATCAGAAACCAATATAAATCAATCCATAAATCTACCGGTCTTCTTTCCTAAATATCAGAATAAAGGAGAGTACAAGCTGCATTCATTAGATGTTCATAGGCAGCTGCATTTTTATACTCATAGAACTGCTGGTCACAGGCAATCCGACCAACTGTTCATTTCCTTTGCCAAATTTAATTTGGGGAAAGCAGTATCAAAAATCTCCTTGTCATGCTGGATTTCCCAATGGATTCTTTTAGCGTACCAAGCTTCTGGGAGACCCGCACCTGAAGGAGTTCGTGCACATTCCACTCGTTCCATCTCTACTTCTGCGGCCTTCAAATCTAGAGTTCCGTTGGATGATATTTGTTCGGCAGCCACTTGGGCGTCATCTCATACCTTTATTAACCACTACAAACTGGACGTAATTTCTAGAGGGAGAGCATCCTTTGGCTCTGCGGTGCTCCGCAATATCCTTCCATGATGGCCACCCAAGATTCAGGTAGCTGGGGACTCTGTGCCACAGGTTGCTGACAAATGAAGTCCCTACTTCAGATTAAGAAGTTATGTACTCACCATAATGTTCCATCTGAGTAGGTGGCTTCATTTGTCTGCAACCATCCCTCCCTCCTTCCCCCTGGCCTTCGAAATGGATCTATGTGAGTTGTTTTATTGGAATACCCTTTTTGGGTATCTATAGATGGGCAAACTTGATCTGAGGTCATGGAGGGTTGGCAGGGGATTATGGGTGAGGGGAGGAGCTAGGAGCTCGGATCCATTAGCTATGAAACAAGTTGCCGGCTCGGATCCAATATCGGATCCAAGACCCACAGGTTGCAGACAAATGAAGCCACCTACTCAGATGGAACATTATGGTGAGTACATAACTTCTTATTTGTATGGGTTTGAGCTTGTTTTACCTCAGCAGATCCTGTTTTGGGCATCCTGCGGAGTTCTACCACTCCAGAAAGGAGGAAGAGAGACTTTGCTTAATTATAAGTACTTCAGTTTTGCTTTCTTTTACTTGATTTTGCTTGCTGCACTTTATTCTAGCCATTTTTATAAGCTACTGCATTTACTTTAACTGTAGTCTGTTAAATATTGCTTACTGTACTTTATTTAGTCATTTTACAACTTAATTCAACTGCATTTACTGTTGTAGGCTACACACTGATGTGTGCTAGCCTTTTTGTGCTTTAAACGTGAATTTATTACTGGATTTACCATATTTCTGATTGAAAAAACAAACAAAAAAAATTCTATCTGCTTGCTCGTTTCCAGCCTTTTTTTTAACTAGAAAAGCCCGGATCTCAGATTTACTGATTTTAGGACTGGATTTTTGGGTTTCTGAGTTGTCCAGACCTTGCTGAGAAAGAAGGAAATCTCTCTGCTTATCAGAAGGAGTGGTAAGAGACATGGAGAAGCTCTCAGATCATGTAGCCCAAGCAGGTATGACCCCAGCCCTGAGTAGCATCCTACCGTCACCCAGAATGATACCACAGTACAAACAGAAAATGATTGACTTCAACAATTGGCTAAGTTTCTGGTGTCATTCAAAGGAGATCCAGTATCTGTCTGCCTGGGATGACAATATAGATAGACCTCAATGCTTTGCTAGAGATAGCCTGCACCTGTCACCCCTGGTATTCCAGATACTGGCCAAGGCTCTTGCCACCCCTATAGTGCTTTTTTAGGCAATGCGCTGAAGACAAAATTACCACCATAACAACTGCATGCAAACACAACCTGAGGGCTATGCTACTCAATGCTAGAAGTCTAAATCTTGAAATGCACTCGCTTGCGTCACTCCTTAAACTGGAGAACATTGACATCTGTGCAATAACAGTGACCTGGTTCAAGGCTCCGGAGAGCACCCCAGCGCTACAAGACTACAATGCATACCACACGTTTTGGCCCGTAAATATGGACTAATGCCCTAAAGGAAGTGTGGACTGAAGCCCTAAAGGTGGTGGCATATCCATCTTCATAAAAGATACGCATACCTCCAGACTAGTTGCCCAACATAACAGATCAGAGATACTTCAGGTACAACTAACACTGGATAAAACTGCAATCCAGGTTGCAGCCTGCTATAGATTCCCCACAATGTCCCAAGACTCCCACTCTGTATTCCTGAACACTCTGGAAAATATTAAGGTTCAACCCAACACCCTTATACTGAGAGACCTTAACTACCCCTCCATCAACTGAAAGGATTTCTCATGTACCAACTCATTTGCCCAACGTTTTCTGGAATTTATTAATTCCAATGTCCTGGACCAACTCATTCTCACCCCCACCAGAGGCAAAAATATCCTTGACCTGGTCATTACAAACATGGGGGACGGTTGCTCTACACTGGCAATCAACTCCTCCCTGGTTAGATCTGACCACAAGTTAATCACCATAGATATCCACATCCCACCCTCACCCCCCTGAAGGAAACCACCATGAAGAATTTCTCCAAAGCCAATTTTGGACTTCTAAAAACAGAAGTGGCAAACTTCACTTCGCACAAGCAAATGGAGAATGGGTGCATGGCTGCTGAATCATACACAAATGCACTGTATGAGCATATACACAAATGCATGGAATGAGCCATACCAAGCAGAACCAAGATGCTCTCCTCCAAAAAAAGGAAGCCAATCTGGTGGTCCCCTGCCATTAACAAACTCTACAACAGAAGGCAAAAAAACTGTTGCAGAAAAGGGTAAAGTCCCAAACCTGGAAAAACTACTTTGTAAATCTCAGCAAAAAACTGCGATCCCTCATCAAATCCTCTAAAGCTAATTACAGAAACAAAATTCCTACAGATACAAAAGATAACCACAAGGCTTTCTTTAGCTATATCAAGAATCTGCATAACAATGCACAGATTTGCTCTGAGCTATTGCACAACGGCACTACTTATACTGAGCCAACAGATATTGGCAATATCTTGGCTGATAGATTCAGTGCAAACTTTACCCCCCCTTCACCCGCTAAAGGGCCCATCCCAATACCCAAGGAATGCCAAATCCCTATTATCATGGCTGCACAGGTAAAACCACACTGTCCAAAGACAAGAATGCAGCTTCCATGGGACCTGATAATATACCTGGCTGTGTTATACACGGATTACAAAGTCAACTAGCACCACACCTGAGTGCCCTATTCAATCACAGCCTCACTTCAGGCTTTGTTCCCACTGCATGGCGCACCACTATAGTCATTCCACTCCACAAAAGGGGTGCAACTACTGACCCTGGGAACTACTGCCCCATTAGTCTGACTAGCCTGATATGTAAGGCTATGGAGCACATCATTATGGATATATAAATAGGGACATAGGAAACCTTCAAACATTGGACCCCATGCAGTTTGGGTTTGTGAAGGGTAGATCATGCCTGCTCAACCTGATAGACTTCTTCGAAACTGTCACCAGAGCAGTGGATGAAGGCAAGGTGGTCCACACAACCTACCTTGATCTTGCCAAGGCCTTCGACACCATCCCCCACTCAGGAATCATCGATAGACTCACTAACCTAGGTATAAACCCCTACGTCATAAGATGGGTGGCCAACTGCCTCTTAGACAGAACCCACACAGTTAAAGTAGCTGACTCCAAGTCTGACTACCCGGCAGTAAGAGTGGAGTCCCAAATGGATCGGTCCTGGGTTCTCTCCTGTTTGGCATCTACTTCTCTGAAGTTCAAGCCAATAAAAAGGTACTCTGGTTAACTAAATTCACTAATGAATGTGAACTGGGAGCTGTTATTGATTTTCAAGCTGATGTAGACATTCTACAAGAGGGCCTCAATGAGACCAGTGACTGGTGCCAGAGCCATGGCCTTAATCTCATTGCTAAAAAGTGCATCGTCTTTCCCTTCAGGAAGAACATGGTGCCCACAAACTACCACATCAGTGGTAGCCCACTTAACTCTGAAGGTGTGATAAGAGATCTGGGGACACAGGTAGATAGCAACCTCTCCTCTGACAACCATGTTGCCACTGTCAATAGAAAGTCCTTCTACGTGGCACACCTCATTACAACAGGTTTTGCATCCAGGAAAAAAGAAGTCATAATCCTTCTCCACTCATCCCTCATTAGACCTATTATAGAGTACAATGCCCCATTCCGCATGTTCCTCACTAGACACCTCCAATAACTGGAGAGGCCACAAAAGGTCCTCACAAAGAAGATCTTAGGACTCAAACACATGCCCTATACAGAAAGGCTCAGAAAACTCCAGCTATACTCTGTCTCATATCGCCTACTTAGAGGCGATCACTGCTTGATCTACAAAGCCATGTCTGACCCAGTGTTGTTAGACATGCTTCATCTGAAAAGAATCTCAGTCCCTCCATGCCACATGCTCTAAGGACCTAAACCTCATCACCACAATAAATAGAACCTGCTGGAGGGACAGGTTCCTAACCCAGAGACTCCCCATACTCTGGAATAAACTCTCAATTCATGTCAAGCAGAGCACCACTAGCCCTCTTCAAGAAAAATCTTGATGAGTGGATATGTAATAGGAAATTCACCCTGGGGATCACCTCGACAATCTTGCTCGATAGGGGCACAGGGAACTAACATCCGGCAGCAAGATGCCTAGGAATATTCTTGGGCTAGGCTTATACAGGCTCCAGAGCCATTAACCTAGTACACACCTATGAACCTATGAAACTATGAAAACTGGCAAAGGAACCAAGGTATTGAGAGCAAATAACTAGAAAGGGAAAGTAATTGAATAGGAAGAAACCAAGAATTTATTTGGACTGCAGGTTAGAGATTGCCTTCCCTATCAAGGATGGATATCAAAGAGAAAAAAATAGGGGGGGTCCTGAATGAAAGACTAGCACTGGTAGAGTTTTTAATAGAATCTAGAACAGAAGCTGCCATTAAAAAAGGAATAATTAGTAAAGCATATAAAATACTGCATGAGGAGGTGCTTAGAAAGGATTGGGAACAGGATTGGATAAGCAATTCACAAAAAGACAATGGGAGGATATATGTATAGCTCCCAAATATACAACAAAGTCTAGAAGATTTAGGATTTTTGCCTGGAAGTGTTTACATATGTATTTTATACCCCAAGTAGACTCCAAAGAATTTTTCCTCAGGTGGATAGCAAGTGTTGGAGGTATGATGGGCAAGAAAAAGATGGCTGGAAACATATTTTTGGGAGTTTAATGAACTGTCAAACTTTAGAGATTCTTTGCAGACCGCTCTGTTGGAGATGCTGGGTGAGCAGATTGGATTGACTTCGGAGATGATATTTTTGAGTTATGATATAGAATCGGAATTGCCTAAACATAGTAAAGCCTTGCTGAGTTTAATTATAGTGGCTGCCAAAAAAGAACTTAATAGAAAATGGAAATCAAAGTCTAGACCAACTTTACTAGAAGTAGTGAATATAGTTACAAAGATAAAACAACTGGAATTGGGATCTTTAGAAAAGGGGGGGAGCAAACTACATAGGAAAAATGAGAATTGCAGGAACAATATATGCGGAGCAGGAACAAGGTTTAAGAGGCAGAATTTGAATGAGCCATATAATGCTTAACTGACAATGACAATTATAAGTGATGTATGTTTACAACTACAGTTGTTTCGATGATGTCTGTGATGTAGACTGTTTGCAACTAAAGTGGTGTCATGTTGTTTGTTTTTCATTTGTATAAACGTAAGATTGCCTATATCATGTGTGAAAATTTAATAAAGATGTTTGTTGAAAAAAAATGTTTAACATTACCTTCCTAAACGTCTTAAATACCCATGCCCCTCTTCGCACAAGCAAACAAAAAATTAAAATAGCCTCTTGGATCACAAGTACTGCTAGAACCATGATAGCCCATAGAAATAGAGCCTGGCATCAGTGGATAGCCAATAAAACCATAGCAACCAAACAAGAATTCCAGAAACTCAGGAACAAATCATAAAAACAAATTCCACTAGACAAAATGAACTATTTTTTAGATTTGCAAAATAGATACCAAAACAACCCCCAAAAACTATGGGCAGCACCAAATATATTACTCCACCCCAGCAGACCAAGTACCCCCACACCAGCCACTGTAAATGATAGTACTGACATTCAAGAAGCCTTTAATAGATTTTTCATAGAAACCATTTCAAAATTAGTTCATCAACAACCCACAACATCTACTACTAGCAACACCAAGCCTGCTACCAATATCAATACCACCTTCCAATTCAAACTTATTTCCACAGATTATATAAAAAGACTATTAAGTAAACTCAAACCAACTAGTCTAGCTGCTGACAACATTCCAGTTAAATACCTTCAAATAGCTGCTAATGAGATAGAATATCAAATATCAATTCTCCTGAACAGATCAATAACAGAAAGCAAAATTCCAGCAATCTGGAAAATAGCATATGTCACCCCACTACACAAAGGTGGGACCTGTACAGACCTTACCAACTATCGCCCTATTGCCATATTATCCCCATTTGCCAAAATATTAGAAAAATGTATTTACCAGCAACTTATGCAATACCTACTGAAAAACCAACCTCTCACTCTTACCCAACATGGGTTTAGACCTGCCTATAGTGCAACAACTGCCATCCTCTCCTTCACCAACTTAATCAACCAGAACCGGAATCTAGGCAAAATAACATCAGCCATATTTTTAGACCTATCAAATGCTTTTGACATGGTCAACCATCCCAAACTTCTTGACTCCCTCACTGACCTTGGGCTAGCCACTGATTCACTAGCCTGGTTTCAAAATTACTTAGTAGGTAGACCGCAAGCAGTTAGTTGGGATAACAAACTATCCACACTGCTCCCTATTACAACTGGAGTCCTACAAGGATCAATATTAGGCCCTCTATTATTTTCCATATTCATTTATGATCTCAACAAGATCACACAAGATGCAACTGTCATACAATATGCTGACGACTCAACACTTGTCTGCTCAGCCACCAACCCCCTCACACTCCTTTCCACTACCCAAGTCTTCAAAACCGCTGAAGCTTGGTTTCTCAGTAAAAACCTGTTACTGAACCCCAAAAAGACCAAATTACTAATTTTCAAACCAAATAAATCCAACTTAGACACTGATTCTTTCAGATTTATGTCTAATGATGGTACCATTATCTCTTCAGACTCCCACACAAAACTACTGAGTGTTACAATTGACAACAAACTGAAGTTTGACTTGGCAATCATACCATCAAAAACATACACAGAAAACTAGGCAGTCTGTACAAAAATAAAACATACCTAAACCAACAGACTAAAATTACTATGCCTCAAACTCTGCTACTATCCACACTTCTATATGCTGCCCCCGTCTTCACCAACCTATCCAAAACAGAAATTACAAAACTAGACACGTTACAATCAAATTGCAAGATTTGCCACAAATGCTCCCTACTGTTCACATCATTGCCACTCACTATACCAACTAAAGTGGCTTGAACTTCAAAATCTCATTACCTTCTACCAACTAGTTTTCTCTAAAAAAACTCCTGCTATATCCAGACAAAATACCAGAACTATCTAATGTACTTAAAATACACTAAAACCCAAGACAACTACGTTCTAGTGACAGGACCTTAATCAAGATCACCAGAACCAACAACTCAGCAGGAGACTCCCTCTTTCCTAACTACATAGACAAAATCCAGAACTCACTGCCCCCTGATATTACCTCAGCAAATTCTATCATTAAGTTTAAACAACTACTAAAGGAACACCTATTTATCAATAGACAATGCCCATGTCTTCCCCCAGGTTGACCTTCTACACCTGCTTTTCCCTCAGGACTTTCTCTAGCAACCTCCGCATATTAATTTACTGTATGTACTAGTTTTCTTAATATGCAAACCTCATCTACTAGGAGTTCTACTATACTCCTGAAAGCTCTGTACTACTCACTGTACCCCCAACCCTTTCATACACCATCATACTCAAACACAATATTGCAAATTTACACATAACTATGGGTGAATTATACATACTCTCATTAATTCAAGTAGAAATTACTGGACATGCAACTAACGTGTCCTGCTACTACAATTTGCAGCTAAAATATATATATTTCTTTTCTCTATATATTTCTAATATGTTATGTTTTTGTACTTGGGCTCTGTATTTGTTAAATGACTCTGCATGTGTTTACTTGCCTTTGTATATTTACAAATTCTGGAGCTTTTCTCCCCGGGCCTCCACTGAAAATGGACATTTATCCAGTCGGATTCTCCCGGTCAACAAATGTAAAATAAATAAATAAATAAAAATGTCAATGTTAGAGGAAGATGGCACTCAATAATTAATAGCCAAGATCGGAAGAGATGAGATAAATCAACAGGGAAGTCTCCAGGAACAGATGGTACTCCTGTGGAAGTATGGAAGTTGTGAGGGAAGAAAGGAATAAAGTTCTGGAAGTTTTAATAATATTTTGAAAGGGGGAAGTACCAACATCTTGAAAGAAAGTTCTGTTTCTGTATTACCCAAAGAGGGAAAAGTCCTTTCTGACCCAGCTTCATATTGACCCATTTCAAATTTAAATCATTATTATAAAGTATTGATGTATATACTAGCTATAAGAATGGGAAATATGTTGCCAAAATTGACAGATATGGATCAATGTTGTTTTGTGGTGGGCAGGCAAACCTTTGACAACATTAGCAGAACACTTATAATGAAGATGAAAGGACAGCGTAAGAAAAAAAAAACTGCTATTGTTGCTGGGTTTTGATGCAGAGAAAGCATTCTGTGGAATCAACTGATATTTCATGGGTAGGGTAATGTTACCATTTGCATTCCCTCACAGAATAGTAGGGTTAATTAGGATGATATATGAAGGGTCAGAGGCAAGAATTAAGGTGGTAGGGTTCCTCTCTGACAAGCTGTGTGTGAAAACAGGAGCCAGGCAGAGCTGTCTTCTTGTCCCCTTTGTTTCTACTTTATATTTAGAGTCACTGGAAAAGAAAATAAGGGATTCGCAAATTCAAGAATATAAATGGTATGGTAATCAAGAAAAGTTAACTTTAGTTACTTGTAATATTACTTTGTAATTACTAAATCCAGTAAAGAAAATTTCACTGCTCTGGATCATTTTGATACAGTTTAAAGTGTTTTCAGAATATAAAATAAATGAAAATAAAACAATATCTATATCAGGAAACTGTGTACCCATATATGAATTGGTTCAGCAATACCCATATTTATGAGGCCAAGATAATATGAAGTATTTAGTTGTATGGATTAAACATGATTATATTATGGTAGCTAATAATACGTGGGAAGAGAATAATCAAAATGTAATACAAAAATTGAGAAGCTGGAAACTCTTGATTAAGGATATGGATAGTACTATACAAGCAGTAAATTGTTTTTCGTTCCTTTACCTTTAGTTTTATGTAAAAGCCAGATGCATTTTTATCAACCAGAAAAGAAGCTGTGGATAATAGTTAATTAAGAGCTGAAGGAATTTATTTGGGAAGAGAAGATAGCAAGAGTTAAGTGAGATAAGTTGATTGTCCCCATAGAATAAGGTGGTTTAGAATTACCTGATTTAAATGGATACTTCAGAGCTAAGGCTCACATAAATAACACAAAAAGAAGGTTATAAATCAAAATAGAAAGGGATGACAATGAAAGAGGGGAAGTTCAAGAAATAAAGAGAGTAAAATTTTGAATGCAGGCCTTAAGGAGAATAAAAACAAGTATATAGAATATTATATCCATAAAGTGGCAGAAAGTATTTTAAGAATTAAGTCCAAATGGGCATGGAGAAAAGAGATTTTACCAATAAGGTTGACTGCAACTAGGATACAGAAAATAGGCAAGAGGGGGCTTGAATTTACTGGATAAAATTAGCAAACAAAATAAAGTACTGGAGCAAATAACTTGTGACTGAAAAGTAACATACTGGGATGAGGTCAAGCAGAAGTTTGGACTCCAGGTTGGAGTACATTGCCTAACAATGACTGGTAACAGAGTATAGGCAAAGAGAAATGGATGGGGGAGTGCTCAATGAAAAAAAAAACAGCTGTGGTAAACTTTTAAGTTGAGTTTAGAACAGAATCTGCTTTAAAAAAATAATAATTAGTATAGCATATACAATATTGAAAGATAACTATAAGAGTCTATCAGAGGAAGTCAGAAAAAAATTTGAAAGAGCAAATAGAAAGGCAAGTTTACAAAGAGACAATGGGAGAAAATATGTATGGCTATAAATAGGTTCATAGGTTCATAAGTTCATAGGTTGGTACTAGGCTATCAGCCCTAGGGCCTATACAAGTCTAGCCATAACAATTCCCTGGCTATTTCTTCCCACACTATTTACTTCCCTGGACCCCTGTCTAGCAGGGCAACTGACGTGATCCCCGGGGTGAATTTCCTTTCTCCCATCCAATCGTCAAGGTTCCTTTTGAAGAGGACCAAAGAGGCACTCTGCTTGACATGTATGGGAAATCTATTCCAGAGTCTGGGGAGTCTCTGGGTCAGGAACCTATCCCTCCAGCATGTTTTGTTTATTGTGATGACAAGGTTTAGATCCCTGGAGCATGTGGCTCTGAGGGATTGGGATTTCTTTAAGAGTAGCATGTCCAACAGCTCTGGGTTTGACATGGCCTTGTATGTTAAGCAAAGATCACCTCTGAGTAGACGATATGCAACAGAGTATAGCTGGAGTTTTTTAAGGCGGTCAGCATAGGGCATCTGCTTTAGGCCTGTGATTCTTTTAGTGAGGTATTTCTGTGGCCTTTCCAGTTGTTGCAGATGTATTGAGAGGTACATACCAAATGGGGCATTGTATTCTATAATGGGTCTAATGAGGGATGAGTACATTGGGACAATGACCTCCTTTTTTCTGGATGAAAAGCCCTTAGTGATGAGGTGTGCCACATAGAAGGATTTCCTGACTGTTGTGGCAATGTGGTTATCGAAGGTGAGACCACTGTCCACCTGTGTCCCTAAGTCTCTTATCAAACTTTCGGTGTTTAGTGTACTGCCACCTATATGGTAATTCACGGATACATGTTTTTTCCCAAAGGGGATAACTATACATTTCTCGGCATTGAGCTTGAGCCCATGGCTCTGGCACCAAGCATCTGTTTCTGTAAGGCCCTTTTGTAGAGTATCCACATCATTTGGGGATTCAATAATGGCTCCCAGTTTGCAGTTATCTGCAAACTTTGTTATCCAGAGTCCCTTAGTGTTGGCCTGTACTTCAGAGAAGTAGATGCCAAACAAGAGCGGTCCCAGGACTGAACCCTGAGTTACTCCACTTGTCACTGGTCTGGAGCTGGATTTGGAGTTGGCTGCTTTTACAGTGTGGGTTCTATCAGTAAGCCAGTTAGCAACCCATTGGGTGACATAGGGATTAATGCCCAGCTTAGTAAGTTTATCTATGATTCCAGAGTGGGGGATGGTACCAAAGGCCTTGGCAAGGTCTAGATAGGCTGTGTGGACCACCTTACCCTTGTTCATGGCTCTGGAGACTGATTTGAAGAAGTCAATCAAGTTCAGGAGACAAGATCGGCCCTTCACGAACCCAAACTGGGTGGGGTCCAGTGTTTGAAGGTTGCCAATGTCTTTGTTTATAAGTTCCATGATAATACGCTCCATGGCCTTGCAGATAAGGCTTGTCAGACTGATGGGACGGTAGTTTCCGGGATCCAAGGTGGACCCCCCCCCCATGGAGTGGGATAACTGTAGCTGTGCGCCACTCAGTGGGCACGAAACCTGAGGTGAGGCTATGATTAAACATGACACTTAGGTGAGGTGCCAGTTCATATTGTAGTTCATGTAGTACACAGCCCGGGATGTCATCTGGTCCCATGGATGCTGTATTCTTAGCTTTGGAGAGTGCATTTTTTACCTGTGTGGCTGTTATTACTGGAATTTGGCAATCTTCTGGTATTGAGATGGGCCATTTAGGGGGTGAGAGGGGGGTGAAGTTGGCACTGAATCGATCTGCCAGGATACTGGCAATATCCTTGGGATCAGTATATTTAATACCATTCTGTTTTAGCTCAGAGCTGATCTGAGCATTGCCATTTAGATTCTTGACATAGTTATAGAATGCTTTGCTGTTGTCTTTGGAATCTTTGGCAATTTTATTTTCGTAACTAGCTTTGGAGGATTTTATGAGGGATCTCAGTTTCTTACTGAGGCTGGTAAGGAAGTTTTTTGCACCCTGGGATTTTCCTCTTTTCTGCAACAGTTTCTTCCTTTTGTTGTAAAGTTTGTTTATGGCAGGGGACCACCAGATTGGCTTCTTTTTTTTTGGATGAGAGCATCTTGTTTCTATTGGAGATGGCACAATTTATGCATGAGTGGATGTGCTCGTACAGTGCCTTAGTGTAGGATTCAGCAGTTGAACTTTCAGCTCACGTCTGCATGGGTGTCATGAAGTTTGTCACTTCTGACTTGAGTAGCATGAAGATGGCTTTGGAGAAGTTTTTTATGGAGGTTTCCTTACTGGGGGGGTGGGGGTGGGATGTGGATGTTAAGGGTGATTAGCTTATGGTCAGACGTGACTAATGAGGGGGTGACCATAGGTGTGGAGCATCGATTTCCCATGTTGGTAATGACCAGGTCTAGAATGTTGGAGCCCCTGGTGGGACTATGGATTAGTTGATCCAGTGCGTTGGAATTTATGAATTCCAAGAACCGTTGGGCAAAGGTGTTGGTACATGAGTAGCTTTCCCAGTTAATGGCAGGGTAGTTAAAATCACCCAGTATTAGGGTGTTTGGTTCTATCTTAATATTTTCCAGTATGTTTAGAAAGGTGTAGTGAGAATCTTGGGGTATGGTGGGTGATCTGTAGCAAGCTACAATTTGGATTGCAGTCTTACCTAGTGTTAGTTGCACCTGGAGAATTTCAGACACATTGTGTTGGGCAACTAGCCTGGTGGTGTGAATATCCTTGGTGAATATTGACACCCCTCCACCTTTAGTGTTTTGGTCCTGCTTTGGTGGCCGAAAAGTGTGGTAAGAGTTGTAGCCTGGTATTGCAGGGGTGCTCTCTGGAGCCTTGAACCAGGTCTCAGTTACTGCACAGATATCAATGTTCTCCATTTTTAGGAGTGCCTCAAGAGAGTGCATTTTGAGGTTTAGACTTCTAGCATTGAGTAGCATTAACTTCAGATTTTGAACGCTTGTACCTGTTACGGTGGTGGCTTTATTCTTTGAACTTTGCCTAAAAAAGGCACTATAGGGGTGGCAAGAGCCTTAGCCAGTAACCTGAATCCCAGAGGCAACAGGTGCAGACCATCTCTGGCAAAGCATCGTGGTCTGTCAATCATGTCGTCCCAGGCAGACAGATACTGGATCACCTATGAATGACACCAGAAGCTTAGCCAATTGTTGAAGTCAATCATTTTGTCCTTATATTGTGGTATCATTCTGGGCGAAGGCAGGATGCTACTCAGGGCTAGGGTCATACCTGCCTGGGCCACATGATCCGAGAGCTCTTCCATGTCTCTTTTCATGCAGTCCAGGGAGGTACGTCTCAAGTCATTCACTCCAACATGGACAATGACAGAGTCATATTTGTACTTGTTGTGGAGTAACTTGAGTGCATGCGTTATGTGGTGGATCCTGGCACCCGACAGGCAGCTGACTGTAATTTTCTCCTTGTTCAACCTGGTGAGAGGGACATCAGTGTGCTGGACTATAGAGTCACCTATGACTAAAGTGTTAGGTACAGAAGATTTAGAATTCTTGTTTGGTAGTGCTTGCATACATATTTATATACCGCAAGCAGACTTCAAAGAATTTTCCCCAGGCATATAGCAAATACTGGAGGTGTGATGAAAAAAAGAGAGGTAGTTGGGAACATTTATTTTTCAGAAACGTATGAGATGGCAGATTTTAGAAATTCCTTGCCGAGTACTTTGTTAGAAATGTTGAGGGAGTAAAAGATTGTAACTAAAGAAATGATTCTTGTGAGCTAAGATATGGGATCAGAATTGCCTGTACATAGTATGGCAGTATTAAGTTTAATTCTATTGGCTACAACAAAGCAATTACTAGAAAACAGAAATCAAAATCTAAATTAACTGTAACTGTAATATTGTATATTGTAAAGGAGATAAAAGAACTAGAGATGTGCTCTTAGAAAAGGGATGGTGCAAATTACATAGAAATAAATTGAATTTGTGGAAGCAATACATGAAGAATAATGTTCAGGAGGAGGAGAAGTGAAAATTAAGGGAAATCAGGATGTTTTCTTTTCTATAACTGTATGTGTATCCATGTCACTGTTAACACTGTGTGATCTTAACAAAGGTGTTTAAAAATTACAATGTCCCTCCTACTCCCTTTTAAAATTGGTGATTTGAGACAAAAGATGGAATACTACTCTTAAAAAAATAATGAAAATAATTATAGGTTAGTACTAAGCTAACTGCCCTTGTGAGCAATTTTAAGCCTAGCCAATTGTCCCTTGTGAGACTCAAACCCTGGACCTTGTGTTTGCAAGGCAAACACCTTAACCATTAGGCCACCCTCCCAACCAGACTTCTTTTACTCTAGGAAATGCGTGTTAATTCATATTTTCTTATTCTGTCAACATATCAAGATAATCACTGAAATTAATGCACACTGTAGAACCGAGAAGATTGCTCTTGGTAATACGTGTCCCCTGGGGCACACGTTGGAACTCAGACAGTAAACGAAAACCAGAGCGTGAATCTGTATGTAACTAATGTTCCAAAGACAAGAAACCTTTTCAAACTTTTTTTAAGAATAAAAATATAAATAAATAAAATAAAATGGAATCTTAATGAATTTGCATTTATTAGGCAGATGAGCGCTTAACGTACAGAAAAAACAGGTTACAGTTGGAGTATATATACCTGGTGGCAGTACTGGTGTTAAATAATTTCCATAAGCATTACCGTATATTCTTTGGTGACATCATTGCTTTTAAGAGTTACAGTCATGTAACAACTCTGGTGAAAAAATATCATCTTTATAATTTTCTTTATCAAAATTCCTGAGCCTGTGCTGAGTAGTGTGAGTTAAATAAACAACGTTGATTAATGTTGATTAATTGCAGTAGTTTTTTAAAAACAAAACTCTCGAAATGAAAAAGGTGAGTAGTGCGAGTTATGAGAAAAATTGTTGAGTAATTGCAGTAGTTCTGTAAAACCATACTCTGGAAATGAAAAAAAAGGGGGTGAATTACAACATATGTCCGGAATCGAACCATTAAAGTTACATTGTGAAGGTAGGATATAGGGAGACTTATGATTGGTGGGGTGGCAGGTAGGTTTGTGCGTGACTGGCTGAGTGAACGGGACTGACTTTATTAATTGGTGGGTGCATGTATACAAGGGTGGGTATTCAAGTTGGAGAATGTGCGATATAGTGCTACGTGGTTGGAGCGGGAAGAAGATAATAGTATTAATACTATAAAAACTGTCCCTGGTTATTTCTGGATTTGCCTCTGATTCTGGAGCTGACAGGTTGATAGGTATGTTGAACAGTTAAATGTTATAATGATCTCATCTACAGAAACTGATCCAATCCCATCATTTACTTCTGATTCCTTCCATCAAGACAGCCTGTTCGCTGGGTTCAGGAGTTCATCAGTGTTTCTTCCATCTGCCAAAGAATATGTCCATTCAGTTTAAGACTGTTATACTGTTACTGAGTACATCCAGGGTAATGTACCCATCTGGAGTTACCAAATGGTTTACCAGTACCCTTCTGGGAACCATCCAAAAATCATCATCAATGGTCTTGCTACCCTCCCATACTTGAGTCTTTAATTTTGGGGCTAGCATATCTTCTGCCTTCCTCCTGCTGGTACCATTAGTCCAATCCAGAAACGTTATTGTTAGCACAGTAGGGATGGCCTTCTCTTTCCATTGAAAAACTATATGCTAGGGACAGTAAATTTTAATTGTGGGAAAGAAATGACTGCACAAAACAAAACAATTGCAATTTATTGGCAAGGAGTAACAGTGCAGATTAATAAGACCATGCTTGCTATCATTCAGTCCAGTGCTATAAGTTTTAAGAACCAAGGCAGAGTCATTGGAGAAAATGTTGCTTAAAGAAAGTGGCTATCAGGACTGTTAAACAAACATGACTTTTAAAAGATAATTAGAATAAAGGGACACAGAGGTAATATGTCACAGACTCTAAATGAAAAGGTGTTAAAGTAGCAAGCCTTTTGAAGAACACATTTAAAATGAATAATTTCATTAGATCATTAAAGAGCTAATAAAGATGCACTTTACAAGGATGATGTTATCCCTTATTTCTTACTGCTTCTGATCACCCACTCATTCCTCCATTTCAGAACACGAGACTATTATGGGTAGACTATCACTCAAGCAGCCATCTTTCCCTTGGCATTACCTTCCTCTTGCTCCCTGCCACTCACAGTCCTGGTATGAATGATGACACATCTGCGCACACACAGCACTGATCTAGGGGCTCTTGTGGCCTCATGTGCATATGCCTTAATCTGGCTACAGTGGAAGCACACTGTTTGGTGATCATAACTCAGTTCTGTTGCATTAGGTTATGTAAAGTGCTAGAGTGAAGGCATAATCCCTAATGATTTTAAGAAAATGAAAAATAATTTAAATTATGAAAAAACTAAAAAATCCTTGGAAAATATAACTAAGTAGGTGAGACTGCTAAAAGACAGTAAAGAGGTTTTCAATTTAGACCAATTCAGGATAGATAACTTGAAGGTTAGAAGGTTACAATGAGACCTAAGAAAATACAATGGAATTAAGATTATTCACAGCTGGCTGCATACATGAATTAAAAAATAAAATCCTTGTCAGACAAATCTAAAAGATGACGCTAAAAACAAAAAGGTCTGGTAGAGAGTATATCTTGCAGTGAATTTCAAAGTCAATAAGAAATCTCTATCTGGATATGTAAAATAATGCTAGGATATAAAACTGAGGTTAGTATGCAATGAGAATGTTGTTGACAGAATCATTAGTGATAGTTTAGTAATGACTTATTAGTGATAGTTAAGTAATGATAGTGGCATTTACAAAGCATTTTGCTACTGCATTCTTTATAGAAACAAACAGGTCTAATGTACCTATAATACCAATGGTGTCCACAGACAACAATCTACAAATATTTTAAGACTGTGAGTTGCAAAACTGGGAAAATGAACATTTTTAATGTACCAGAATCTAATGATAGAGCATCTGCCAACTTAAAGTCACTCAAAAACATTTAAGATGGACCTGTTTTGCACATCTTCAGGTGATTCTTGCCAAAGAAGAAGCAATCCAATGGACTGGCAGCATTTTATAATAGTCCTTTATTTGATAAAAGAAGAACTTGACACCAACATTAGCAAAATGTACAAAAATCAATTTGAGAAATGAAGGAAAATGTACTAGAAAGACTCTGCAGAAAATAAATATATTAGTATCTGTCAAACACCCTTACAAATTAAGCAGGTCTTATACACATTTTTCATGAATAATATTTTAAGACACTTGGCACAGGACTGCAAATAAGCACTAACATATCTAGATTTTAGCAATGCATCTCATAACTGAGATCATGTCATCTTACTTCAGAAGATGATAAAACTGTGCATGCATGCTCTTTTATTCAGGTGGCTCTTAAGCTACTTGCGTAACAGCACCTGGTATGTAGAGATCAATGATGATATTGAACCAGAATGACTTCATTGTAATGATGCATACCACATTTCTATGTTAGGCTCATTCTTTCAACATATACACCAGATCTCATTAATGCTGCAGACACCTTCCAGGTTAAATATGCTGTCATCCTTAAGTTAGCTGCCATAATTGTCCTAATACTAGGTATTTAAAGTTTCAGAGGCTGCTAGACGATACTTAGGACTGACACTTGCAAATAACCTTTCAATAAACACAGGGAAAACATCATTTAGATTTGGATAATCTAGGTATAAAAGATACTATTCATTTAGTGACGTAAGGCTGAATACAGTAGGTAGATAGATATATGCAATGATTTAGGATTGCTGATTACTTCAGGTATTTCTTTCAAAGCACCTGTTGATAAACTATGCAGGAAATTATAGGAAGCTTAGGTGTATTCCTAAAAAGATCTAGACAGGCTGACTTCCTATTTCCCCTGTGTAAGTTAGATGAGGTAAATTCTGAAATGCTCTGAAGCAATATTCTTTTTGGATACCTGTTATGGTACAGTGTATATTTTGTGTATCATAATACTGAAAAACGTTATGCTTGTTACTTATTTTTATCAGTCTGGAGATGAAAACATATTTTTATGCTGGAATTCTAGAATAATCATCACCAGTTCGGTACTTAAAAATATTTATTGTTTTCTCATATTACGTATAGAACATTTATCATTATCATATTCATTTGTTGCACCACATTTTGGGCTTTACTTCTTTGGGGAAGTTTTCTATAGGAATTCATTTTGGTAGTTCCATATTATGCTTTGGTGTGTTATGTTTGCCATCATACTAAGTGGAATTACATCTGATTTGTAATTTATCAGCCATGAGATGA
Source organism: Protopterus annectens (assembly GCF_019279795.1). Taxonomy (NCBI): domain Eukaryota; kingdom Metazoa; phylum Chordata; order Ceratodontiformes; family Protopteridae; genus Protopterus; species Protopterus annectens. Next base: position 1,677,473,844 of record NC_056735.1, on the reverse strand, counting down.
ATACATATTTCTACGACAAACTTCAAGGAAAATATTCACTGGTTATATATTAATAAATATTTAATATTTTATCATATTTATAAGTAAAGCATTTTTATATTGCTTTCAAAGCATTTAAGGATGGATTTGTGCTTGACTGCTTGGAATTACAGTGGGCAGCTCAAACCAGGAAACTCAGGAGAGGATATAAGATTCTAATGTGCCCATTGTAAAGGAATTATCATGGTTTATTGAGAGTACGGAATACAACTTAAATAGGTTACCTGATGATGTTATAGCAGCTTCTTTATATGGTTGGCTGAATATTTCAGATCTTAAGAAGAAGCTAGTTTGCTTAGTCGTGGGCCTGTAACTGTTCATGTTTATATGTATACACATGCCTGCATCACTTCATGTAATTATACTGCAGAACAATACACAAGAACGCACACACACACACACACATGCATGCTATGCCTATACAAATTAATTAAAATTATTCAGCACAAGTCAGTTACCTGGTTGCTACTGTCTCCTGCTTTTTAGATATAAGCTATTTTTCCTAATGCAGGGCAGAATATGTGCACATGATAAATAATATTAATTGTGCCATTTGGATAAAGTTTAGGTAAGGTGCTGCATTGCTGTGTATTAAATTAGGAAATCATCCAGAATTATCACTACAGCTATATACATTTTTTTTCATTAAATTACATATAATTATATAATTATTATAGCTTACAAGTAATCTACAACTACTTTGATTCCTTAGGTGAGCTTGTGAATAAAGATGTTCAAACAGATGTTTCAATTTTACCTTCAAGTTTACTTTATCCATTATACCAGGATATAGGAACAGCTGCTGTTTTTCTGACACAGGTATTCTGAAAATCAGTAATCATCAACAGGATTATCAAACAGTTACACATTCATTCAATCTATACTAATGTATACATTATTTTTATTGCAGTCCCTGGATAACAGAACAAGTTTGAATTTTAGTTCTAAGACGCAGAAGCAACTACATCAGTCGGATTTAAAAAATGTAAGCCTGTAAGCATGTATCTAGTAAATAAAATGAAATGCAACTCTTGTCTACTGACAGTAATGGATAATGTTATAAAGAAAATGTGGCAAGCAATTATATGTAACTGTGAAGATTGGGTAAAGATAGATGAAGGCTGACAGCCTAGCCAGATAGAATTTTGGAGATAATTCTGTCATCTGTAAATATTAATGTAAACCACAGGCTTGTTGTCTTAAATAGTAAAAATAGTGTTACATGTGGAACTGAAAAAAATGTAACAACAGTGCACTTTACTGACCAAGTAAAGCATGTTGTGACCCTTTGATGTAAACACTGCTCCGGACGGTCTAGATGAAAGAATTCTTGCTATTGTTTTAAGGCCAGAATTTGCATGCATAAATGTCCTTAATGGCTTTGCTTCCTGACCTGGTGTGAGCTTACTAAAGAATGTAGCCTGTTAGCCTGGGAAACCCAGGAAAGTGTGAAGAATGATGTAATGTGAATTAGGACTGTAATATCAATTTAAACAGAGAGAATCAGAGAGCATTAAGCATTTTGTCTTGACAATCCAAGTCATCAGCACCGTCTTGCTCTATATGTAAGTTTATCTTAGACTTGGGTTTTCTCTTAGGAATAGCTAGAAACTAGAAAGATTATACTAAGTGTTATTCTGTGATGTTAGAACTGTACTACTGAATTATTTAAGTATTTCTCTGTGATCTCTGAACTCTTGACTAGCACTGTGTAGTAAAAAGTATTGTCTTGTGTTTTGACTATTTGTTATTAAATATTTTTAAACCCTTTCAACTGTGGCTGCTTTTGTATAGATAATTTAAGCTCTTTAGAGTACTTGCATGCCTTTGGTAAAATTATACAAAGCCACTTCAATAGCTTTAGCCCTGTCTATACTACCAATTGTATAATAATATTGCACAGTAATAATTGGACACCCTTTTAAGGGCCTTTGAGTAGCTGATAAATATTAGTGGGTGGTGGCAGCTGGTACTACTGTATAGTCTGGGAAAAAGGGGCACAGCTGGAGAACCTGTGCCAGCCTTCCCCAGGAGTGTCTGTGTGGTTGTATAAACTCTTCTCAAAGTGTGTGTGTGTGTGTGTGTGTGTGTGTGTGTGTGTGTGTGTGTGTGTGTGTGTGTGTGTGTGTGTGTGTGTGTCAGCTACTTGGGCAGGGACACGAAGCACTTGGACAGAGAGGGTGCTGGAGGTTTTAGCTTGCCCACTAGGCTGAGATCTGGACCCTATAGCTGTGCCAGTGGGGAGTCTTATTGGGGACCTGGAGAGCAAGGGAGTGACCAGCTCTGGACTGACTGTGATCTCTGTGTGCTCTTAAGGGAAATTGCACTTTACTGTGTGTATTTGTTATCCTTTCCTCCTATATGAGATGCCCCTCACTGGTGTTAATGGTGAGGACTGAGGCTCCTTGATTGCTGGGCCAGGGCATGGGCATCACATATGTAAACACTGCTCCGGACGGTCTAGCTGAAAGAATTCTTGCTATTGTTTTAAGGCCAGAACAGTGGTGGGATATCGACACCACATTTTAATTTGTAGTGATGTGGGTAGAGTGAATTCCTGTAGCTTGTGTACAGTGAGCTCTGAAGGTGTTCTGTACTCTAAACCAGCCACACAGTGAATACTCAGAGTTCAGATCACAATTATTTTATTTCTTTTGTTAGCTTAGTTAGTTAGGGTGAGCAGGCAGCATGTCAGCAGAGGAGTATGGAAAGCTAACAAGGAACCAGCTGGCGGAGATGTGCCAGGCTAGGGGACTGGTGCATGGAAACCTGACTAAGGCAGACCTGATTGCAGCCTTGGTTACAGCTGCATCAGAAACAGCAACCAGGAGGACAATCAGACTGGCAGTGGAGATATAATACCCTCAGAGAATAGACAGCTCAACCTTTCTGCAGAGGACTTAAAATCCATCTGGAGCTAAAGAGATGAGTTGGAGGCCAGGCGTTTGGAGATAGAATCAGCTGAGAGACTGAGAAGTCTACAGGTTGAGGAGAATGAGAAACTGCTATGCCTGGAAGCCAAGGAAAAGGAGCGGCAGAGGAAGCATGAGAAGGAGATGTTGACTCTTCACCAGAGTCATGGAAGTAATGGGGAAGGGAGTAACTTGACCCCAGAAGCACAGAAGGTCAGTAAATTTTTCCGCAGTTTAAAGGGGGATAATTTTGATAGTTTCATTCATGTGTTGAGAGGGTATGCAAACAGTATGGTGTTGACCAAAGGCTCTGGGTAAGTTCCTGACCCCCTTACTCCATGGTAAAGCTCTAACTGTTTTGTCAAAAATGTCTGACATTGCATGTTTTGATTATACTGCTGTTAAAAATTTAAGCTAACACCTGAAAAGTATAGGAAAAAGTTTTGTGAGCATAGACACAAGGCAGATGAAAGTGTGTGTGAATATGTTGCTGAACTGAGCACTTATTTCCATAGGTGGGTGAGTGGATGTCAGGTCACCACTTTGAAGGGCTGGCAGACCTTTTGGTGAGGGAACAAGTCCTTAGTGCTTTGCCTGAGGACATGAGGATCTGGTTAGCTGATAGAAAATGTGCCACTTCAGATGAGTTGGGGAAGAAGGGAGACCTATACCTGGCAAGCAGGGCAGCCCTGCACAGGAAGGGGACCCCAGTACTGCTCATGGATCTAAAGGAACCCATGGTGGGCAGAACAGACTGCCCCAACATAATCTGCCACTAGCAGGGGAAGCCACTAGTCCAGGTACACATCCAGGAGCTAAGGTTAAATGTTTTGAATGCAAGCAGTGGGGCCATTTGGCATGCAGGTGTCCAGGGAGGCAAGGTGGGGAACAAAAGGTGAGGGAGCCAGTAAGTGGGAAAGACAAAATGCGAATAGTAGGTTGTCTTACAACAAGGGTATCAAACTACCATCTTGCAGATGTCCTGATAGGGAAGGATTTGGATGAGGCAGTTCCATTTGTTTGTGCAATTACACACAGTCAGGCTAGGAGACAAGCATGTGAGTCTGATAGCCTGGGGGAGACCCAGACAAATTGCATACTTGAAGCCAGCACTGGTGAGGTGGTTACTTCAGGGTGGGAACTACCATGTAGCAGTGAGACTGAAGGTGAGCCACAGCTGCTTGGGGGTACTGATAGTCCCTGGACAGAGTGACTGCAAAGGTAGAGGTGAGTAGTAATACCCAGGCTGATAGTGAGGCACCACTGTCAGAGGATGCCAGACTTCCTGTGGAGGGGGATCTGGGAAGGATTACAAGGAGAAAGCTGAGACAGGCACAGGCTCAGCTCTCAGACCTACATTGCAAGGCCTGAGGCAGGTAGCTAGGGAGGCACCTGATTTTCAAGGAAAGGGGGAATCTGTATATTGGGACAAAAGGTTACTATACAGGGAGTGTACCCCTGAGGGAGGGATAGAAGGTGAAAGGGTACAGCAATTGGTAATGCCTAGAGCCTACTGTCTGGCACTTCTAGCCATAGCCCATGATATTCCCTTTATAGGTCATATGGGCATAAAATGTACAAAGAGGCATATTATGCAGAACTTCTATTGGCCTGGAATTTCCAGAGGTGTAACAGGGTACTGCAGTACCTGTGAGCAGTGCCAAAAGGTAGGCAAGGCATGAGACAGGGTGAGAGCTCCTTTGATGCCTTTGCCTGTGATTGAGGAGCCATTTCAGAGAGTAGCTATGGATATTGTGGGTCCTCTGAGTACCCCATGTTCCACAGGGAAAAGGTATATCCTAGTGGTAGTTGATTATGCTACATGATACCCCAAGGCAGTGGCTTTGTCCTCCATTGAGGCGGAGAAGGTGGCAAATGTTTTGTTAGAGATTTTCAGCAGGGCAGGTTTCCCAAAAGAAATACTGACTGACTGACTGACAGAGGTGCCGATTTCATGTTAGACCTGCTGGCTTCTCTGTGGAAGTCCTGTAGGGTGAAACACATGAAGACCACCCCCTACCATCCCCGGACTAATAGTCTTGTTGAGAGGTTAAACTCTACAATCAATTCCATGCTACAGGCATTTTCAGTTTTAAGAGGGAGTGGAACAAATATTTGCCCCATCTGTTGTTTGCTTACAGAAAAGTTCCCCAGGAATCCACAGGTTTTTCACCCTTTGAGTTGCTGTATGGGCATAGGGTGAGAGAACCTCTAGATTTAATTCAAAATTTGTGGGAAGGTGAGTGTGAGTCTCACAAGGAGTCTGTTGTGGCATACATTCTGAACCTCAGGACAAGGCTCAGGGAACTCATGGGCTGGGCCCAGGAGAACCTGACAGAAGACCAACAACAGAAAAAGGTGTGTTATGACAGGAATGCTCGAGCTAGAGAGTATGTTGTGGGGCAGCAGGTAATAGTTCTCATTCCTGTCAGACACAACAAGCTGCAAGCAGCTTGGGCGGGACCCTACAAGGTGGTAAGAAAGGTAAATGATGTTAATTTCATAGTAGAACTGCTAGGCAGAAGGCAGGGCACAAATTATGCCATGTTAACATGATGAAACCTTACCATGATAGGGAAGCCCTTGTGCTGAGCATTTGCAGTGGATTGCAGGAGGAGTCTGAGGGAGATCAGGTGACTGATCTCCTCAGTGAGGCTTGGGCTGACACCTCAGTGGAAGGGGTAGCAATGTCCCAGCAGCTATCTCCTACCCAGGTTCAAGAAATCCAAGCAGTGTTGCAGGAATTTGGGGACATGTTCACTGAGAAACCAAGGTGCACCCACCTGGGACAGCACCAGGTGGATACAGGACCCCAAAGGCCTTTTAGGCAGGCCCCTTATAGAGTGCCTGAGAGAGTCAAACAGACTCTGAGGGAGGAGGTACAGGAGATGTTGGAACTAGGGGTAATTCAAGAGTCCAATAGTACCTGGGCCTCCCCAGTGGTGCTGATGTCAAAGAAGGATGACAGCACCAGGTTCTGTGTGGACTACAGGAAATTAAATAGTTACACAGAGTCAGATGCTTACCCCATGCCTAGGACAGATGAGGCCCTAGACCAGCTGGATGGGGCTAAGTATCTTACAACCATTGATCTTACCAAGGGTTACTGGCAGTTGCCCTTGACTCCCAGTGCTAGAGAGAAGTCAGCCTTTGTGACTCCTTTTGACTTGTAAGAGTTCACAAAGATGCCCTTTGGGATGAAGAATGCCCCAGCAACTTTCCAGAGGGTGGTAGATCATATCCTAGCAGGAGGGTTTGCCCTTGCTTACCTAGATGATATTACCATCTACAGCCATTCCTGGCAAGAGCACCTTCAACATGTCAGGGAGGTGCTGGGCAGACTACAGAGGGCAATGTTGACAATTAAGCCAAGCAAATGTCAGGTGGGTGTGGCAGAGGTCTCCTGCTTAGAACATAGAGTGGGGAGTGGTATGATAAGACCAAAATCTGCCAAAGTGGAAGCCATTCAGGCACGGCCTCCACCTATTACTAAAAAGCAGGTGAGGGCATTTTTAGGGACAGCAGGGTACTACAGAAAGTTTGTCCCCAGTTATAGTACCATAGCTGCTTCCCTCACAGACCTGACAAGGAAGAACAGGCCAGATAAGGTACTGTGGACCCCAGCATGTGAGCAGGCATTCCAGAAGCTTAAAGAAGCTTTGGGAGGATCCCCTGTGTTAGCCAGTCTAGATTACAGCAAATAATTTGTTGTGCAGATGGATGCTTTGAACCATGGGGTGGGGGCTGTACTTAGCCAGATTTCTTCAGAGGGGGAAGAGCACCCAGTGGTTTATCTCAGTAATAGGCTCCAACCAGGGGAGGAATGCTATGCAGCTGTAGAAAAGGAATGTCTAGCCATAGTGTGGGAACTGCAGAAACTTCAGCCTTATCTGTATGGAAGGAAATTCACTGTTATGACAGATTACAGTCCGCTAACATGGTTAAACAGAGCCAGCCAGCAAAATGTCAAGTTGCTCAGATGGAGCCTGGGGTTGCAAGCATATATGTCCGTGCAGCACAGCAGTGGGATTTGCAATGGCAATGCAGATGGGCTGTCAAGACACGGAATGGGGTAAGGTATACTCAGATAGACCTAACTCCTTCAAGCAGCATTTCTCAAGGGTCACTTAAAAAACTAGTTTGAGTTCTCCGGGGGGAGGGGGATATGTGAAGATTGGGTGAAGATAGATGAAGGCTGTCAGCCTAGCCAGATAGAATTTTGGAGATAATTCTGTCATCTGTAAATATTAATGTAAACCACAGGCTTGTTGTCTTAAATGTTAAAAATAGTGTTACATGTGGAACTGAAAAAATGTAACAACAGTGCACTCTATTGAACAAGTAAAGCCATGTTGTGACCCTTTGATGCAAACATGGCTCTGGCCAGTCTAGATGAAAGAATTCTTGCTATTGTTTTAAGGCCAGAGTTAATGGCCAGAATTTGCATGCATAAATATCCTTAATGGCTTTGCTTCCTGACCTGGTGTGAGCTTACTAAAGAATGTAGCCTGTCAGCCTGGGAACCCCAGGAAAGTGGGAAGAATGATGTAATGTGAATCAGGACTGTAATATCAATTTAAACAGAGAGAATCAGAGAGCATTAAGCATTTTTGTCTTGACCATCCAACTCATCAGCACTGTCTTACTCTATATGTAAGTTTATCTTAGACTTGTGTTTTCTCATAGAAATAGCTAGAAACTAGAAAGATTAGACTAAGTGTTTTTCTGTGTTGTCAGAACTGTACTTCTGAATTATTTTAAGTATTTCTCTGTTATCTCTGAACTCTTGACTAGCACTGTGTAGTAAAAAGTATTGTCTTGTGTTTTGACTATTTGTTATTAAATATTTAAACCCTTTCAACTGTGGCTGTTTTTGTAGAGATAATTTAAGCTCTTTAGAATACTTGCATGCCTTTGGTAAAATTGTACAAAGCCACTTCAATAGCTTTAGCTCTGGGCTGTGCTACCAATTGTATAATAATATTGCACAGTAATAATTGGACACACTTTTAAGGGCCTTTGAGTTGCTGATAAATATTAGTGGGTGGTGGCAGCTGGTACTACTGTATAGTCTGGGAAAAAGGAGCACAGCTGGAGAACCTGTGCCAGCCTTCCCCAGGAGTGTCTGTGTGGTTGTATAAACTCTTCTCAAATTGTGTGTGTGTGTGTGTGTGTGTGTGTGTGTGTGTGTGTGTGTGTGTGTGTGTGTGTGTGTGTGTGTTTGTCAGCTACTTGGGTAGGGACATGAAGCACTGGTTGGACAGAGAGGGTGTTGGAGGTTTTAGCTTGCCCACTAGGTTGAGATCTGGACCCAGTGGGGAGTCTTATTGGGGAACTGGAGAGCAAGGGAGCGACCAGCCTCAGACTGACTGTGATCTCTGTGTGCTCTTAAGGGAAATTGCACTTTACTGTTTGTATTTGTTATCATTTCCTTCAGTATGAGATGCCCCTCACTGTTGTTAGTGGTGAGGATTGAGGCTCCTTGATTGCTGGGCAAGAGCACGGGTGTCACATTAACCAGCATGCTATACCACAGAGAAAAGAAAACACTAGATGCCCCTTATTATAATTTCAGCCTGAAAGAATCAAACCGGCAGAGTATTAAATTATCTTTGTGCTATACTGATGGTCTTGTAGGCACCAGCAAAAAATATGATCACTGGTAAGCCTCTGTTTAAGGATAATTAGTAAGTAGACTAGGTGATATTTAAAGGATGTACATCACTCTTAGCAAATGGTATGTCCAACAGCCATCAGGCACAAAGTCAAACTCTTTCCCTGAGTCCTTTTTGCAATGTATAACGTGACAGTACTGCTTTAAGAGTAAGTACCCATAGGAGTAACCTGAATATTGGCTTCCATATGGTTCTTCCTGCTGTAGCACTTGCTGCCATGTTAGTAAATGAAGTGTCCATATCTAGCACTCACTCCTTTGTGTGCTTTTGTGTTACTCCACTTGTTATTATGTTTATGGTAGAGGTAAAAGAATCTGGACATTGCATGGTGACAGAACAGAATCAAGTAGGTCTTGTGGTTTTAACTTTTACCAGCCAGTGAAGTAGAACTCATAAGTACTTTATGTCCATGTTATCATCACTACCACTGTTTAAACTGACTACAGATAATATTCACAAGTTGAAATGAATAAAATTCATTAGTTAAACAAGTGAAGAAACAGAAAAATAGTTAGGAAAATTGGCAAAATTAAAAATAAAACAGACAAAAAATGCCAAAAGGTGAGAAACTTCAAAAGAAAAAACAAACAACATGTTCAAAAATAAAACTACAAAATAATAAAAAAGCCACAACACAAAAAAGATATAGAAACTAAGACTCTTAGATGAACCACTTAGCTTTCTAATTCAGAGACAAATCGTAGTTCGTAGTTATTGCAGCAAACAAGTTTCATCCAGAATTTTTGTTTCTTTTGAGTATTATTACAAAGTATGAAAGCATCTATTTTTCCACTTTCGCCACCAGCAGCATTAGTTATACAGTGCAGTTTGGCAGAAAACTGGAAATAATGGTTGTAGAAATTGAGTCTATTTCAGATTATTGACATAAAATTCCTTGAATTCAATTTAGCAATCACACTGTATTGCTACCCCAGTTTATTGCACTGGTAAGGCACTAAATGTACACTATTTTACAGTGTTTGTACAAGAATTCTATTCCCCTGTACATCTGGTGGTTGATTTGTGCCACCGTGTCTCTGATCTCTAAATATACTACCTCTGAGATTGCACCTACTTATAGAAAAGTAAAAACATTTCTCTGAGTGCGTGTAATCTCAGAGGTGTACTATACTTAGACAATGGGAAGTAGAGGCAGAGCCACTACATTACAAGTGCAGAAAGCAAAGCCCACCAGCAAAGTTTGCATAACGATTTCAACATGTTTAATTTACTTCATTGTTCTACCAAACCACAGCAAGTCAGACAACTGTTATCACAGGTGGATAATTAAATTGCAGTACTTCTAAGTAAACCCCAAAATTTGATCTTTTCTGTATTCTGACTAGCATAGCAGAGAAAACTATAGACATACAAAATGCTACTTTTTTACTTTGCTGGAAATTATGTCATAAATGTATTGAATGCATTTACTTTTACTAAAAAGCAGCAGAAAGATGTGGCTGTTACTAATGACATATTTAAATAATGCTATGATCCTTAAAAGAGCTTACCTCATCTCTATCACTTATTTTTACTAGAAATCAAGGGCCTCAACAGTCTATTCATGAGTTTGGAAAGCTGCATGATCAGTTGCTGAAAGACAGTTTTCTGTGACATAAATAACAATATAGTGAAAAGTAAGCATCAGAGACCAAGTTAACTCTTGAAAATGTTGTGATCATTTGTAGAGCACCAGATTTAGAACTAGCATTAAAATGAAGGAGCTTGTTGAGGATTTAGATGTGTGTAAAACTAAAACAAAGCAAACATATGTCAAAAATAAGCAGAATACATGTGCTATGTTACACTATAATGGGGGGGGGGTGCTTCACCCATTCAGCAACAAAGCATAGCACTTTGCTTGTTCATGGTGATGCAGTTTAAAAGGAAAGGTATTCAGCTGTATAGATGCCAAGTCAGTGTATGGTTACATTGCAAGAGATGATGTTGAATCACTCTGTAAATAGACAATGTGGTGACTGTGGACTGTTTGACCATTTTTTTCTAAAATGTACAAAAATAACAAGGAGCAAAGATCACAGGAAAGTTATCCGTATGACTGATGCATATAGAACTACTGACTATTTAATCATGGACTCAAAATATTTCAAGCCAGATAAAGAATTGTTTCTGAATGCATTTGATGTATATATTAGCCAGAAGACATATAACCTCTACTTCCTTACTGTCGTCTCTCGTCTATGCTGCCTCAAGCTTCACTAACCTTCAAGTCTCACAACTGTCCACATTTTGTAATTTCATAATAAAATAGCCAGATTTGCATCAAGTGATAACAACAGAACACACCACTGTCTAGTCCTCAGAGAATTCAACTGGTTAGGACAACCTCAACACTTAGCTCTTTCTCAGCTAACTACAATACACAGACTTCTGTTTATAAGACAGAAAATTTCCCATCTCTTAACAACTTAATCCAACAATACTCTCCCATCAGAATTTTAGGTCTAGGGGTAATAACTAATCACTATAACCAAATCATATAATTCTACAGGTGACTTTCTATATTCAAATAGTGTATCTAAATAATGGAATCAGACCCCACTAACACTGCAATATATTCAATATGCAGACTTATTTAAAACACAACTAAAACTTCACCAAATCAGTGAATGTGCTTTTGTATGTCTCCATGATAAATGCCAGTGTTATCTTCAGCTTGCCATATCATCAAGCCATTTATCTTCATTCAGAATCATATGCCCCACAATCAGTCTTCACCAATAATTTAACTAGCATCTCCCAGCCGTATACATAGTTCTGTGACACTGCTGGCCACATCTATATACATATATATATATATATATATATATATATATATATATATATATATATATAAAATTATGAGCCTGCTTTATACCATGTCAACTACAATATTAACATGTTCTGCCCTTCCTAGTTCCTTTCCTCACCACCATTTCATTGAATTACTAAGAAGTAAATCACATGATCTATTATCTATTTGAGAAACTCACCAATACACCTCTTCAAATGCTCAATATTCAATAGCCTACGTACTGTAATAATTGCCTTTATTTCATATGAATAATCTAATTAACAAATTAATTTGTAATTGTTAATGTATATTACTTAAAGTCTATTTATGTATATTACTGAATGTATGTTTAAAAATGTTTGCGATATGTTGAAGCTTTTCTCCCCAAGCCCAAGCTGAAAAGGTGTTTTTAACCAAATCTACTCAGATAAGCCTAGTAAACAAAAGCAAAATGAATAATAAAAAGTATTGTGCTTACAGTTTTCACAAGGGACAGAAATACAGCAGTGTTGTCACTGTAAAAATTACTGGACTGAAAAATTAAGCATAAGTTGCAAGAGAACTGAAACTGATGCAGAATATAACATTTTGGAAACACTAGAGAATCTCGAGATACCAAAAACGGCAAAAAACCACAATGCTGAAAACTGAAAATGCCAAGTGTGGAATAACGCACTTAAAAGGGCGAGACAGTAATACCCAATCCTCCAAATAACCAACACTTAAAAGGGCGAGTCACCAATACCCGACAAACAACCATAAACAACCACGCAAACATCCGGAAACACTGGAAATATAAGCACCGATATCAGAATGTTGAAACCATGACAAGTGCCTTTATTTACAACAAGCATGGTCCAGAACTCCAGTAAACACCGTAAACCAAACATCCACAGTCCCAGTAATCCAGCCAACACTCGAGTACGACATCGATCAACCGCAGTGTGCCAGCAGCACCTCTAATGCAACATGTAGAAAGTGCACAATCCAAATAGCCCCACAATGCACCACATAGTGACAACAGGGAAACACACCAGCAGATGCCGAGCAACTGCAATAGACACACCTTCCCATAGTTACACCTTCAGCAGCCGAGCAATTACTGTGAGAAAGTCCAAACAGCCATACGTTACCCTGTTTTGCAGCACATGTTCAAACTGCCTGTGCAGTTTAACAACATGCCGGCGCTTTGGAGACAGCAGACAGCCACATGACATACGTGCCCGTAACTCCTCCACACTGTCCTGTTCTCTTGCTAACACATGCAGCAATAAAGACAGGTCAGTAGCTCTGTCTGTGGTGTGACGCTTCCACACTATTCTGTGTGCATAGAAGGAAGAGAGCATTCAAAGCATGCACATTCCAGAACGTTATGGGAAAGAGAGGGGGGAATCTACAGCATGTTGTTGCTCTGGTCGCGAATTTATGTGCCCTACCAAACATATACCAGTCCCCAAAGTACCGTAGAAGGTCCTTCCCCGACACAGAAATGAGTCCCTCATCTGGTTGAATGCAGGTATCACCTCCTCTTCTGGTAGGAATGCTAGGGCGACAAGTGGCTTAACATCCAACAGGAATGCCATGTCAGTATTATACCTATGTGCTAGCCCTAGCTGCTGTACTTTATGCCAGATATTCTGGTCAAAGTGGAAGAGACACCCTTTGGATGTCACACCTTGTAGGTTCCCTTTGATGCTCCTGATGGCAGCTACCTCAAAGTCCATTAACACATACTTCAACTGAGTGTCACAGCTATGTTCTGCCAGCAATTCCAACACACAGTGCCACATATAGTTGTAGGCCTTAAGGGAATTCTTGCTCATTAAACAGAAGAGTAATGGTACAGACCTATTGAAGCCACCATACTTAACCAGGTCGTGTATTCTGTACAGTTGGCAACATATGACCCCTTTATGGAAGAATGTGCCATCCATTAGCCATATAGTGGCTGTACTAAGATCTATCAGGTTCTTTACTGTTGTGAACACCACTACCACTGTGCCTGTAGTGCTATCACACATCCTCTTACTAACAAATGGACCGGACTTTGTGGGGAAGTCAGCTACATTAATCTCCTGCAATGTACTAACACAGGTACCTGTACATTTAGCCTGCTTCCTTCTCACCCTCCCCACCTGTTGTAGCAGTGCCCTCCGATTTGGTAGGTTGTGCACTATATTGCTGGATGTTGATGCCATGGCATCATCCACGATTATGCATGGCATGTCACAGGATAACTCATATTTCACCTTTAACGTTGCATACATATGATACCGTTCAATCTCAGAGGGGTCCCCACTATGGTTATGCCCTACTGTTTTGAGCAGTAGTTCCCCCTCAGGCACACATTGCGTGATAGCCCTACCTTTACACTTCTGGGCATATTTCCATTTGCAGCACCAGTATGTTTTCTCCTTGTTTACTTTCTCCTGATTCAACACATACCCATCCAACAGTAGTGTAGGGTGTCCCTTTTGTGACTTGATTGTGGAGTATACTGTGCCGATCATCCCAAGAGTAATAGCAGAGTTGTCAGCCATGGTTGTAGCAGATGTCAGGGCTGTTGTTACTCACTTGCTTGCAGCGAACATCAGGATTGTAGCTAACCATAGCAGCCTGTTTGTGGCAGTTTCGCCTTGGCAAACGGCACGCTTTTGAACCGCCAGCATTTCCGGAATTTGCTGTTTTCATCTGGAGATACTGAAATCCGAGATTTCGGTATCTCGAGATTCTCTAGTGAATCCAACATCTTTAATGAGAATGCATTCAGATACCTTGCCTTGAAGGGCACATTAACAGAGTCTAAAGCTACATTACTAACTTATTCTGAACATAAACTATCATCAAGGTCTTAAGGAGCCATGTTGTGTTTATAAAAACAAAAGTTATAATCATTAATTTTAAGTCATGTCAGCAAAACTACCGAATATTTTGGGCAAATGGCTTGTGAGCAATTGCACACATTATTAAATTTGTATACAGTGCACAGTTACAGTCACAGTGTACTACAGGGCAATATGCAATATAAAATCAGCCAAGGCAAGTACATCTACAGAACAGCAGTAAATAACTTGCAGAGTCTCACATGGTTTTAATGCATTCACCTCACACTTTTATATAGGAAGTGATTTGCAGATAAATAATGTGGATGTTTTTTACAGTCATGCAGCAGAGTCCTTTAAGCCAAAGAAGTAGAATACAGTGTACAATGACAATGAAAAAACTAAGACAAAGAAAACATGAACTCTAGTATTTAATTTGATATTTTTGATCATATGCTGATTTATTGAAACAGCATGCTAATATGTCTCATGAATTTGTTCAGTGTACTGAACTGAATATTGAAATGCTAGTGCTGAAAAATATGGAACAATGTTATGTCAGTATGATCATATAAAAAGACAGGGTTCTTCTTTCAGTTCAAGTGTTCTACATATTCCATAATGAAATTCATGTTTCAGAATGTCTGTTACTTAAATCCCACAAAGCAATTGCACCAGCATGGTTATATAACAGATTACATTAAGCATATCTACGTACCAGTAAGTGTAGATAGATCATGTAGCATATTTGGCTGGTTATGTGTCATGAAATTGAAGATGGCAAACTGTTAGATTTGCAACATGTTTCATAAAAACAATATCAAAAAGCAATGTTGTCACATTAAATATTAGGTAGGCCAAGGAGGAAAACAGATACAGATATATTTTAGTTCCAAGACAGTCAGTGTTTCACTTGTGTTAACCCTTATTGAAAGTATCCTAAAATTATTCTGTTAAATAATTTATCATTAAATACATTCAGTATCTTCCTTGCGATTCCAGGCTTCCTTATTTCAGACAATGGGCCATAATATTCAGAACTTTTACTCATTCTCACAGAAAGGAGAATCTTAGCATATAATAACTAGTCTAATATATCCACAAAAGGAAGTAGAGAAAGTTGTACAAAAGTGTTAAAAACATTACGAAACTGATGCTCACGGTCTTACATCATGCTACAGATGGAGAGGAAAAGGAAGATAAAGTTGCAAACAAATTACCTACTTCATCAATGTTTTCACAACTATGTTCTTCAAAAATGCACTGTATTGAACATGATAAGTTGCTTTCAAAGTCTTTTAACTGATATTATTTTTTTAAGAAAATTTAATTACTTTAACATATTTACAATATATACACAAAAAGGAAAAAGTTCAACATTTACCTAGTATTATACTGTGTTAGGTATACACTGAATCATCAAGGTAATCTTATACAATTGACACATTAAGAGTATTGGTATTTTAGTAAAAACATTTCAAGGCTATCCCAACCACTAAAAGTCTTAGCATGCTTTATACATCTTATTCTGATCACTTTTTGTTTCAGTTTTACATAGTATTGCTGTTAAATTTAAAAATTCTTTGAACTTAAGAACTGAGTTTGATTTCCACCTTTTTTGTAATAACTTTTTTATTAAAGACTCCAAAATATTTTTGTTGTTTGGCTTTTACAGATATAGGAAGTGGAACATTCATTAGTATTATTGATCTAGTTAAAGTACAATTATCAGTCTATAAACCCTTAAACAACATATTTATCTCTTCCCAATATACATTTAATTTTTCACAATCCACAAACGGGTCCAATTAGCTTTTACATCTTTAGCATATCTCCAACCAACTTAAGAATTCATTTTACTAAACTTAGAGATTTTATAGGGAGTAAAAAAACATTCTATGTATATATTTCCACATAAAAACTTTCCAGTATAAACTTGAAGAAGTTTGGCTAACTGATTTAAGTAATAAGGGTTTATTCTTATCATCTACTGAGTCACTCAGTCCATGACTATCTAAAAAGTTCCAGAATTTTGCATCAAAATTATTATTTATAATTAACTTATATAATTTGGAGAAGATTCTTTTGTAGGTCAGTTTACCTTTGATAACAGCATTCATATATTCATATAATGGGGGAATAGTGCTCTGTTTCTTTTCACTCATATTATCTGCAAATTCATTTAATTTCTTACTGATGGATAATATTAACTGGTTAACAGATTCTTCCAACTTATAATCTTTCATGAAATATTCTGACAACTTAGTTTTTCATTATTTGAAGTAATCAGACCATAATACTAATCCATTCATTTTTAGTAAATTCATTTTAACATTGTTCTGAGCTTCATTAAATCTAGAAGTATGTGGAATGAGAATGCACAAAAAATTCCATTTTGATATTAATGGAGTTTTTAAAGATATTTCTTAACTGTTTTAAGAATTGATTTCATATATGCAGAGTCTAAAGATTGAAAATAAGTTCCTTCTAAGATAAATGTTATTAACCATATGAAAGGATTGTCACATATTTCTAATTTATCACATTTGATAAGCTTATAAGAATTTAGTATAATCTGTTCCTGAATGGTTTTCTATTAACTAGTGAAAGTTGAGTCTATCCAGGGTATAACAGAGTTAAAATTTGTAGCAATAGAATACGATTCTACATCTGGGAAACTAATACCACCATACTCCCATAATCTTATATGATTTCTATAAGCAATTTTTGACTTTTTATGATAACTTAAGAACAAAGTTAAAATTTTTCCATTTACTTTAAAAGTTTTTTGTCAGTTAGTAAAGCTATTGAATGCAATATATATAATTTTTAATAAGTACTAACCTATCCTCAAAAGTAAAAAAAAAACATTCCATTCATTCCATTTTTAATAAGAAGTAACAGTTCTTCATTTTTTCACACTTATTAATAATCTTACTCACAGCTTAATAGATTTTTATTCCTAAATATTTTAGTTCTTTTCCTTCCCAATTATATTTATATTTATCTTTAAACTTACTCTCTAGTAACTGATTTAAGACTAACATTTCAGTTTTATTACTATTAAATTTCAGCAGTGATTCTTCTTGAACATTTTCATTTCTGGATCTATTTTTCGATTGAATAATTTAAATCTCCTGTAGTTATTAAAATATAATATGCAAAAAGCTGTATTTTACATTGATAATCCTTGTTAATTGACAATCCATCATTTTTTTATTATTTCTTATACTATTAGCTAAGGGTTCAATAACTAATACAAATAGTAGAGGGGACAAGGGACACCCTTGCTTTGTGCCTTTGTTTAAAGTGAATCCTTAAGAAATGCAAGATCCAATTTTAGCATATGCTTTGGAGTCTCTATACATTTTTTTAATATTCCAATAAATTGTTCTGGAATGTAAATGCTTTTAAAGTTTTAAATAAGTAGCTCCAATCTACAGAATGTAAAGCTCTGTCAGTGTCTAAGCATTTGCTAAATCTAAAATAGTTACTACCCTTTTTATATTATCATATGTTAATCTATTGACTATAAATCCTGTATGATCTTTATTAATTAATTTATCTACAATATGTCTTAATCTTGTAGTGAAGATGGAAGTAAATATTTTATAGTTTATATTTAAAATGAAATAGGTCTATATGAGGAAACTAACTTATTATCATTTCCTTGTTTAAGTACAGGTGAAATTACAGAAAAATTCCTTGAGGAAGGAATTATTTTGTCACTCTGAATTGCCCTGAAATCATCACTCAGTAATTCTAAAATATTTAACGGAAGCAGACTATATAATTCCATACTTAAACAACCTAACCCTGGGTCTTTAACATTTTTCTTTTTTTAACTTCTATTAGGGTAATAGGCTTATTCAACAGAGACATTTGTTGGTCAATATGTTTATTAGCACATTTTTCTTTAAATACGTGTCAGCTTTGTAATCATCAGGATTAATATTTTCATCTTTATTAAGATAGTCATGTTTTTTTTAAATAGTAATAATTTCCTCTATGTCTGAAGTAAGCTTATTAGTGTGAGGATTTCAGATATTGTTGATTTGTGCCTTTTTGCTTAACATCTTACTTCTATTAGCGAATCTATGTAAACTTTTTGAAGTCATTGCATAAGTGTGCAATTTTATTTTTCCTAAAGCTAACTCCACTTTATGCATTAAAACTATTTGATATTTTGTCATTTGTCTGTTAATGACTTCAGTATGATCTAATTACTTTGTTGTTCAAACCTCACTTCATATATTTAATCTTGTATTTCTAACAACTCTTTATCCCACTCTTTCATTTTATAACTGATATTATTTTCATAGTTTTTCTTTAGTAAATTCTCCATTTATCCACAGTCCAACTAAGAACTTTCCTTTTCCATATCAGTCAAATATATTATCCTCAACCAGTCTGTAAACCTCAATATTTTTAACTATAGTTGCCGAAGTCACTTCTTTTAATTTATATGTGCTCTCATGAATGCCTAGCACAAATCCTTCTGTGAATCTTTCCCAATACTTTATAAAAGTATAACATTACTTCTCTCCTTAACACATTAACCTGGTCATTAAATAATCCTTACCTTTTCTTAATGACATAAGTTCAGTTTATTAGGTATTCCTTATATTTATGTCCTTTTCATGATTTTCCCATATAACTGCAAATTTCACATTTTTTTCTTTCATAATTATCCACCACTCAATCCAAAATTCAAAACATTTTATTGTTAATTGACCTGCTCACAACTATGTAATTTTCCATAAACGTCATATTTCTTGCCAACATTTAAGTATTCCCATATCTCCTCACATTTTCTCCTTTAATTAAAATACCATCACAAGCATTATCTGAATACAACTTTCTTTTAAGCCTTGCAAATCTGCTGTTAACCTCACTTGAAATTAAAATATGAAAAATAACTGGCCTTCTGCTCACACCTACTTACAGTAAACTTCCTATCTGATGTTGTTAATCTTCTTTCCATTCATCACTGATGGGTTTGGTTCCAAGCCCTCAGAACCGAATCGGCCTTTTTACCAAGCTCGCGCCAACAAAAAAACTCTCAAGCTAAGTTTCTACCCAGAATGCCCTTCTCCCTGTCACCTTAGATCTCGTTTGCTGTGTAGCCGTAAAACGCGTTTCAGCCGAGCTCTCAGCTAAGTGGAACTTTATTTGATATTTGTGTGGAAAACTTTTGATATCTTCATTTTTTATTGAGTGATTAGAATTTCTAGTCTGTTTTCTTCTGTCAGACCTTGTTTTTTCCTTCTCTTCTCTACCCGTTGTTACCGTTGGTAAACTTTCAAGTACCATTGTTGGTACGGCCTTTTCTCCCTTACCCTTGTGGTATTCCTTCAATACCATAGCTGGTATTTTTCTTTCCTGTCTAGCCTGTTAGGATTGGTTTTAGTAAGATGTTTCTATTTTCTCTCTTAGATATCACTGTACTGGTACAATTGTGACTTTTTTGAACAGTGTCTGACTTATTTGTTCTGACTGATTATACTGTTGTCCTGTGGTGTCTCTCTATCAAGATGTCGGATAAAAAAGGTACTTCAAGTTTTAAACAATGTGCTTCATGTAATGGCAAGTTACCTAATAGTGATTCTCATGATGATTGTGTATACTGTTTGGGAGTGCCATACCTTTTGGTGCAGCCTCCTTGTGACATTTGTCAGAGTTTCAGTCAACACACTCTTAATGAACACAAAAATAAACTAATACTGAAAGGATTACTTAAGTCTCCCTTTTCAGAGGCTATTTCTGCGATGTAGGTCTCAACTCCTCCTACTAAAGACAAAAAGAGGCCCCACTTGGTTCCCTCCTCACCATTGGTTGATCAGGCTAAGCCTGTCAAATCAAAGGTTCCAAAGTTGTCTTTGGAGCATAAATCTGCGTCTACGGCTCCGTCTTCCTCAGATCCAAGCATCTTGAATCCTTCAATACCGGTGCCAGTTTTGGCACCGATCCTGCCTCCAGCATCGATTATAGACCTCACCATGCCTATTTCGACTTCGGCACCTTTGGCCACTTCACCTCAGGGCACACCTTCGATACCTTCTTCAGTTATGATTTTGGAACAGACTGTTTCTGCTCCGAGTGCCACTTCGGCACTGAGCATTTTACAGACAAAACTGGATTTGACACCATTACGCCTGGTCTCAAACCTTCAGACTTCGGTGCCAGCAGACCATGCACCACCTGATACTCCCCTTCCATAGATCTGTTTCCGGGCCAGGTGTATAGCCCGTTCATTGAACGTCCTGACTCCACGTCTGGAGTATCCACTAGATCCACCAGGAGCCTGTTGGAACACGATGTGGTGTGTCTTGTGGACCAGCTGTTGGTAGCCAGGGGGATACCCACATTTTCTAAAACCTATCTGCATGCAGGACTTGGGTTGGTTTTTCCATGGACTCCATCTTACACTCCTCCTTCGACCATTTTGGTTCTGAAGCCTTCTGCTCTGACATCCTTCTCAGAACCCATTACCTCAGTGCCTATAGTGCACCTCACTCCGGCTCCGAGTATGTCCCTTTGGTCTTTGCTTCCTGTGGAACCGGTCCTTCCTTAATCTGGAGATTGGGGGGTGGGTGCTTCAGCCCGGGGCACAGAGCTGTGTTTCTCCTCGATTCCATCCATGGTGCCAATAGCCATGTCCGCACCAATCCTGCTTGAGGCTCCATCCATGGGGGCAGATTCATCAGAGTGGGGTGTGACCCCGGTCCTGAGGTTGACTTTCTCAGTTCTGGGCTCCCATCCCTCTTCGGGCAGGCCTGCTTTCTGGGTGATGGAGAGGGCTCTCACTTCTGGAAGCACTCCTTTGATGTTGGAACCCGAGTTTTCACCCCCTGAGCTACAGCTGCCACAGACCACCCCCACGGGACACCAGACAGAGAAGCTGCTGGACATCCCTGTTCAGGGTACCTGCACTTCCGAGTCCTCCTCAGAGATCCCCAGTGAGGAGCCCTCTCAAAAAAGACATGCAAGAGGAAGCACATGGACTCACCCAAGGAGTCCTTAACAGAAGACACGGATTACGATGATGGTGAAGGGTCCCCTAGTTCACCTCCTGATGATGTCTCTTTCACAGACATCCTGGAAATGCTAAAACAGAGAGGTGACTGGAAGCCCTCCATCCCTTCATCTGAGGAGTCCATGTTCCTGCAGGCTTTTCGCACCCAGCCTTCTACCTCTTGGGTGACCCCACCTGCCGACAAGCGCATCCAGCTCATCATGCAGCATGCTTGGACGAACCCTGATTCCACTGAGGTGTTCCCTCAGAGACCTGACAAAATTCTTTTCCCTCCCGAAGAGAACCCACATTGGTCCAAAGGGTTACCAGTCAATGCTATGGTGGTGGCAGCGGCCACAAAAAAGGACTTGGCTGAGAAAAGTCTCAATGTCCACCCACCCAAATGGGAGTCCCAGACAGTGGACAGACTTGGGAAGTGAGTTCTTGCATCAGGGACCTTTGCTATACAGTTCCTGAACTTTTAGCACATTTTACGAGGCTCCAGAGGGACTTGATCTCCGAACTCTCTGGGACACTCGGCAGGACAGTTGTCTGATGAGTCACAGGACAGGTCACAGGTGATCGAAGGAGCAGCCAGAGCAGTGGGTTTGGGCATTGTCATGAAGCATCATGCCTGGATGCTTCTTTGAGACCTAGCAGACCCCTTCAAGTCTTCCTTTTTGAATGCACCCATCAAAGCATCATCCCTTTTTGGCTCCAAAGTGAAGGACATGCTAGCCAGGTGTGAGCAAGACAGAAAGACCCTGTCTGCCATAAGTCTATGGTTTTACAATCCTGAATGTACCTTCTCCAGGAATCAGGGGAGTGGGAAAATGTGGTACAAAAAATCTCAGGGTCCTTTCCATGCTGCACGTGGTGATGATACCTCCAGGGGCAGAGGGGGTGACAATTCCGGAAGATGCTCCTACAGAACTGGAGGGGGGGGTCTTCGTAACCAAGGCTCCAAGGACTCCTTCTCTGGACAGCCTTACCAACACTTCTGAGGAGCAGCCCAATTGTTTACCTCTGGAAGCAGTCGGGGGTCGTTTCTCTCTGCAACAAGCTGCCTGGCAATCTATTACCACTGATTGTTGGGTAAAGAGTATCATCACCAGAGGTTACACCATTCCCCTTTCTTTTCAACCAAATCTTCCAAGAAAGCTTCCCAACATTCCACCCACTCAAAGTGAAGCAGCAGCTTCAGAGATAATAAAGCTGTCTCAAAAAAGAGTCATCCAACCAGTCCCAGACAACATGGATCTGGATTTTACTCAAGATTCTTTTTGGTGCCAAAAACGGCAGGAGACTGGAGACCCATTTTGGATCTTAGCAGCTTAAACAAGTCTATCACCCAAACCAAATTCCGGATGGTCGTGGTTCAGTCCATTCTCCCCTTTTTTGAGACAAGGCGATTGGATGTGCTCGATAGATCTCCAGGATGCGTATTACCACATCAAGATGGACAAATGCTCCAGGAGTCTGCTTCACTTCTGGCTAGGGGGCCAGTCACTATCAATTTTGTGCCCTGCTGTTCGGTCTCTCTATAGCCCTGAGAGTGTTCACAAAGTGCATGGCAGTGGTCACAGCTCACTTGAGACTACAAGGATTCCGGGTGTTTCCACATTTGGATGACTGGCTCCTCACCACCCCCACTGAGCATCTTCTGGTAACAGCACTGCATTATACTCTATCTCTGGCAAAATTGTTGGGAATAATGATACATTGTGAATAATCAAACCTTACTCCTACACAACAAATATAATTCATTGGAGTAGTGTTCAATACCCAGTCCTGTCTAGTATACTTCCCAAATCACAGACCCCAGCATTTGAGGCTCCAGCTCCGAGTGATACTCTGTCACACAAAAGTTTCAACAAGGGAAGTTCTTCAGGCCCTGGGTTCTATGGCAGCTTTGATTACAATAGTGTCTCTAGTGAAGCTACATATGCGGATCCTCCAAAGGCTCCTTCTTTGTCAATGGTTCCCCATGTATCACCCCCTCTATTATCTGATTCAAATAACCAACTCCTGCAAACAGGCCCTCTTTTGGTGTATGAGGCCAGACACAGACTTTTGGAGTCTCCCATTTCAATCCCCTCAGCCCAGAGCCATTGTAACCATGTATGCTTCCCTGATCAGGTGGGGGGGCCATTTCCAGTTGAAGACAGTCCAAGGCACATGGTCCACCTCAGAGACCCACCTCCATATCAGTGTTCTGGAACTGAGAGCAGTGCTGTTAGTGTTGCAGGCCTTTCATTCAGCTCTCCCTTCCGGGACAATAGCAATTCAGTCAGACAATATGTCAGTGGTCTGGTATATCAACAAGCAAGAAGGAACCAAGTCCTACCCCTTGTGTCGAGAAGCCATGAGAATTTGGCAGTGGGCGATAGCTTCCAACCGCTTTCTGATAGCAATGCATATCCTGGGGAGCTCCAACGTAGTTGCAGACAAACTGAGCAGATGCATCCTCCTGCCTCACAAGTGGTCCCTCAACCCTGAGGTGGTGATAGAAATTTTCAGTCACTGGGGCCAGCCTTGCTGCAATCTTTTCACTTCTACTTCGAACAACAAGTGCAGCAGCTATTTTGACCTTCTTCTCCAGGAGGGGGAGTCCCCCGAGGGATGCTCTAATCCATGATTGGCCCATGGGACTTCTTCACATTTATTCTCCCATTCCCCTGATTCCATAATTTCTAAAGAAAGCTCTTTGGTTGAGATGCAAGGTGATCCTCATAGCTCCATTCTGGTCTCAACAAGTTTAGTTCCCCTTCCTTCAGCCTCACCTAGTATACCTGCCATGGATTCTGGACCCTCTTCCAGATCGGATTACTCATCCCCAAGGGTTGAGCCACCAAAATCTGTCCAGTCTCAAGCTGACAGCTTGGTTTCTCCACGTCCATTAGTTGCCAGGAAAGCTAATATCTCCTAGCCTGCTTGACATATCATTCTGGCCTCTCATAAACCATCCACCAGAAAACTATATCAGGATAAACTCCATCTGGTCTAAGGATAACATGCTAGACCCTTATTCAGCTCCAGTAACTGTGTACTTCAATACTTAGCTAAGTTTTTTGATAATGGAGCCTGTGCCTCTACTGTACAAATACACTTAGTGGCAATTTCTAACTTCAACAATGGTATAGATGGCACCCCTCTTATCTCTTTACATCTATGCAAGGCCTTCCTCAAGGGAACCTCTCATATCAGGCCTCCTGTCAGACAGCCTGTGGAACCATGGAACCTCACTTTAGTCCTTCAGTCTTTGACTCAAAAACCTCTTGAACCTGTTGTGAAGTGTGACCTAAAGTTTTTGTCTTGGAAATGTTTGTTCTTGGTAGCCATCACATCTGCCAGAAGGGTCTTGGAGCTGCAGGCATTGTGTATCAAGAGGCCCTATCTGGTCTTCCATAAAGACAGAGTATCACTTCGGATGAATCCATCCTTCCTTCCCAAAGTTGTTTCTGAATTCTCCATTAACCAGACCATTGACCTACCAGTGTTCTTTCCGAATTTTTCCAACAGAGAGTACTGTCTTCACTCCTTGGATGTACATAGGCAACTGAGATTTTACCTAGACAGGACTAAACCTATTTGTAAGTCTGAACAGCTTTTCATCTCATTTTCTGGGCCCAGAATGGGAGATGCTGTTTCCAAGGTTACATTATTGAAATGGCTAAGTGACTGCATACATTTCATCTATTCCCTCAGTAATGAACCTATGCCAAAAGTTAAAGCTCACTCCACTAGACCACTAGATCTATGGCAACATCTGTAGCTTAGCATTCAAGGGCTTCCATGGATGACATCTGCACAGCAGCTACTTGGGCTAAGCCTCATACCTTTATCAATCATTACAAATTGAACTTGGTCTCGAGACGGAGAGCTGCCTTCAGCTTAATGGTACTCAGGAATGTTCTTCAATAAGGGCCGCCCATAAACTTCAAGGTAGCTTGGGATTCTGTCCCATCAGTGATGAATGGAAAGAAGATCAACAACATCAGATAAAGAAGTTATGTCTTACCATAACATTCCATCTGTGTTGTTCATCTTCTTTCATTCATCACTTCCCACCCTCCTTTCCGCTCCAAAGGCTCCTGGGGGATGCTTTAGGTCCAAGTGGTGTCCTAGGGTATTTGTGCAGAAGTGGCCTCGGCTTTACTTCTCTTTCTCTGGCAAACTCGATTTGAGGTAACAGCTCCTCCCTTTATCTATAATGCCCCATCAACCTAACATATCTCAGCTCAAGTTTGCTGCTCCTAAACATATAGGGACAATCTATTATATAAATTAACAAACATAGATAGGAAAAAAGGAAGCTGGAGCTCAAAACAAGGAACAGAGGTTCCTATACAATTCTTGCATCTTTTCAAAAGCAAAGAAAGGAGGTAGGTGGGTGGGAAGTTGGGGAAGAATAAAAATGGACAACACAGATGGAACGTTATGGTGAGTACATATCTTTTTTTATCTGATGTTGTCCTTTTCATTCATTCCTCAACTGATGGGACAGAGTCCCTAGCTACTGCAACCATGGGAGGTCCTCATGGAAGGATATTCTGGAGTACTACAGAGCCAAAGGCTGCTCTGCTCCTGGAAATCAAATTTAATTTGTAACGAACAATAAAGCTGTTAGAATTAGTCCAAGTTGCAGCTGCACAAAGGAAACCCTTGACCAAAAGGCTGAGGAAGCTGCCATAGACCTTCTGGAATAAGTTCTGGAGGCTTTTGCACGGATAAACCTTCTTCACCATAAATGAAGGAGATGCATTCAGTTAATGATTGGCCAGTGTAATTTTGGATACTAGTTTGCCTGAACTGTTAGGAGAAAATGAAACAAACAGTTGGTCAGCTTTTCGTAAGTCTTTGATTCTGTGAAAAGTTACCTATGCATATCCAAAAGATGGAGCTCATACTCTCCCTTAATTGAAAAGTTAGTAAAGAACACTGGTTGATTAATGACCTGGTTTATATTGGACTCAGAAGCTACCTTGGGTGAAAAGTAGGGATTAGTTCATGACGATACCCTGTCTTTGTGAAAAAACAGGTAAGGAAGCATACAAGACAGAGCCTGGAGTTCGGACACGCATCTAACTGATGTGATAGCAACCAGAAAAATAGTTTTCCAAGATAAAAATTTTAATTCTGTTTTGGACAAAGGTTCGAAGGGAGGTTATGTCAAGGCCTGAAGCATTATAGTAAAATCCAAGGAGGTGTATGGTCCTTTAACAGTGGTATAAGTAATAAGGCTCCCTTGAGAAAGGTCTTACATAGTTTAGAAGAAGTTAAGGTAGAGTTATTCTGGCCCAGGTGGAAATTAGAAATAGCAGCTAACTGAGCTTTGACAGCTGAAAAACTAGCACCTTCATTGAAAATTGAAGCTAAAAATTCAAGGGTACATGGCACAGATGATGATGAAAAAGGGTCCAGGTCCTTGCTAAGGGCCCAGTAAACAAATCTCTTCCATTTGCTTTTATAAATCCTTCCAGTGGAAGCTTTTTGAGAAGATAACAAGATATGATATATCTGGGAGGAGAGCCTGGGCTGTCTACCAATCAATGGAATTGAAGATACCATGCGGTCAGTTTGAGGCCTGTTAAGTCCAGATGAGTTATACCTGTTAAGTGGGACAGGAGGTCTGGAGTGGGATCCAGTATCCAGAGTGGCTGTAGAAGGTGAGGCCAGAGGAAGGGGAATTATATCTGATGAGACCAGATGGGTACAATGAGGATAATTGTACTCTTCAAGTGAAATGCCTTCTGTAGAAGTTTTTGAGTGAGGGGTAATTTGGGTAAGCATAAAGAAGACTGGAGGACCAATCGTGGACTAAAACATCTCACAGTGACTCCCCCATTGGAGGGATCATGGCAAAGACCCTACTGCACTGTGGTGAGGGGAGAGGCAAACAGGTCACAGCAAAGCTGGCCCCATTGACAGAAAATCCTCTCCACCACTTTGACATTGAGAGATCACTCATGAGGCATCAGAATGGGCCTGCTTAGTTTGTCCACTATCACATTGGATTTCCCTGGAATTGCTATTAGAAAGTGACCAGAAGAGATCACCCATTGCCACACTATCATTGCTTCTTGACAAAGAGGGTAAGATTTGGTTCGTCCCTGTTTATTGGGGAACTAGGCCACACACATTTTGTCTGTCTGAATGGCAATTGTCCCAGAAGGGAGAATGCCTTGAAAGGCCTGTAATGATAGGAGGACTGCTCTCATCTCCAGGACATGGACATGCATCTTGGCCTCTTCAAAAGACCATTTACCTTGGACTGTCCTTCCCAAGTAGTGCACCCCACCCCAGCTGGGAGATGTCTGTGGTCAGTGTGGCCTTGGGCAGGAGAAGAACAAATGGATGGCCTTCGCAGAGTTGGTTTGAATGAATTCACCAAAGAAGATATCTTTTGGATGCTTGTGTAATTTGAGTGGATCAATCACTGGATGTTGAAGTAAGGTCCACTGGACAAAAAGTGTGTATTGAAGACTTCACATGTGGAACCTGGCCAGAGAAATGAGGGTGATAGCTGCTGCCATTCATTCCAGAGCTTGCAAGATTTATCGGGCCATAAGAAAAGGACTTTGAATCACTTTCTTGACTTGGGACCTCAGTGTTTGTATTTGAGTAGCAGAAAGACAGGATACCTGACTGATTACGTCCAGACGAGCACCTATGAACTCCAGGTTCTATGTAGGTGTGAGCTGAGATTTGTTGTAATTGACAATGATTCCCAGATGAACACACAACTGGAGCAAGTAGTCCCTCACCTGCAGAAGTCAATACCTGGTTGAGGCAGATAGGATCTAGTCTTCTAGATATGGAAACAATCGGAATCCTAGCAGTCTCCAGTGAGCTGCTACTACTGCCATATATCTGGAGAATTTATTTTAATATGATATTACTCATCCTGAAGATCTCTCAAGCACATCCAATCATCCTTTTACAGCAGCAGTAAAATGGACTGAACTCTGACCATCTGAAACTTTTAATATTGTACAAACTGATTTAATTTGCTGATATCCAGAAATGGTCTCAAGTCCCCTGTCTTTTGACACCAAGAAGAATCTCGAGTAAGTTTAAAATCCTCTCTGGTCTGGAGGGACCTCTTGGATGACACTTTTTTCCTAGCAGCTGTTTTATTTCTAGAGATGCTACTTCCCTCTGACTGGGTGGAACATCAGGGATTTTCTTCACATTAACAGGAGGGATTAGACAATATGGTATGATATAACCTCTGGATATGATTCTATGCACCCAGGAATCTTTTTGCAATAGATAGCCAGGTTCTCTGGTGCAGACACAAACATTCCCCAACTGCAACCAGAGGGGAACAGTTGGGCCTCCTTTCAGGAGTACTCATAGGGCTTATCCAAGAGGAATCCCTGAAGCCATGGTTCTGTGGACTACCTCTGCTGTGAGGATGGGATCTTCCATTCAAGTTCCCCCCTTTGTCCCTGGGAACTCTCTCCATGTGAATCTTGAAAAGGACCCTGGGATTTTCTAAACCACATTTTTCTATTTCCTCACTGATTCCTATGGAAAGCTCTCTGAAGGTTTGAAAAATGTACACCCACAGCAGACAGGGTCTTTCTCTCTTGTTTATATCTGGAGAGTGTGTCTTTAACCATGGGACCAAACAAGGAAGATCCATCAAAAGTTGCACTGATGATCAAAGACTTAAAGGGCTCTACATATTTACATAATCACATTCAAGCATGTCTCCTGATCACTATGCCTGAATCCGCAGCCTGTAAGGTACTTTCTGCTGTAGCAACCTCATGGATGCAATAGACATAGACTGGAGGGTGGGTTGTTGCAAGGAGATTCTGTTTCCATCCTGGAATGACATGGACCCAGAAAGAGATTTGGCAAGCTCCTTGGTCAGATCTCTTTGTAACCTCATAAAATGTGCCACGTAATTCAGCAACCTGAGGGCAAAGGTTGCTGAAGTGTACATGCACTTCACAAATCTATCCAAAGCCCTGGACTCTCTGTTGCAGGATGGACAGAAGAACTCTGTTCTGCCAATTCCTTCTTTGTGGATGCAGCCACTTTTTGCTCTAGTGTGCGGTCCTTAGAGGAGAGCTAAAATCTCGTCTTGTCTTTTGGTATTGGCTCTACAGTGTCCAATTCCTTCCACACCCAGCTAGAAACAAGGTCAATTAGTTCATTAGCCAGGGGGGGATCATCCAATAAGTATCTGGTTCAGAACCAAAAGCCTCCAGGAACATTGATTCCTCCTGGGATGGGGTGACAGAGGACCAACCATCTTTTTGTTTCAGGATCTCCAGGATGTCTCCAAATGAGATGCCTTCAGGTGGTGATGTGGGGGACCCCTCCATCTCATCAAAGTCAATGTCCTCCATGAGAGATTCCTGGGGAGATCTAAGTGCCTCCTTCTCTTACATGTTCTGTTCTGAGGACTTCCTCAGTGGGATGCTCTGGAGAAGTATTGGAAGATATGGCAATGTCCTGATGGACAGGCTGAAGACTAGTTCAGGCTGGCTGTTCCACTGGAAAGGATGGATGAGGCCCAGAGCAAAGAAATGGATGGGGCAGGGTTATCTGATCCGGGGGGGGTAGGGATGTCTTTTCTCCAGTCAAGGAGAAAGCCTTCTGCACAACTTCAAAGGCAGAACATGTAGGAGAGACAGAAGTTGATGAAACAGGAACCAGAATTTCTTGAGCTGCCGGCTCCTGCAACCCCAGGACCACTCCACCCAAGGAGGTAGTTGGACCTGACCTATCCAGTGGGAAAGTCCTGAGGGGAAGAAACACCTCAGAAATCTTCAGAGTCAACTCCAAACCCCTACAGACCCAGTGCCAGCACTTCAGCTCTGAGAGTCTTCCATCTCTGAATGGCTCTGAGCCAGTTGGCTCAGGGGAACCATCAGAGTTGAAGAGCAGATCATCTTCAGATCTGATGCAGACACCCCCAAAGATCTTGGATCCATGGGCTCCAGAACAGTGAGTCAGATAGGAGAAGGAGATACCAAGGAAAAAATGGATAAGGGGTGCTCACGAGTCTGGTGGGAGTCAGAGCCAGCAGAAACCCCCCTCTAAATCTGCATTCTGAGGAACTTCCTCATCATCCTAGCCACATAGGCTTCAGAAAGGCTTCTGGAAGATCTAAGAGATGACATGGTTGATGGAGGTCTGGAGAGTCTTTGTGGAGAAACTAATACTGGGTGATTTCAACTACCCTGCCATTAACTGGGAAAACTACTCATGTACCAACACCTTTCCCCAACGGTTCTTGGAATTCATAAATTCCAATGCCCTGGATCAACTAATCCTTAGTCCCACCAGGGGCTCCAATATCTTAGACCTGGTCATTACTAACATGGGAAATCGATGCTCCAAACCTATGGTCACCCCCTCATTGGTCAGGTCTGACCATAAGCTAATCACCCTTGACATCCACATCCCACCCCCAGCCCTAGTAAGGAAACCTCCA
The DNA here is from genome assembly GCF_019279795.1 of Protopterus annectens. Classification (NCBI taxonomy): domain Eukaryota; kingdom Metazoa; phylum Chordata; order Ceratodontiformes; family Protopteridae; genus Protopterus; species Protopterus annectens. The sequence goes on along the minus strand of NC_056735.1, from coordinate 1,677,443,130 downwards.
TAAAAAAAACTTCTCCAAAGCCAACTTCATGCTACTCAAGTCAGAAGTGACAAACTTCATGACACCCATGCAGACTGTAACTGAAAGTTCAACTGCTAAATCCTACACAAAGGCACTGTACGAGCACATCCACTCATGCATGAATCGTGCCATCCCCAGTAGAACCAAGATGCTCTCCTCCAAAAAAAGTAAGCCAATCTGGTGGTCCCATGCCATAAACAAACTTTACAACAAAAGGAAAAAACTGTTGCTGAAAAGAGGAAAATCCCAAGATGCAAAAAACTCCCTTACCAGCCTCTGTAAGAAGCTGAGATCTCTCATAAAATCCTCCAAAGCTCGTTACGAAAATAAAATTGCCAAAGATTCCAAAAAACAACCACAAGGCATTCTATAGCTATGTCAAGAATCTAAATGGCAATGCTCAGATCTGCTCTGAGCTGCAACATAATTGCATTAAATATACTTATCACAAGGATATTGCCAATATCCTGGCAGATCGATTCAGTGCAAACTTCACCCCCCCTCTCACCCCTAAAGGGCCCATCTCAATACAGAAAGATTGCCAAATTCCGGTAATAACAGCCACACAGGTAAAAAACACACTCTCCAAAGCTAAGAATACAGCATCCATGGGACCAGACAACATCCCAGGCTGTGTACTACATGAACTACAAAATGAACTAGCACCACAACTAAGTGTCATGTTTAATCATAACCTCACCTCAGGCTTCATGCCTACTGAATGGCGCACAGCTACAATTGTCCCACTCCACAAGGGGGATCCACCTTGTATCCCGGGAACTACCGCACCATCAGCTGATGAGCCTGATCTGCAAGGCCATGGAATGTATTATCATGGAACTTATAAACAAAGACATTAGCAACCTTCAAACACTGGACCCCATGCAGTTTGGGTTCGTGAAGGGCCAGTCTTGTCTCCTGAACCTGATTGACTTCTTTGATTCAGTCTCCTGAGCCGTGGATGAGGGTAAGGTTGTCTACACAGCCTATCTGGACCTCGCCAAGGCCTACAACACCATCCCCCACTCTGGAATCATAGATAACCTTACTAAGCTGGGCATTAATCCCTACATCACTCAATGGGTTGCCAACTGGCTTACTGACAGAACCCACACTGTAAAAGTAGCTGACTCCAAATCCAGCTCCAGACAAGTGACAAGTGGAGTACCTCAGGTTTCAGTCCTGGGACCGCTCTTGTTTGGCATCTACTTCTCTGAAGTACAGGCCAACACTAAGGGATTCTGGCTAACAATGTTCGCAGATGACTGCAAACTGGGAGCCATTATTGAATCCCCAAATGATGTGGATATTCTGCAAAAGAGCCTTACAGAAACAGATGCTTGGTGCCAGAGCCATGGGCTCAAGCTCACTGTCAAGAAATGTATAGTTATCCCCTTTGGGAAAAAATATGTACCCGTGAATTACCACATAGGTGGCAGTACACTAAACACCGAAACTGTGATAAGAGACTTAGGGACACAGATGGACAGTGGTCTCACCTTTGATAACCACATTGCCACAACAGTCAGGAAATCCTTCTATGTGGCACACCTCATCACTAAGGGCTTTTCATCCAGAAAAAAGGAGGGCATTGTCCCACTGTACTCATCTCTCATTAGACCCATTAAAGAATACAATGCCCCGTTTGGTATTTACCTCTCAAGACATCTGCAACAACTGAAAAGGCCACAGAAGTACCTCACTAAAAGAATCACAGGCCTAAAGCAAATGCCCTATGATGACCATCTAAAAAAACTGCACCTATACTCTCTCGCATATCATCTACTCAGAGGGCAATCTCTGCTTAACATACAAGGCCATGTCAAACCCAGAGCTGTTGGACATGCTATGCTTAAAGAAATCCCAATCCCTCAGAGACACATGCTCCAGGGATCTAAACCTTGTCATCACAATGAACAAAACATGCTGGAGGGATAGGTTCCTGACCCAGAGACTCCCCAGACTCTGGAATAGACTGCCCATACATGTCAAGCAGAGCGCCTCTTTGGGCCTCTTCATAAAGAACCTTAATGATTGGATGGGAGATAGGAAATTCACCCCAGGGGTCACCTCAGTCACCCTGCTAGACAGAGGTCCAGGGAAGTAAATACTGTGAGAAGAAATAGCCAGGGAATTTTTATGGCTAGGCTTGTATAGGCCCTAGGGCTGATAGCCTAGTACCAACCTATGAACCTATGAGACCCTTCCAAGAAAGGAGAAGGGAGCCAAGACAAAACTGGATCCAAAATAAGCGGAGGAGTACGGATCTGTGAAGACATTGATTTCAAAATGACTGGATCCAAGACAGATGGACCCAGCTTCTTATGTACCTTTAAAGGGGGCTCCGATGAGAGAGTTGATGTGGAAGAATGGTCAGGAGACATCTTAAGGGGCTCCTTTTCTATAGCCTCCAACTTACTCTGGTCAGGCTTTTTTCAAAGGGGTTTGAGCCCCAGCAACAGAGAAAGTAGAGAAAGATGGAAGAAGGCCTCTTAAAACCAGCATGTTTCTATGATCAGTTAAAGCCCTGGAATTAAAACCAGAGCAGACTGAACAATCAGCTTCTACATGAGTGGGGCCTAGGCAGTATATGCATTCCATGTGGGCATTGGACTTGGAAATCTTTTGCCCACAGGTAACACATTGGACTTGGGGATCTTATGCCCACAGGTAACACATTTTTTGAATCCCGCAGGCTTGTTAACCATTGTACACCAGCAATGTTCAATAACAAAGTTAGAGAATAAAACAATCAACAATTTCTAAAGTCAGAAAAGTTTGTTTATTTTTTTCTTTGAGGAATTAAAATGAAAGAAAGAATGAAGGAATAAAAAGAGGGAAAAATACCAAGAATGGTAGGAAGAAATACTCCAAGTAAGAAGCAAGAGGAATACCAACAATGGTAGGAAGAAATACTCCAACAAGTAAGAAGCAAGAGGAATACCAAAAATGGTAGGAAGAAATACTGTGATGAGTAAGAAGCAAGAGGAATACTGACAATGGTACTTGAAAGGGTACAAAAGTGGTAGCTAAAAAAGTGAGCAGAAATTCACTAAATTTAGGTTAAGAACTATGGGCGGGAGGTAGAAATACAGTAAAATATAAAAACTATAAAAAGGAAACCAACTCATGCCAAACAGGCTATAATAACTGCAAAATGACTCCAACAAATGCTCAAGAGCAAAGGGATCCACATATTTTGGTGAAGCACCCTCCAAGAGGAAAAAACGCTGAGAGAAGAAGGGAGCCACTTTTGAGATTTTAAGTATTTTTTCTCTGTTTATTTGCTAAGTTTTTCTGCATAGCTGCCTAGCTTGAGCATTTTCTGGCTTGTTAAACTTGATTTCTGTATTAGTAGCTGTATTTAGAGCACAACCAAAAGCTGTTTGCTGAATTTCCTGTTTGCACTTAATTTTAAATCGTTTTTTTCTTAAAACTTGCATATTTTCTGTCCTTGACCTAGCACTCTTGTGTGGGGTCATTTACTGCACTGTTATAACTTGATATTACTTGTGAACCTCTGCTATCTCTGTAAAAACAAAAACAAAAAAATCTTGCTTTTTCCCACTTTTCTGAGAGTTAAAAAGTTCAGTTACAGGCTTGCTGTTCCTGAACTGTTTGAAAGTTTCTGTGAGGCCATTTTGCTTGGGCTGAAGGAGGGTCTCTGTTGATCAGTGGCAGTGACTAACATTGAGCAGCTTCCTGCCCCCGTGAGGTGGTTACTGACTTGAAACTGTAGTTTTATTGGCCACTAGGGTCATTTCCATAACTCCTTCATCTTCCTCTCTTAAAACCTAGTTGCCTCATGGTTTGGGCTTTCAGGCTTGTTGGCTGTTGGTGAAGCACCCTCCAAGAGGAAAAAACGCTGAGAGAAGAAGGGAGCCACTTTTGAGATTTTAAGTATTTTTTCTCTGTTTATTTGCTAAGTTTTTCTGCATAGCTGCCTAGCTTGAGCATTTTCTGGCTTGTTAAACTTGATTTCTGTATTAGTAGCTGTATTTAGAGCACAACCAAAAGCTGTTTGCTGAATTTCCTGTTTGCACTTAATTTTAAATCGTTTTTTCTTAAAACTTGCATATTTTCTGTCCTTGACCTAGCACTCTTGTGTGGGCTCATTTACTGCACTGTTATAACTTGATAATACTTGTGAACCTCTGCTATCTCTGTAAAAAACAAAAAAAATCTTGCTTTTTTCCCACTTTTCTGAGAGTTAAAAAAGTTCAGTTACAGGCTTTCTGTTCCTGAACTGTTTGAAAGTTTCTGTGAGGCCATTTTTGCTTGGGCTGAAGGAGGGTCTCTCTGTTGATCAGTGGCAATGACTAACATTAAGCAGCTTCCTGCCCCCAGAGGTGGTTACTGACTTGAAACTGTAGTTTTATTGGCCACTAGGGGTCATTTCCATAACTCCTTCATCTTCCTCTCTTAAAACCTAGTTGCCTCGTGGTTTGGGCATCTTTTCAGGCTTGTTGGCTGTTGGTGAAGCACCCTCCAAGAGGAAAAAATGCTGAGAAGAAGGGAGCCACTTTTGAGATTTTAAGTATTTTTTCTCTGTTTATTTGCTAAGTTTTTCTGCATAGCTGCCTAGCTTGAGCATTTTCTGGCTTGTTAAACTTGATTTCTGTATTAGTAGCTGTATTTAGAGCACAACCAAAAGCTGTTTGCTGAATTTCCTGTTTGCACTTAATTTTAAATCGTTTTTTCTTAAAACTTGCATATTTTCTGTCCTTGACCTAGCACTCTTGTGTGGGGTCATTTACTGCACTGTTATAACTTGATATTACTTGTGAACCTCTGCTATCTCTGTAAAAATCAAAAACAAAAAATCTTGCTTTTTTCCCACTTTTCTGAGAGTTAAAAGTTCAATTACAGGCTTGCTGTTCCTGAACTGTTTGAAAGTTTCTGTGAGGCCATTTTGCTTGGGCTGAAGGAGGGTCTCTCTGTTGATCAGTGGCAGTGACTAACATTGAGCAGCTTCCTGGCCCCGTGAGGTGGTTACTGACTTGAAACTGTAGTTTTATTGGCCACTAGGGTCATTTCCATAACTCCTTCATCTTCCTCTCTTAAAACCTAGTTGCCTCGTGGTTTGGGCATCTTTTCAGGCTTGTTGGCTGTTGGTGAAGCACCCTCCAAGAGGAAAAAACGCTGAGAGAAGAAGGGAGCCACTTTTGAGATTTTAAGTATTTTTTCTCTGTTTATTTGCTAAGTTTTTCTGCATAGCTGCCTAGCTTGAGCATTTTCTGGCTTGTTAAACTTGATTTCTGTATTAGTAGCTGTATTTAGAGCACAACCAAAAGCTGTTTGCTGAATTTCCTGTTTGCACATAATTTTAAATAATTTTTTTCTTAAAACTTGCATATTTTCTGTCCTTGACCTAGCACTCTTGTGTGGGGTCATTTACTGCACTGTTATAACTTGATATTACTTGAGAACCTCTGCTATCTCTGTAAAACAAAAAAAAAAAATCTTGCTTTTTCCCACTTTTCTGAGAGTTAAAAAGTTCAGTTACAGGCTTGCTGTTCCTGAACTGTTTGAAAGTTTCTGTGAGGCCATTTTGCTTGGGCAGAAGGAGGGTCTCTCTGTTGATCAGTGGCAGTGACTAACATTGAGCAGCTTCCTGCCCCCAGAGGTGGTTACTGACTTGAAACTGTAGTTTTATTGGCCACTAGGGTCATTTCCATAACTCCTTCATCTTCCTCTCTTAAAACCTAGTTGCCTCGTGGTTTGGGCATCTTTCAGGCTTGTTGGCTGTTGGTGAAGCACCTCCAAGAGGAAAAACGCTGAGAGAAGAAGGAGCCACTTATGAGATTTTAAGTATTTTTCTCTGTTTATTTGCTAAGTTTTCTGCATAGCTGCCTAGCTTGAGCATTTTCTGGCTTGTTAAACTTGATTTCTGTATTAGTAGCTGTATTTAGAGCACAACCAAAGCTGTTTGCTGAATTTCCTGTTTGCACTTAATTTTAAATCGTTTTTTCTTAAAACTTGCATATTTTCTGTCCTTGACCTAGCACTCTTGTGTGGGGTCATTTACTGCACTGTTATAACTTGATATTACTTGTGAACCTCTGGTATCTCTGTAAAAACAAAAACAAAAAATCTTGCTTTTTCCCACTTTTCTGAGAGTTAAAAAGTTCAGTTACAGGCTTGCTGTTCCTGAACTGTTTGAAAGTTTCTGTGAGGCCATTTTGCTTGGGCTGAAGGAGGGTCTCTCTGTTGATCAGTGGCAGTGACTAACATTGAGCAGCTTCCTGCCCCCGTAGAGGTGGTTACTGACTTGAAACTGTAGTTTTATTTTCCCTTTGGGTCTATTCCTGCTTCTTTCCAGCCCCTGCTATCAAGCACGCTTTAACGTGCTTTTTAGCGTGGAGTTGCCACTAGAGCAGCATCGGGCAGCGCTGGTTAAACAAGGTTAAACTCTTTCTGGCTCCAGAAAGTCTGTTCTTCAATTTTTCCCTTAGAACTGCTCTGTTAGGAACCTAAACAGTTTACACCTACACTAAAAAGTGCAGCACTTGTTCCAAATAGCTTTTTCTTCTCAAAAAGCTCAGCACTTGTCTTATAAGCATATCCCTTGTCTTATAAGAATTCTCTTTGCAGGTCAAGCACTCCTACATTATACAAATCTCTCACTAGCAAAACCCCCCAGGAGTGCCCACGTCCCTGCTAAGCCCACTACTTTTCTGTCTCATACCAACTCATAATTCTTTCTAGCATGTCGAAGGGTCAGATGCTGGCATCCTCTCCTGCCCAGTTGGTGAATCTGGGAATTCTGAGACAATGTTACAATTGCCTCATGTACACAGACAACCCTCTCCTCCTCCCACGTAACACTAACACTTGTGAGAGATGCAGCTATTTAGCCAGACTGGAGGCTGAGCTCTCTCAACTCAGGACTGGCAAGACCAGGCAGGAGGAGAAGGCAACTACACACACCACAATACCAGTCTCACATAACTCAACCACACCACTGAATCAAACACATAAACACACTAAGACATACTCGAGGCTCTGAGTAAAATTTACCTAAACAGCAGAGGCCTCCAAAGCAGACACCCAAGCAACTGCAAACTCAATACACCACACAAACAACACATAAACAACAAAATCAGTGTGCAAAGCAGTCACTGCCCTTAAGGCCAAATACAACACCAAACATACTTGTCATAGGTGACTCCATAGTCAGACACACTGACGTCCCGCTCACCAGACTGAGTAAGGAGAAGGTCACAGTAAGCTGCCTGTCGGGCGCTAGAATCCGCCACATAACACAAGCACTCAGGTCTCTCAACAGCAGGTGCAAGTACGACTCAGTCATTGTCCACGCTGGTGTCAACGACCTGAGACGTACCTCCTTGGACTACATGAAAAGAGACATTGAGGAGCTCTCTGATTATGTAGCCCAGGCAGGTATGACCCTGACCTTGAGCAGTATCCTACCTTCACCTAGAATGATGCCACAATACAGTGATAAGATGATCAGCTTTAATAATTGGCTTAAATTCTGGTGTCATTCAAAGGGGATCCAATGTCTGTCTGCCTGGGATGACATGCTGGACAAGCCACGCTGCCAAGGGACGGCTTGCACCTGTCACCCCTAGGCTTCCGGATATTGGCAAAGGCTCTTGCCACCCCCATAGTGCCTTTTTTAGGCAAGGCTCAAATTCTAAACCTACCACCCTAGAACACAAAAAAGTAAAAAAACTAAGGGTAATGCTGCTCAATGCCAGAAGTCTCAATCTCAAGATGCACGCACTCGAGGCCCTTCTCAGTATGGAGAACATCGATGTCTGTGCTGTGACTGAAACCTGGTTCAAGTCTCCTGAGAGCACCCCAGCACTATCAGTTTTCACCTCATATCTTGCGTTCCGGCCCCAAAATCCGGACAACACCAAGAACGGAGGGGGGGTGTCCATATTCATAAAGGACACCCACACCTCAAGGTTGGTGGCAACGCACGATGCATCGGAGACCATCCAGGTGCAATTAACCATTGGCAAGACTGCTCTGCAATTTGTAGCATGTTACAGGCCACCCTCTCAAACTCAGGAACCTCACATGGCCTTCCTGAAAACAATGGAGGGGATAAATGTATCTCCAAACACCATCATACTAGGTGACTTCAACTACCCTAATATAGACTGGGAACACTACTCAAGCCCAAACACTCTAGCCCAAAGGTTCCTGGAGTTCATAAACTCAAATGCCATGGAACAACTAGTCACCATCCCCACAAGAGGAGAAAACATACTTGATCTCATCATCACGAACATGGGATCACAATGTTCAACACCGGAAGTATACCCCTCACTGGTGAGATCAGATCATAAACTAATCTCGCTGGAGGTCCTCATCCCGCCCCACCTGAAATAAAAAGACCACAGTGAAAAACTTCTCAAAAGCCGACTTCACACTTCTAAAAACTAGTGTGGTCTCCTTTAAGGCCCCTGAGCCAGTGGTAAACATTACTCAAACCGCTGAATCACTTACAAATTCCTTCTACCAGCACCTACAGGACTGCATGGATCAGGCAATCCCAAACAAAACTAAGACTCTTTGTACCAAAGGCAAGCGTCCAGTCTGGTGGACCCCAGCCATAAACAAGCTCTACAACAAAAGGAGGAAGCTACTACAAGATAGAGCAAAATCCTTGAAAGGTAAGACACCTTTGATCATTATAAGTAAAAAACTAAGAGCTCTCATAAAATCATCCAAGGCAAATTTTGAGAGAAAAATCGCCAAGGACTCTAAAGACAACCATAAGGCATTCTTTAGCTATGTTAGAAACCTAGGAGGAAACTCCCAGATATGCTCAGAATTAGTTCAAAATGATGTGAAGATTACTGAACCTACACACATTGCCAACATACTGGCTGACAGGTTCAGTGCAAACTTCTCCCCCCCAAACGCAGAGATATCTATACCAGAGGATTGTAGTCCCCCAAACATCTCCAACACCCAGGTGAGAACTGCTCTCTCCAAAGCAAAAAACACAGCATCCATGGGACCGGATGGTGTCCCCGGCTGTGTGCTCCACGAACTCAATGAGGAATTAAACCCACAGTTAGGACAGCTGTTTAATCTTAGCCTCACCTCAGGATATGTACCCAAGGAGTGGCGCACGGCGACTGTGGTCCCACTTCACAAGGGCGGTGCCTCCACTGACCCTGGAAATTACCATCCCATTAGCTTGACAAGCCTTATCTGCAAAGCCATGGAGAGGATCATAATGGAACTCATAAATAAAGACATAGGGAACTTGCAGACTTTGGATCCAACCCAGTTTGGCTTTGTCAAAGGCAGATCATGCCTTTTAAACTTGGTTGACTTTTTCGAGACAGTCACCAAGGCCATTGATGAGGGAAAGGCAGTTCATACAGCCTACCTTGACCTGGCAAAGGCCTTTGACACAATACCCCACTCAGGTATCATCGAAAACTCATCAGCTTGAATGTAAACCCATACATCACAAGATGGGTTGCAAACTGGCTAAGTGACAGAACCCACAGGGTCAGAGTTGCTGGAGCCATGTCAGACTCAAAGCCTGTCACAAGTGGTGTCCCACAGGGCTCAGTCCTGGGTCCACTCTTGTTTGGCATCTACTTTTCTGAAGTACAAGCAAACACAGGAGGGTTATGGCTGACAAAGTTTGCAGATGACTGCAAACTGTGCGCCATAGTCGAAAACACATCTGACACAGATATCCTTCAGAAGGGCCTCACAGAAACGGATAACTGGTGCCAGAGCCATGGCCTAAAGTTAAATGCCAAGAAATGCATAGTCATACCCTTCGGGAAAAACAAGGTTACCCCTAGCTACCATATAGGTGGCAATCCACTGAGCACAGAAGAAGTCATCAGGGATCTGGGGACCCAGGTTGACAGTAGCCTTCGCTTGACACTCATGTTGCTAAAGTAGTTAGAAAAACCTTCTACATTGCCCACCTGATCATGAAGGGATTCACATCTAGATCAAGGGAGGTCATCGTCCCCCTGTACTCATCACTCATTAGACCTATGATTGAGTACAATGCCCCATTCGGAATGTATCTGACCCGACACCTGCAGCAGCTGGAAAGGCCCCAAAAGTTCCTCATCAAAAGGATAAAGGGTCTCAAAAATATGTCTTATGCTGCCCGACTGAAAGAACTCCAGCTCTATTCAGTCTCATACCGCTTGCTCAGAGGTGACCTGTGCCTGACATATAAGGCCATGTCAAACCCTGATTTGATGAATATGCTTCACCTCAAAAAATCTAGATCCCTCAGAACCACAAGGGCGGAGACTTAAACCTTGACACGGTTATTAATAGAACGTGCTGGAGGGACAGATTTATCACCCAGAGACTCCCTATGCTGTGGAACAAAATCCCGGTACATGTGAGGCAGAGCACCTCGCTGGCCTTGTTCAAGAGGAATCTTGACCAATGGATGGGGGATCGCAGATATACCCCAGGGATTACTTCAGTGTCACTGCTTGACAGAGGCACAGCAAAATAATAGGCATAGTTTTATTCAAACTAAAGGGGTGGCGAAAGCCAAATAACTATGGGCTAGGCTTATAAATGCCCTTGGGCAGATAGCCTAGTATGAACCTATGAACCTATGAACCTATGAACCTATATGAAGCTAATGGCGGCAAATGAGATCTGAGGTATGTTAAGTTGGTGGGGCATTATGGTTAAAGGGAGAAGCTCCAGAGTTCTTGGATCTGATGAGCTGGTAAAAGCATCCATATCAGATCCAAGTCTTGGATCTGAACCCATCAGTTGAGGAATGAATGAAAAAGATATCAAATCATCTCTTTCCACCTCCATAATACTATTTTATTCTGAAGAAGTCTCTATCTCAGAGATGAAAGCACTGAATAAATATTTCCTGTGATGGATTCCAGTTTTTGGCTTAGTTTTTGAGCTTCATTTGTTTGCGGACTGCAGAGATTGTGTTTGCACCTCCATAATACACTGAAATATATTTCTGTGCTAAATGGCATTCAGTGTTACCACCCTAAACATTTAAATTGAAAACATCCACATGCCTTTCTGTTTTTTCCCTACTTTTATCTTTCCAGGTTGCCTCTATTTCCTCCTTGCCATATTTTCACTCTGTAAGACCTGGTATTGATTATATGCCTCTGTTTTCATTTCCATGCAAGCAAGCTGCTTCCTTTTCCCACTGTTTTGAGGGAACAAGAAATTGCCTTTTTGTACTCAGCCCACTTCTTTTTAGCTTCACATCCATTATTTGTTTTTATTTATCCTTTAACTCTCAGCCCCTTCTTCTGAGAATTTATGTATCATCCTTTCTTCAGCTGCATTTACTTTAGTCACTGTTTCTCCTTTCCATCTCTTTAAAATACTTTCATTCTTAAAGCTTTATATTTATATTTCTCAAGCATCTGCAGCATACATTTTGTCACAGTTCATGATAAGGGCAAGGGCAAAGGACAAATTCCAACTGAGTCCAGCAATAAGACATAAAATGTTTATGTAAATTGATTTTTTTTATTTCAAATGAAACAGTGCTTTTTCCTTTGATAAGAAGTTATTCCAAGGTTCTAGCACCCTTTCTCTGACCCATTTTTAGTAATCATATATCTTCTGAAATTTATTAAAAGTCTAAAATTCCATGCTAAGAAGTTTTCAATCCAAAACTTTCTTCAGCTCTGCTTGAGCTGAATAATGCTTTGGGAACATGGAAGGTACCCTTACATTTTGAAAACTGGCCATTTGTTATACCCTTAGCAGGATATAGCCCATATAACTAAGGCAACTTCAGCAATGATCACTGTAACATCTACTGTCATGGTAAGTTTACTTATGATTACTTGCACAACTGTACTTTCCCTTTATGGGTGGGTCCTTTCCATACGTGGACAACTAATCATGACAGACCATAACTGAATTCCTCTCAATAGTTAAATCTAATCACATTTTCACAGTTTCTTCTAATGGGGCTCAAACAATGCAAAGTAAACATTTAAAATAATTGCAGCCTATTACTTTCACACTTACACTCTAGCTTCACTGTTGTTAAATAGAACCCTACATCAAGCAATATATAAAGTCCAGGTAATATATTCAGTTTTTTTTGTCTATAATTCAGTATTCACCTTTTTCTTACATTATCAAATATAAATATACTTTGTTCATTTAGAATAATTTCTGCTTCAGGCATGAGTGTGCATTGTCTAATTAACCAAATCAACAGTTCACTTACATTTGCACCTTCAATCTATAATACTAAAGTCAATTTTTATATAAAGACTGAGAAATGGGAATTACCTGGAAATATACAATACTTTTTATCCTTAATTTATTCCCATTCCTTCCAAATTGTTCCAGCAAAACAGCAAACTTAAAACTTAAGTTGTAGATCACTTTATTTGGAGCTGAAATAAAGACATTTAAACTATGGGAAGTTAAAAACACACCTGGAGATTTAATAAAATTCATGTAGGCATAGTGTAAAGCCTACACGGAAGGTACCGTGGCCGTGTATGCGGTACCCCCTCGGTAGCGAGCCAAGCATATTAATGATTTATTTTATTATTTATTTTATTTTACATTTGTTGACCGGGCTAGTCCAGCTGGATAATTTCCATTTTCAGTGGAGGCACGGGGAGAAAAGCTCCACAATTAAAACAAGGTTAAACATTTAAGCAACAATGCATACATTTTAGTGTAGTAGAAAATACAGCAAAAACAGGTAAAAACAAATAGCCTAAGCTATATATTCATATTTTTTTTTTTTTTTTTTTTTTAGAACAGTACAGTAATTTAGTCATTTGAAATAGCAGGGAAAGATAGTGATTTTACGTAGGGAGGTATGGCTGAAGGCGAAGAAGTCATTTAGTCTGGATTGGTACAGGAGCAGAGCCAGAAGTTGTTAAGATGTAATAGAAGTTGTTTTTGAAAAGTTGAAAGGAGTCTAGTGAGGTAATGTGTGGGGAGGTTATTCCATATTTTCCTATGGAGTTTGAAAATAGACAGTTACCTGCTGAATTTGTAATTCTAGTTGTGGTGACTTGTATCTTTCGCAGATCGCAACTGTTTCAAGTTTTGTAGGGAGTAAGGAGGTTACTGAGAGCTGGTGTTTTTGTTGGTTGATAAAGAATGTTATGTGTAATTAAGAGTTGTTGATAGATAAGCTTGTTAGGTAGTTCTAACCATTGTAATTGTTTTAAGTTATTACAGTGGTGAGTTCTGTACTGGGATGCTGTGGCAAACGGGCTATATTATGATAGGATGTAGTTAGTTTTTCAGGTTACCTTTAGAGATTGGTGTAAATAGAGGAAGCATACAGTAGGGTGGAGATAAGATGTGATTGAGCTAAGGTGGTCCGTGCTTCTGGAGTAAGGAAGGGTTTTATTCTGTACAGTGAACCTATCTTTTATTTACTGCTTTTATAGTGTTATTGATATGACAATCATAGTTAAGATTATTATCAATAGTAACACCAAGCAGTTTGGTAGTAGAGTCTGGGGAGATAAGAATTGTCAGCTGCAGTAATAGTAAAATTTAGTTGAGGAGATTTGTGGGTAGGTGAGAATAGTAATAGTTTTGTTTTCTTGGAGTTGAGAAGGAGACATCTTTTGAGAACCATTGTTCAACGGTTGAAAAGGTAGATTGTGTGAGTGACTGGAGTTCAGATTGGGCGGGAGCTGTACAGATGATGGTAGAATCATCTGCATATTGTATGCAGGTAGTGTTATGGATAGATGATTGAAGATCATTAATAAAGATAGAGAATAAGAGTGGGCCTAATATTGATCCTTGAGGTACTCCTAAGGAGATAGGTAGTAGAGCAGATAGAGAATTTTTCCAGAGTACTGCTTGTTGTCGGTTTTCAAGGTAGGATGAGAACCACGTTAAGGAGGAAAAATCCAAGGCAAGTGAGTTTAGTATGTGTAGGAGAAGTTTATGGTTGACCATGTCAAGGCTTTGACAGGTCTAGGAAAAGAAGCAGTTAGTTTGTTATTATTACGGTTACAGTTTATTGTGTTAGTAAAGGAAAGTAGTGCAGTGGTCGTACTATGTGAGGGTCTAAATCCATGTTGAGTGTTTGCTAGTAGGTTATTTTGAAGGAGATGGTTAAGTAGTTGTTTGTGTATACATTTTTCCATGATTTTAGCTAGTGGAGATAATAGTGCTATTGGTAGTTAGAGAGGTCAGTGGATTTGCCTCCTTTATGTAAGGGTATGATGTGTGATATCTACCAGATTGCTGGAAAATCACTTTTTTTATGGATCTGTTTATTAGGATCGAAACAGGGTAGGCTATAGCTTTTGCTGCTACCTGAAGGAATTCAGCAGGAAGCTTATCTGCTGAGGGGTAGTGGGTTTAAGTTTTGTAAGAGAGATTGTATGTAGGAGGTGGGTATGGGTTGAAGTTGAAGGAAGGAATGACGTTGTTGGTGTTACTTAAGATCAGTTGGGAAGCATCAGGGGATAAATGGCTTGCTAGTGTTTGTATGGAAGTAGTAAAGAAGCTATTGAAGTTATTGGCTATTAAAGAGGGATTATCAGGGTCTAGATTCTGTGGGTTAGGTGTTACTATTTTACCTGGGGTAAGTAGATGATTGATAGTAGACCAGAACCTTTTTGGTTCTTTTTTTGTGGATTGCTGAAGTTCTACATAGTAGTTCTTTTTGTCTGAAATAATAGCATTTTTGGTTTTGTTTCTCAGCTCTCTAAAGGTTTGATAGTCTGTTGGGTTTCTAATGAAGGTGCATTACTAAGGGAGAACCGTGTAACACGGGCATTAAATCAGTGTAGGGAGTGTGTTACTGTGCCTTGAGATGAGTAACACACCCCTGCACTGTGAAAGTGCCAGATATCAATGTAGGCAAATGTAATAAGTGTTAATATGTGTTTTTGTGTGTGTGTGTCTTTGCATGGTGTGGCATGAAGCACAGCAATGAACACATGCCAGATATCTAAAAATAGAAAACAGATACATTTAATTATGAATGCAAAGGTCAAGTTTAAGCATAGCTCAGCAGGTTTGCACAGTGCACCGTGGTGCTCAGCGGTGCTTAAACGTAGTGGAGAGATATATGTAAAAGTATAACAACACTCCACATGTCCACATAGCCAAACGGTTAGAGTGACAGTCTTATGTACAGTAGGTGCAGGGTTCGAATACACAGACAGGTAATTATGTGAATACACTTTATGAGAATTATTTTAAATCCCCATTAAATTTTGTTTGATTACACAGACAGGTTATTACATTTACTTTGCAAATACACATTTATGAGAAATACTACTAAATCCTTGATTGAATTTTGTATGAAAACACAGGCAGGCTATTAAGTATTTATGTTGCAAATGCACATCATAAGATGTATTTTAAATCCTGCTTTGCTACACTCTGCTAAGCTCTGCTAAGCACAGCTAAGCCTTGCCAAGCACTGCTTAAACAAGGAATGTTTTAGCAGTGCTTAGCTGGTTTGCACATTGCTAAGCGGTGCAAAGCACAGCTAAGCAATGCCAGTTTAAGCATTGTTCAGCTCAGCTAAGCTGGTCTGCGCACTGCTAAGCACTGCTGAAACTGCTCAGCTGAGCTCAGTGGGTTTGCGTGGTGCTATGTGAAGCGCCACACTTTTAAAAATTGCCCAATGGCAGTAAGGGGTGGGAAAACAGGCTTATTTAAATGCAACAGGTGGGAATATAGCAGAACCTGTTGCAGTTTGATCCGTGTAGGAACTATGGCAGGTGTTGGAGAGGGTGCTCTCTTCCAGGCGCAGTAGTGGGGCATTCTGAATTCCAGGGTTATGGTTGGACTCCTTGTGAAAGACCATGACATGCAGCTGCTACAGGGCCAGTACCAGGGATCAGAGTACAAGTCAGAAGCCTGGGACCAGCTGGCACGCGATCTCACCAGTGTTACAGGTATTCCCCCACACAAGTGAGTAGGTCCATCATCATTATGACAATCTGAAGCGATGGAAGAGGGGACTTCTGGACACCTGCGTCCAGGATGCATTCAAAATGGGAATGTCCCACGAGTTTGTAAGTACTGTCAGCAATGTTTTACCAATACCTAATCTGAATGTGTGATAGACATGTATGCATAATAGTGGGCTTCTCTCCCTACAGCCGATGAGGAGAGAGTTCACAACCTAGAGGCCCATGCAGGGCACCTGGCCCGGTTATACTGTGAGTGTGGTGAGTACAGATTAATTTGCAATCTATAGTCAAATACACAAGACAGAGTAATTCAGTCACTGCCAGTAGGTACATACTGTACAGATTTGTGTAATGTAATGATTGTGGATGTAGGGCTGTACTGCAATAACTGTCTACTGCCAAGTATACTGCAATAAAGATTAAAGCATTAAACCTGATAATGTTATTTAAATAAAGTTTCTACTGCCATAAGTGTGGAATTACACCTGTATTGCAACACCTGCACTGTTTTGCAATAAAGACTTGAAAATATACCAATAACTGCCTTAAGTCACCCCTAATAAAGCTGTGTTGTGCAATATGTCTCTTTATTGGGCTCTTGTTCATGAAATCGAGTATTACATCTGCTCTGAACTGAAAACAAAAAGATACCACTAAGTGACACAAGGGTAGCTAGAAATGAGTGTTCTGTTAAACCATAGATTTAGAGCTGCACTGCAAGAGATATGCATTATGATATTTGTTCTACACTATGATCTGAAGCAATAATAGGAATGCCCAAGGTATATTAATGTATATCAGGATTGTCACGTGTTAACCATTGCACTTCAGCTATATGCATTCCTGCTCTGAGGTACGTTGCTGCAGGCAACGTACCTCAGCTATATGCATTTCTGCTCTGAGGTACGTTGCCTGCAGCAACGTACCTCAGAGCAGGAATGCATATAGCTGAAATGCAATGCCCAAGGTATATTAATGTATATCAGGATTGTCACGTGTTAACCATTGCATTTCAGCTATATGCATTCCTGCTCTGAGGTACGTTGCTGCAGGCAAGTATGAAACTGTAATAGCTGTAGACTACAAATGTACCATCTGCAACTGTATATGGATCAGGTAGTCAACCCAGCACTCCAATATGGTTTGTACACATCCCAGATATTTCCACCCACTAGGGGTATATTGTCTACGCCTGCATTCTGTGTATTAATGTACAGTTCACCTACTATCTCTGTCATGCATGCATCTCATGCATGTGTGTTCCAGTATTACAGCAGTCTTTTATAACACTCTATTTCTATTACCAGGTCATATTTTGTTACCAGGTGAGCTGTAGGCAAATATCAATCAATCAATATGCAGCAGTGGCTCAGTAGCTCAGTTGGATAAATGCTAGGTCTGATGTACATTTTGTTACACAGAGTCCGGGGTTCGAATCCAGTGACAGGTACTACTAAATATTATTGAATCAGTTATGTATTATTAACAGATATTCTCCCCACAGGAATTACAAGTAAATGGATGCAGTAGCCATTAGTATGAGTATAAAATTTGTGTGTTCAGATGTAACAGAGTGTTAACAGCATTGCTCAGGAATATGATATGACTTCAGAAAATAAAGGCAGCATGTACAATACTAACAAAAGTTAATAGAATAAATAAAACGTGTAATCTTGGTACGGCTGTATACCTGGTGTGTCTGTGAATGTCTGCTGATGGTCTAACCCCCATGCCTGCCAAGGATGGCATGATAGTCTCTGCACTGTGCACGATGCATGTCTCGCAAGTGTCATCCTGTCACAGACTGTGATCATTGTTGCCCAATCCCTCTGTCACAGATCTATCATTGACATGCTTATGTCAATAGCACAGTCACACTACATCAGCCCACAGTACACCTTGGTAGTCATATATGTCCCCCTGACATGTAATAGTCTTCTGTAGTTGTGTACTTCTAGGTGTTACAGCTTGGCCCATACTGTCCCATGCAGATAGCTTGAGAGGTATATACGTGCTATAGAAGCTGTAGGACACTTGTATACATAAAGGAGGGTCAGATCTGTAGAGTATATATAGTACTGTTGCAAACTAAATAGCCTATACTGGTAGTAATGGCCTGTATTTCTCTCTCTCCCCCCCTTATTTTCATCACAATTTATTATTGTTATACATCGGTTATGGTTTACTATTAACAAATATTGTTCTCAAAATGTTATGTTTGGCCTGGTGTTTTATTATTGTTATGTATTACAGTGGTTGCATACCAACATATCTTGTTGAATTAACTATTTTGCTGGCCGTATGCCGTAACTGTTACTGGCATGCTATTACTATACTGACTGTTATCTCACTTATTGCGGTGGTGGTGCTGCGGTAGCATTGTCGCCTCACAGTAAGACGTTGTCCCGTTCGATTCTCAGCTAGAGCATCTTCTGTGTGGAGACATGTGTGAATGGGCGTACCTTCGTTGAAGGTTGTGCGTCAGGGCTAGCAATTTGGCATGTAAAAATCTACTGCCAATCATTAGCAGACCGGAGTTCCGCTGTGGTGACCCCTAACCGGGAAAAGCCGAAAGACACAACAACAACTGTTATCTCACTTATTGTTGTGTGCCATATACTATGCAATGTTATGTTACTAGGTTATTTGCAATGTTCTGGCATGCTGTTATAACTAACTAAATGCTATGTTCATTATTAACCTATACACCTTGAAATACCTCAACACCATAGCTCGACTGGGTAGGCCAGTTCCTGATGATCCACCTACTCTACATTAGCCGACTGTGGCACCAGGACCCAGCATGTCTGGGACCCAAGCTGGTGATGACCCTCTGCTGGCCCTGCACCACCTATGGGTGGAACCACCTCAGAGGATGAGGCCCACCCCCCCCAAGAGTGTGGGTGGAGGGGGGTTATCACCCAGGATCAGCTACTGGTGATGGCGCACAGGATCATGCATCGTGGTTATGAGATTTACCTGTGCTGGACTGAGGGCAGACTGGCCAACCTGGAGGGGCAAGGTGACCCTGGCACCCAGCCTTCAGCACAGACACCTTTGGGGCAGTGAAGGAGCAGTATTGAATGCCCATGGGTGGGGAGCTCAGTTTCACTGTTGCCGTCGGGGGACACATGGCTCTCTGATTCCACAACACCCTCCCCATCCAAGGTGTTTACTCCCCCTATTGTGTCACACACTGACTCTGTATGCTGTCTTGTTTGTCTTGTCTGTCTGCAAATGCAACCTCTCCTACTCAACTTACCTTCCCACATGTACCTATATCCCTTCCCCAACATTCCACTCACCTTAAAAAAGGGTGCCTGTCCCACAAAAAAAAATATTGCCCCATACATAGCTCTTCATTTCACACCCACATCCACTGGACACAATCAATTATTAAATGAATTAATCAGCACAGTTATGTTGCCCTCACTCCTCTCTGTGGGGTGTGAAGCTACAAATTCCAAATTCTCTACAACCTGCATAGCTGTTGCTGTAGAAGAAATAGAGAGCTATGGTCCTTTCCTACACCTGTCCTACACATCGTGACCTGCCTTTTAGTATACTTTTCCCCCTGCTTGCCCCCATTTCACCACTTTCCTATCACCCCTTTTTTCTTTTTTTTTTAGAATTAGTGCAGGTTTAAGCAGAGCTAAGCAGGGTGGTACACCATGCAAACCCACTTAAAACTGCTTAAAAGTGCCTTTTCTGTGTTTCTGACAATGTTAGGCACATCTGCAAAATAATCACCCCTGCCAAGTCTCAAACTCAGGCCCCTGTCAACTACAGCTTAGGGCATTAGCCCACTAGGCCACTCAGGTCTGAAATGTAACAGGTGATGTTAAGTTGTCCATCTCGCCTTCGTTCTTGCTGTTTGGGTTTGGAGCCAATCCTTGGCTCTGACTCAGCCATCTTCTATAGCTTGAGAGCTGTTTACTGGCTCAAGGCTACCCCTTATCCCAGTATGCCCAGCGTCAGCTATATTCTTGGAAGTTTGTCAAGTATGTCTATTTTTGTCTAGCTAATATTCCTTTATCCCTTATCGCTTTCTTGTCTATTTTAGCTTTGTTGGCCGTCGCTCCATAACTCACAGGCCTTCTGTTCCCTTGAACTCATTTAAATTAGAGAGCCCCCCCCCCAGGATAGCCATTTAAATTAGAGGCTTTCCTTCTGTTTCTTAACTGTAAAAAAAAAAGTCTATTTGTTTCTGTTTTTTGTAGTATAGCTTTTTTATTATTGTTGTTGTGGTTGTTGTTACTATAATGTCTAAAGATACCAAGGTATCTGGCTTCAAAAAGTCTGACTCATTCTGTCACACTAGTTGTGTATATTGTTTGGGCGCTGTTCACCTGCAGGACTCCTGTTCTATATGTCACGCTTTTAGTCCAAGGGTCCTGCAGGAGCGCAAAAACAAATTAATCCTTCGGGGATTATTGAAGCCTCAGGATTCTCCGGCTAAAAGTTCTCAGCTAGCAAAATCCCCTAAGTCTGTCAAGCCGCCAGCTCCACCTTTGGAGCCGACTCCTTTACTTGACCAACCAAGTATGTTGGTGCCGGCTGGCACCGACAACACAACTCTTCCGTCAGCTCCATCTGCTATTTCAGAGCCATCTTGGAGCCATAAGAGACTGAGGTCTCCATCCTTGGAGTCCATCCACTCGGCACCTCAGTCACCTTTGTTACAGAGTGAACATAGCCATCATTCTTTCCACTCCGCTCGATCCTCTAGATTATCAGATCATGATGTGAAGAGAGTAGTAAGTAGGTTGCTTAAGTCACAGGCACTGGCAAGAATTCTGTCCAGCCCATCTCAACAGGTATCGGCTCCAACCACCTCTAGTTCTGTTCCTCTTCCGACTACTTTTAGCTCAGAGCCAGAGACCATGGATCTGCAGGTAGTAGGACCATTGGTGCCGATCATCATCTCTGCTTCGGTTCCGACATTGTCAGCTCTGATTACCTCTATTGTACCTCCTATCGAGAGATCTGGGCACCGAGGCTCTCTTGTCAGCTCTGAGGGGGGGAGTGGCATCGGACCATTGCCCGACCCCGTTCTCCCCCTCGGAGCTTTGGCGCAGGTGAGCTTGGCTCCAACATCGGCCTCGGAGCCATCACCCTTGACATGGAGGAAGACTCCTGTTTCTTCGGAGCTGGAGCTTTCTCTACCTAGAGGTCAGGATGCCTTGAGGTCATGTGGAGTGTGCTGTCTGCCAGCTCCATTGGCTCTTCCACCCGTGGTGTCTGTTCCAACCTCTACTCCTCCTCCAGACACCAAGTGTAGGAACCTATGCCCCAGGACACCCCATTGGGTGATCCCTCTTCTTCCAAAGCCTCCCTGATCACTCAGAGGAGCCTCCTGGGAAGGAGAAGTGCAATAGGAAGCCCCTAGACTCCCCTGAGTCTGTCACTTCAGATACAGACATGGATGAATCGGAAGGGTCCCCAAGGTCTCCCTCTGAAGATGTTTCCTTTTCGGACATCCTTGAAATGCTTAGACAGAGGAGGTACTGGACTTCCCTAGCTCCTACTGAGGATGAGTCTGTATACCTGGACACATTTGGTTCCAGACCTTCCACCTCCAGGGTATCTCCTCCTTTCAATCCACTCATGTCTGTAGTGGCTCGAAAGGCTTGGTCAGCTCCAGATTCTGTGGAACCTACTCTGAGGAGACCAAACAAATTTATTGCAGCCCCCCAGGACAAGCAATTCCTCTTCAAAGGTGTGCCCATTGATGCCATGGTGGTAGCAGCAGCCACCAAGAAAGAGTTAGCAGAAACGTCTTCATCTGTTCATCCTCCAAACAAAGAGTCTCGGATGATGGACAGATACGGAAAGCGAATCTTTGCTTCAGCAACCTTTTCAATGAGGTCCCTGAATTATCTATGCCATTTTACACGTCTTCAAAGGGATTTCCTTAAAGAGCTTGGAGATACCCTTCAAGATCCTACAGCTGAGGGAGCATCAGCCAAAGTAGCTTCTCAGCTTGTGACTCTTAATTCCATAGTTAACTCCTCCATGAAGCTGATTTCCTATGCAGCCGATAGAGCAAGCAGAGCTGCAGGGACAGGTGTAGCTCTCAGGAGACATGCTTGGATGCGGCTGTGTCAGTTTGCAGAACCCTTTCGAGCATCCTTCACCAAAACTCCTTTTGATGGCTCCTTTGTCTTTGGGCCTCAGGTGAAAGACACATTGACCAGGTGTGAGCAGGAAGGCAAGACTCTCTCTGCCATGGGAGTCTCCATTTTTCCACTCCTTCCAGACCTTATCTCAAGGGTCAGAAGAGTGGAAAGATGTGGTTCCGAAAATCCCAGGGACCCTTGCTTGACATACGTGGTGATTTTTCCCCCAGGGGCAGAGGGGGAAACAACAATAACAGATGCCGCCCTCGTGGCAGAGGGGGACCGCAAAACCAGGGTGACAGAGAAACCTTCTCTGCCAAACCCTTCCAGCATCCCAGAAGGGTTGCCCGACTGCTCACTTCTGGAGGCATTCGGGGGGAAGACTTTCGCTGTACCCAAAAGCCCGACAAAATATAACAAGAGACAGATGGGTACTATCCATCATATCCAGAGGTTACAAAATTCCTAAAGTCTGCTCAGAGAACAATTTAAATCAATCCATAGATCTCCCAGTTTTCTATCCTAATTACAGCAACAAGGCAGAATACAAGCTCCACCAATTGCATGTACACAGACAATTGTGTTTTTACCTCCATAGAACTAAGAAACTAAGAAAGTCAGACCAGTTATTTCTTTCTTATGCTTTCAACAAACAAGGCCTTCCAGTTTCTAAAGTGACCTTATCCAGATGGTTATCTGATATAATTGCCTTTATTTATCAGTTACAAAATAAAGAGCTACCAGCTAAACCAAAAGGTCATTCCACTAGAGCATTAGCAACCTCTGTAGCTTTTCAGTCTAGGTTGCCCATAGACTCAATCTGTGCAGCTGCCACTTGAGCAAACCCCCACACTTTTATCTCTCATTACAAGATAGATATTGTCTCCCGGAGCAGAACTTCCTTTGGTTCTACTGTTCTGAAGAGTTTGTTCCAATGAGCCACCCAGGATTTTAGGTGCTAGGGATGCTGTCCCAAACAGCAAGAATGAAGGTGAGATGGACAACTTAACATAAAGAAGTTATGTACCTACCATAACGTTCCATGTTAGTTGTATTCATCTCGCCTTTCTTCTTGCGTCCCTCCCTCCTTCCCCCTTACTAGAGGATTGTGAGGAGTTCCCTTTTGTTTTTCACTGGTTGAGCATCTTTTATTACTTCACATGCCAGGTAATTTACAACTCTTTCCTTGTTTAGGTGTATTGGACAACCAGTTTTTAGCAACTGGTTGCTCTACTTATGTCTAGTGTGCACTATCACAAACGAGATCTGGGTAGCTGACGCTGGGCATGCTGGGATAAGGGGTAGCCTTGAGCCAGTAAACAGCTCTCAAGCTATAGAAGATGGCCGAGTCGGAGCCGAGGATTGGCTCCAAACCCAAACAGCAAGAAGGAAGGCGAGATGAAGACAACTAACATGGAACGTCATAGTAGGTACATAACCTCTTTTTTCCATACACATATCCTGATTGGCAATGACACACTGCATGTATATATAATGGGAAAATTGGCAGTGTACTTAGGACTGTGATGCAGACACCAAACCAGCACACAGCCAAATAAATAATAATGGATGTACGTGAGGCCTGGGATAGCAGGTATAGCTGTCAACTGCACAGACTGTTGCAGAATATTCACAGGTGGGCCACCTAGTTTTGGCACGAATAACCCAAGACCTTTTCTGTGTGCTAAAGTACTGGCAAGTCACTACAGATTGAGGTTAGAAAATCATGATGGACATTTCAGTGTCACATGTCATAGCCATCTGAACACACATGCTAATGCGAATCCTGTGTAACAAACTGTATGCATGCACATATATCTTGCAAATATACCCCGTGCAGTATTGACACAGTAGCTCAGTCTGTTAAATTCTTAACATGCTGTACATTTTGCATCCACAGTCCTAGGCTGAATCCAGTGTGTTGCACTTCAGTTACATGTTTGTGAATACAGGAAATAATGACTGAGTCATGCAATTTTATCCAAAACAGGTTGCTGCTACTGAATTAACTGCTACCCATGTTAGCACGTCAAAGGCCTGTAGGTAGGGACACATTGCACAAATTTGTATAGGCTCCCTATATGTCACCTACTACTCTTCGATTAGTACTGTTACATAACCTATGTACCCTATGCACATGCTTTACCTGGACTGTTATGGGTACCCTCAACCTGGCTCTGCCGTAATGACAGAGCTGACACTGCTCCCTCAGTGAAAGATACAGCCTGCTGTCCTCCAATGTGTTCACACTCTCCACTATGAGTCTTGGGCAAAAAGCATCAGCTGCAGCCTGCAACATATGCAGCAGTATGTTCACCTACCTGCTACAGACCTACCATACCTCACAACCCCCTAGAACAAGGAATCCGCACAACATCCATACATAAAGGGGTGGGGGGCAAAGATCAGGTGACAGGGACATGTGTCACAGTCTGCCCCTACAAACATACAGAGCTGATAGTCCAGCAGCTACTACAGCAGCATGCATATTTTGATGGGTACAATGTATGACACTCACATGTCTTTCCCCCTACTGACCTCAACCCACATTGTTTAACACTGAACTGACAGATAATCAGAAAGTTATTTAACAATGGCCAAACATAGCATGCAAAATTGTGGACATACCACATAAATCCCAACAGTGAACAGTATTTGTACCTACCCTCTGTGATGCTGTAGTCTCTACACCTCAGTAATGTCCATCTCAAAGACTAGGAAAGGGGCCAAGGCCTACACGTAGGGCTTAGATATTGCACTGTTGTGCCATGTCAATGGCTAATGAAAGTGCAACCCAGCTGTTCTGGATGCAATTAGCAAGTCTGAGCCATGGACTGGTGCACAGGCAATCACCTGTTACTGAGCATTACCTACAAAAGGCAAGCAGCTGCCTATGGTAAACGGGTGTGTAACTTGCTTTACAAAGCCAGACTGCAATTTCGGAAGAATTTTCTTTGGGATATCTGCATAAAAGGATGACAGCACTCTACCAGGTATGTAATACAAGTCCCCATATAATGGGACGCAGACAGGAGAATTAAGTTATGGGGAATAGGGATTACAACAATAGGCCTGTAGTACATCTGTGGGAATGACATGTTGGCCTTAGTCTGCTGTCCAACAGCTACAGGCGTGCCTTTCAACTGTTTTAAAATAACACCAAGACCACCAATCCAAGAAGTAAGCAATTGTAATGAAACACTTAGCGCCTCGGCTTGCACAGCCTTCCAAGAGTAAAAACACTACAAAACACTCTTTACTTAAATACAGCATATTGCACAAGACTAATGCTAAGACCAAACATTGATGCTATCTCTGTTAAAAGCTCTTTTATTCCACCTTTTCTAAACAGCACTTTGGAATGATATTTTGCTACACTTAATTTTGAAGATGAACAAATGTACTGGTCTTGCATAGAGAATAAGTCTAATATATGTTTTAACTTAACTAAGCAGCAATGGCTAGCCCTATAGGAATTTGGTAATGACAGAAGATGGGTGGTTAAACCATCTGATAAGGGCAACCAGATAGTAATCATGCATTTTACATAATATTTAGAGATGTGTTATAAACATTTGAACAATGTGGAAATTTATAGAAAATGTGATGTTTCTGATTACTTTGAAGCTATTAAGGAGTACCAACTGTTGCTAGACAAAGGTCTTAGGTTGGGGTATTTTACCTCTAGGGATGTGGAAAAGAAGTTTGGAGTGGAAAACTGCTCTATGGCAGTTTTTACTGTTTACCTAAGACACACAAAGGTCTAACTAACCATAGTGGTCAACCTATAGTGTCTGCAGTCTGCACGGAGGTACTTTTTGCTGCTACATGAACATCTTAAGAAATATGTAATGAGTACAACCTCTTATATTAGGGATAGCCAGGATTTTTTTTAACAAAATAAAAGGGAAAGTTTGGAATATGAACTTATTTTGGCTCTGCCTGGATGTCAAAAGTCTTTATACTAACATTAAGCATGAAATAGGGATTCAGGCTTTATTCCATTTCCTGGGGGACTCTCGCCCTGTCTCATTTTTGATAGATTTAGTTATGTTTTGTTTGAAAAATAATTGTTTTACGTTTAATGGAGGCATTTTTCAGCAATTACAGGGATAATTTAGTTATGGCTAAACTTGAAGATGATTTTGTTTATAGACATGATATTTTTAGATCAAAGGTTATTTTATATTTTAGATTTATTGATGATCTTATTTTTTATGTCAAGGAAGCCAGACAGAAGCCCTTGGGTTTGCTGATGACTTACAGTCTAATACTATGGACTTAAGCGTTGATGGTATACAGCTTGGCCCACAAGTGAATTTTCTGGATATTAGCTTAAATGGATTTATAACTATTCTCCATAGGAAATTTGAACATAGAAATGTATTTTTACATGGGAGTAGTTGTCGCCCCAAACATTTGGTCAAGATACTGCCTTATAATGAATTCTTACAAATTCATAGACTATGTAGCCTTGATATGACCTTTGACAGAGAGATAGCAGAAGCAGAAGATATGTTTATTAAAAGAGGTTATGATGTTCGGTTGGTTAGAGAAGCTAAACAAAAAATCATGGACATGAGGTATTCTTCTAACCCCCAGGGATACTTTCATTATGCCCGTGTTAGTGGGAAATATAAAGTTGGTACATGTGGAAATAAATCCACCAACACAATTGGAAATAATGGGGACCAGAAGAAAGTTTTCTTAGTGGCAACCTATAATGTTATAATTGAGGAAATAGTTAAAAAAGCATGTAGCTTGTGGCCCATGCTTCTAAGGGATAAAATTTTGATCTCTATATTACCTGACTTTGTAAGCATTGCATATAAAAGAGCTAGGAATGTGGCTGATATTCTGGTACATAACCAATTTGGTTTACCAGATGTTAATGTTAGTCAGAATTTAAGCACAAATGAGGGCACTGTTCCATGTGATGGCTGTTCCATCTGTCATTATATAGTGAGTTATTTTCCCCTATATTAATGGTATTAAATTTACAGCTAGGTATGAATACAGTTGTGCTGAGATGTGCATGCAATAAGTTCTACATAGGGGAAACTTATAGGAGTTTTAGGGTCTGGTTACAGGAACATATTAGGGACATAAAAAATAAAAAACTAGAGAGTCCTCTTGGAAGCCATTTCATGACAGCACACAATTCTGATCCTGATTCTCTTAGGGGTTGTGTTCTGGAAAAATTGCAAGTTGGTGTAGGTGAATGTGTGCCCTTAAAAAATAAACATTTAAAAAAAGAAACCCTCTTGATTTTAAAGTATGGTACTTTGGAGCCTCAGGGACTCAACAAGGAATGTAATTGGAAGTATGTGATTTAAATTGTATGCTTAATTGATTAATTGTCTTGTGCGATATGCTGCATTTAAGTAGAGTGTTTTGTAGTGCTTTTACTCTTGGAAGGCTGTGCAAGCTGAGGTGCTAAATGTTTCATTAAAATTGCTTACTTCTTGGATCGGTGGTCTTGGTGGTATTTTAACATTTTATTTTTTGCTTTTTTTAAGTTGTATTTGTTGATGCCTTTCAACTGTGCTTGCTGTGACTTAGACCACAGCTCTGGCCCTCTCACTCCCTCCTACAACAGTCAGCTCCTGTAAGAATGCTACAGAATTGTGTGTTAGACATAGTGACAGTACATAAGGGTGGACCCGGCTATCATAACAAATGCTGTACTGTCATGTCTCCTGTCAGTCTGTGGATATCACACAGGAATAGTTCGGACAATGTACAGGTGTACCTAATGTGGTTTTCTCAACATTCGTATCCCATTGCTTGACATCTGTGGCTAGCATACTTGGTAACCCCCTACAGTAGGACATCAGGTCATGGCCCTTATTAGTGGAGGGACACAGGTGCAACCTCAGCGAAAGAGTGTACAAATTGATCATACATCGTAAGGGTATGAATACAGTAACAGATATCACTGTAGCATAACTGTTTTCTGAGGGTTCTGGTGTGTGACAGCCAGATTCTCTACATTCTGAGGACAACCAGCAATTATTGTACAACTGTTTGCCAGACATCCACATGTTTCTGGCAAAGGGACCACATATATCAGGCACACGTACACATTCCACAAACATCTATGTACTGGAGATGTAGGACACCTACAGGGAAGATATTCTACAGCACACTTGCATTTTGTCATTGTGGCACACTGCTGTTGCTAGACTGTCCCAATATACTTGTACTAGCACATACCTATGTGTTGGATAGTGGCTGTATGACATGGTGCTGGGACATTGCCCATAGGGGACATACCACAGTAGAGGGCATTGATGGGAGTGGAGACATACAGCACACTCCATCACTGCACACAGGGACATAACCGGTTTGCTACTATGGTGATGATAGCCACATACATAACTGTGTTGATAGACAGTGGGGTATGACGTGGGAGTTACCAGTAGATAGTGCAGGCCAATCAGGATGTACAGGGTCTGTACATAGTGGATAGCAATGTATGTGGTCCTGTGATGTGTTCCCCTCTTCTTGTCTTTCAGAAAGAATGTATAGATAGAGGCAACCGCTGTTTTCAGCTGCTGAAAATGAAGTAATCCTGGATGGCCTCAGACTGCATCACAACATTCTGCTGTCCAGGAATTGCCTGAATCATGAGCAACATACAGCACTGTGGGCTGACCTCATAACAGCTGTCAACCAAAAAGAGCTACAGGACAGAAGCTACGAGTAGGTCCAACACTGGGCGACTGATATGGTAAATGCTGCACGACAAAGGGCTGCTACTGTGGCCAGAGACCATGCTGCCACCAGTGGAGGGCCTGCAGCAGTACAACCACTCTCAGCCACAGAAGAATTCTTGGCAAACCTGGGATCGAACACCAGCTCCCAAGCATCTATCACCCCATGCATCGTGGAGGTGGGTGCCACAGCATCCACAGCAGAGGACCGTCCAGGTAAGCCTCCTGTGTTTATCACTATAATACTGTATCAGTCATTGTGGCAGCCTCTGCATACCAGTACATGGATGTCATGTCAATTTGCATTGGGGGGGGGGGTTATTTGTAATGCACACTTGTGCACACATACTCAGAATGTCAGCAATGTAGTCAGTTTCACAGTACCTACTGTAAATGCTGATATATGCACATATTATCCTGTAACAATGTCACAGTTGCTACTGCTGACAATACCTCTCCCTCACATTTCCATAGGTACGTCAGGTGTGTCCGGAGTTCAATGTCCTGTACCCAGTGAGTGTGATACTGTTTTTGTATGGATCATATATATCCTAAGAATTTTAAGGGCTGCCATTTTGCTGTAGACACAACTGATATGCTTAGTCAGAGTACAATATTGATATGTTCAGTTTCAGAGGGGTTAACTGATGTGCATTGAATCAGTAATCATTGTAGGGTATTTGCAGGAGCTGTAAAAGGAAGTTATGTACTCACCATAATGTTCCATGTTTGTTGTCCTTCATCTCATCTTCCTTCTTGTTGGTTGGGTTTGGAGCCGATCCTCGGCTCTGACTCGGCTGTATACTATAGCTCAAGAACTTCTTACTGGCTCATTGCTAGCTCCTATCCCACCATGCCTACCGGTAGTTACCCAGATCTCATTTGTGATAACCCACCAGACTAAATAGGTCCAAGTATTACTAAACTTACCAGGGAAAGAAAGGGACCTGCATATGAGTGTGTAAAACATCAGCAAGATAAAGGTAGGAAAGACAAGGTCCAACCAACTGGTAAGCATAAGGGAAATCAGCCAGTGTAGCCAAACAAAAAAGAAGAAAATTCCTCTTGATCCTCCAGAAGGGGGAAGGAGAGCGGGAAGCAAGAAGGAAGGTGAAATGAAGGACAACAAACATGGAATGTTATGGTGAGTACATAACTTCATGTTATGTTGTCCTATCTCGCCTCCTTCTTGCTGGTTGGGACACCATCCCCAGCACCTAAATCTTGGGTGGCTCACTGGAAAAAACTCTTATGGACCATGGAACCAAAGGATACCCTGTCCCAGTAGGCCACATCTACTTTGTAATGAGAGATAAAGGTATGGGGATTAGCCCATGTGGCTGCCGCACAGATAGAATCTAAGGACAGTTTGGCTTGAAAGGCAATAGAAGTAGCCAAGGCCCTAGTTGACTGTCCTTTAATTTTTCCTGGAAGTTCTTTATTCTGCAAAGCATAAACATAGGTGATAGAGTTTGAGAGCCACTTTGATAAGGTCACTTTAGACACTGGGCAAGCTTTCTTGTTGTCTGCAAAGGATATAAACAATTGGTCAGATTTTTCTGAAATCCTTAGCCCTGTGTAAATAAAAACATAACTGTCTATGAACATCCAACTGGTGGAGCTTATACTCTGCCTTGTTGCCATAATTGGGGAAGAATACAGGAAGCTCTATGAAACAATTTAAGTTATGCTCTGAACATGCCTTGGGTAAAAAGGAGGGATTGGCTCTGAGAGAAACTCTGTCTTTGTGGAAAATCAAATACGGGGGATGAGTAGATAAGGCCTGTAACTCTGAAACCCTCCTGGCTGAAGTAATGGCGGTTAAGAAAAAGGTCTTCCAAGTTAAAAACTTTAGAGGATAAGAATCAGCTGGCTCAAAGGGAGGAAGAATGAGAGACTCTAAAACTAGATTCAAATCCCAGGGGAAAGAGGTTCTCTTACTGGAGGTTTCAAGAGGGCAGTATCTCTTAGGAATGTTTTACATAGTCTGTGGGACATGCTGTTAGATCCCATTTCTCCTGCATAGAAATTAGAAATGGCAGCTAGTTGGGCTCAGATAGTAGCTGTTGCTGCTCCTCATTCAAATGTTTCAGCCAGGAAATCCAGAATCTTAGAAATGGGGGCAGTAAAAGGATCAGTGTCGTTCTTTTTTGCCCAACAAGAGAACCTCTTCCATTTACATAAATTTTCTTGTAGTGGGCTTATGGGATGAAATCAAAATGTGTTGAACAGCCGGAGAAACATCTGGGAGCCTGGCTAAGACCGGAAGTGGAGAAACCAAGCTGTCATCTTGAGAGTATGAACGGAAGGGTGGAGAGCATGCGACTGATACATAAAACGATCTGGAACTGGGTCTAGTATCCAAGGCTCCCCTTGCAGATGAGGCCAGAGGAATGGGAACCAAATCTGTCAAGGCCAGTAAAGAGCAATGAGGATTAACTTGCGACCCAATGACTGAGCTTTCTGAAGAACCTTGGGGATCAGGGGAAAAGGTTGGAAGGCATAAAGCAGTCCCGGGGGACCAATCGTGAACCAGTGCATCCCTGGGTGACTGTCCCGGTGGTGAGACTAGGGCAAAGTAGCTGTTGCATTTGTTGTTGATGGGAGTGGCAAAAAGATCGCAGCATGGCTGGCCCCATTTGCAAAAAATTAACTCTGCAACTTCCTGTTTCAGGGACCACTCGTGAGGCATCAGAATAGCCCTACTGAGCTTGTCCGCTATCTTGTTGGATTTCCCGTGGATGTGCATTGTGACCAGAAAGTGTTGGGAAGACATCACCCATTGCCATACTCATAGAGCCTCTCAGCACAAGGGATAAGACCTGGATCTGCCCTGTTTGTTGATGTATCACACTACCTACATATTGTCTGTCTGAATCGCTATAGTCCCTGTTGGTAGAGAGTATTGAAGTGCTTGCAACACCAGAAGCACCACTGTCATCTCTTGGACACTGATGTGCAAGTGGTACTTGTGTTCTTGCCACGTCCCTTGAACAGTCTGTCCCTGATAATGCCCCCCACCATATCTGGGAAGCATTTGTGGTCACTGTGGCTACAGGATGGGGGGCTAGAAACAGCCTGCCCATTGATACCAGAGGGGAGTGAAGCCACCATGCTAAGTCCTTCTTGCAAGACTCCATGATCTATATCTGATGTGACATTGGCAAATCCTGGAATGACCACTGAGCAAAAAGAAGCTACTGCAGAATTATCATGTGGAAGCATGCCATAGAGACCAGAATAATCGCTGCAGCCATCGAACCCAAGACCTTGAGGACATATTTTGCCTGGATTCTCTTGTTTGCCAAGAGAATTGAAACTTGACGAATGGTTAAAACTCTTTCGTGAGGCAGTTTTGCTATCATGGCCCTTTTGTCTAAATCTATGCCTATAAATGAAATATACTGACAAGGCAACAAGGCAGACTTTTCGTAGTTTATGGTGATGCCTAGTTGTGTACAGGTGTGAATAGTGGAGTCCCGTGCCTTGATGAGTTGATGCTTGGTGGTGGCAGTGAAGAGCCAGTAGTCTAGATATGGAAACACCCAGAATCCTAGACACCTCAGGCAAGCTGTGACTACTGCTATACATTTAGTGAACACCCTTGGGGCTGTGGTGAGACCAAAGGGCAGAGCACTGAACTGGTAATGACTGGCTCCCAGCTGGAAGCACAAGTACCTCCTGGACCACCTGTTTATTTTTATATGGTAGTATGCATCTTGGAGATTGATAGAGCACATCCAGTTGTCCTGACCCAGAAAGGGAAGAATGGACTGCAGTGTTACCATCCGGAACTCCAATTTTTTTACTGATTTGTTGAGTTTTCTGAGATCAAAAATGTGTCTCCAATCCCGTCTTTTTCGGAACTAAAAAGAACCTTGAGTAAGTGCCGGATTCTATTTGGTCTGCGGGGGCTTCTTGGATGGCTCTTTTTTCTAGCAACCTTTGAACCTCTAGGTTTGCTTGACCCCAAAGACTGGGTGGAATGTCTGGGATTGTGTTCTGATTTGTTGTAGGGGTGGTTGGGAGAAGGGAATTTTGTAACCCCTGGATATTATCGATAGTACCCAGGTATCTTCCGTGATTGTTTGCCAGGATTTGAGGTACTGGGATAATCTGCCCCCAACTGCCTCCAGAGGCAAACAGTTGGGCCTCCTTTCAGGAGCACAGGAGAAGGTATCTCTGTCGGCCTGATTCTGTGGACCCCCACCCCCGCTGCAGGTTCAGCGTCTCCCATTGTTTCCCCCTCTGCCCCTGAGGGAACTGTCTCCATGTTGCCAGCAAAACTCCCTGGGATTATCTGAACCACATCTTCCCACCCTTCTGACCCTTGGGGTAAGGTCTAGAGGGGGCAGAAAAAATGTACTCCCATGGCAGAGAGAGTTTTGCCATCTCGTTCATACCTGGTAAGTGTCTCTTTTACCTGAGGCCCGAACAGAGATGAGCCGTCAAGGGGGGTGTTGGTAAAGGAGGACTTGAAGGGCTCCCCAAATTGACAGAGGAGCATCCAGGAGTACCCACACAAAGCAACTCCTGTGCCTGCTGCCCTACTCACTCTATCTGCTGCGTAGGAGATCAGCCGCATGGAGGAGTTAACTATAGATGTCAAAGTCGCAAGCTGAGAAGCCGCCTTGCTCGCAGCTCCTTCAGCTGTAGGATCCTGTAGGGTATCTCCTAGTTCCTTCAGGAGATCCCTTTGAAGGTTTGTAAAGTGAGACAAATAATTCAGCAACCTGACAGTAAAGGCTGCTGAAGCAAACATATGCTTCCTATACCTGTCCATCATACAAGTCTCTTTGTTCAGTGGATGGACAGAAGAAGAAGTTTCCACTAACTCTTTCTTGTTGGCTGCCACCACCACCACCATGGCATCAACAGGCATACCCTTTGATAGAAATGACCTATCCTCTGGAGCAGTTATGAATTTATTGGGCCTCCTCAGAATTGGTTCCATAGTCTCTGGAGAGCTCCAGGGCTTTCAACTCACAAAAGCCAGTAGAGGATCAAAAGAAGAGGACACCCAAGAGATGGAGGGTCAGGAAACAAATGCATCCAGGTACACAGACTCATCCTGAGAAGGGGCAAGGGATTTCCAGCCACCCCTCTGTCTAAGGATTTCCAGGATGTCTGAAAAAGAGACATTCTCAGATGGGGACCGTGGGGACCCTTCTGAGTCCTCCAAGTCTGTGTCCAAAGTGAGGGACTCAGGGGAGTCTAAATGCTTCCTCTTGCATTTTCTGTTCCGAGGGACTTCCTCTGAGGGATGCTCAGGGGAGGTTTCAGAAGAGGTGAGGTTGCCCAATGGGGTGTTCTGGAGCATGGGTTTCTCTACGCTTGGGGGGGGGATTGGAGGCAGACTCAGGCACCGAAATAGTAGGAGCCAATAGAGCCAAGGGTGGAGCAGTCTCAGGGGACAGCATGCTCATCACCTTGAAGGCACTGCAGTTCCAACCCGATAGAGTCCCTGGCTCCAAAGAGTCTGGAGACATCCTCCTAACCGAGGGCGATGGCTCTGAGGCTAATGTAGTAGTGGAGCTCACCTGCGCCAAAGCACCAAGAGGGAGAACGGGGTTGGACAAGGGTCCGATGCCACTCCCTCCCTCGGAGCTGATGAGAGAGCATCGGCCCCCAGATCCTTTGATAGACTGAGATAATGAAGAGATCGAAGTGGTGGTCAGAACCAATAGACCAGTGGTGGTCATCAGAGCTGGCAGTTCCAGCACAACGACTTCCATGCACTCCGGCTCCAAACTCAAAGGAGTCGGAGGTGGAATTGATAATGGTGCAGGCTGAGGTGTCAGAGCCAAATCCTTGTGAGCTGGGCTCAATAATAATTTAGCTAATGCCTGTGTCTTGCGAAGCCTCTCCACCACCCTCTCCACATCATGATCCGAAAGCCTGGATTATTGAGAGGAATGAGGGGAAGACCGATGACTGCCAGTCACAGATTGCAACAGTGGGGACTGTGGGACAGACCTCACCAGTTCCAGAGAGGGAGACCTCATTCTCTTGAGAGTCCTGAATGGCTCCAAAACCACTGATGAAGCTACCAGAGAAAGAGGTTTGTTGGAACCAACGCACGAATCTGACAAACTCACATGTTTATCCTTAGACCTTGATGGCTCAGAGATAGGAACCGAGGAAGATGATGGCTTAGGTGACTTATCCTGTTTTTTTGCTGACTGAGAACCCTCAATAGCCACATCAAAAGGGCTCTTAAGTAAGCCTCATAAAATCAGCTTATTCTTTCTTTCCTGCAGGACCCGAGAACTAAAGGCATGACATATAGAACATGAGTCCTGCAGGTGTACAGCCCCTAAGCAATAGACACAGCTTGTGTGCCCGTCCATAAGGGACATCTTCTGGCAGCATGAATCACACTTCTTAAAACCTGAAGGTTTTGACTCCTTAGGTTCCTTAGACATACTAGGAGGTAATTACAACTACTACCAAGGAAAAAACACCAACAACAGTAACCAAAGTAACTAAAGAACTTAAAACTCTAAACTATTTAAATTCAAAAACTTTTCTTTTTTAGATGAAAGAGAAAGGAGGGAAGTGGAAGATCCTCTAAGTTAAACGGTGACTCCCCCAACCCAGGAGAGCCTCTAACTTAAACGGCTGCTCCTATAAGAAAGGAGAAAAGGGAAAGAAAGGGAAAAAAAGTCCTTAAACAAAGATGGGACTAAGAGAAAAAGAACAGAGAACCCTCTAAGTCAAATGGGTCAAAGAAAGGGTTAGGCTTGAGGGAAAACTATGACAGCCACAACAACAACAAAAAGGCAGCAGTGGAAAGGTTACAAAGGTGCTAGCCTAAGGTGAACACACTCTAAAGACTATACTAATGGAAAACAGCTATTTAAATTAAAAAAACTTGTCAAAGGCCAAAAAAGAAGAAAATACTTAGCTATGGGCAAGTATAAGCAATCTCGACACTGCAAGCGACAAACAAGATCTGGGTAACTACCACTAGGCATGTTGCGATAGGGGCTAGCCTTGAGCCAGTAAGAAGCTCCCGAGCTATAGTATACGGCTGAGTCAGAGACGAGGATCAGCTCCAAACCCAACCAGCAAGAAGGAGGCAAGATAGGGCAACATAACATCATATGTTCATTTATTTTTGTGAAGGTCTATACAGTCTGCTATACAGGAGGTAATAGTATGCTCAAGACAGGTGCACTGTATGTTAGGTGTGGGTCTGTCACATATACTGACATATCACTTCTCTCACAGGTGTATAGTAGTAGCAACATTAACTGGACGTATCTGCAGTACATGTTATAAAGGGGCTGTCCTGTCTGTGTATGTTGCAGTCTGCTTGTATGTTGTGCTTGCGATCAGACATAGGATGTGGTATGTGTAATGCAGCATGTGTGTGTGTGGATGGCCATACATAATAGTACAAGTAGTAATGTACTTATTTTGTCTTCCTCCTCACCGGTGACCATGAGGGTTGGAGTCTGTCCCCTCACAACCTGAAGTCATTGTCTCATCAGACTCTGATGATGATGATGGTGGCCATAGTGAGGCACAGGTGGGGTTGTTGGGGGCTGTATCTGTCCCATGGGTTGACATCCCACTTCCTCCCCCATTGTCCCCAAACACAGTCTGCCTATACATACCCAGTCCCCTGCAGCCACAGATATCAGACAGTCAGAGTTTGGCAGCATCGAACAGGAGAGTGTGGCAACAATGTTATCAGTGGGTGTAGACACTAGCCATAGCCAGAGAGCTGGTGAGGTCCCACACAGGCAGATTGACAGGGGTGCTCAAAGGAGGACTGCTGCCATCCACCACCTGTCACAGGTGTCACATCACGAGTCACTTGACATGTTTCAGTCCGCCATGGAGGCACAGGCATGTTCCGAACACAACATCAGATAGATGCTCAGGATCATGGATGCATCACTGTCTGACATCCATGACTCCCTCCACCACACTGGTGATGCCATGCATCGTCTCACTGATGTAGTGGTCAGATGATGGGGTGAGACATTGTCAGTGACCGTAAGTCAGCAACAACATCTGCTGAGAGTCCATGGAGCCATGCACACTCACACTCCCATAGTGGCAGTACCTCCAGCACTACAGAAGGGAGGGTGCTGCCCACACCACAACATGGTAGGCCATGGTCATGTGGTCCTGGGCAGTCCTGTGAGGGACACAGGACCAGCAGATACCATCAGCAACTAGTATCGCATCTGACCCTGGGCATGGTGGTGCCAGTGCTACTCTTGGCAGAGCCAATTCCCATGTTCATGGCCAGAGATGGTAAACTGTCCATTCTGCCATGTATAGTCCACGGCTGTCTAACATACCCACATGTAGGGCTAGCACATGGCTTGACTGTGTACTTGCACACATTCACACATCACTGTCACATGCAGGTCACCAACAGACCCACACAACACCTCTCCATGGCCCAGCTGATAAGCACCCCTTCCTGACTCACACACACAGTGTCAGCTGTGTAGCACAGCCTAGGCCTCTGGCAACCCAACACCACACCCTATGCATGTGATAATGCCTGTGCCACATCCCTGCCATCCATACCATTGATGCAGGGATATGCAAATATGTGTCTGATGCACAGGGTGACTATATTACATTACATGACAGTTTGTAGTGTGGTAATGTTATGCCATGAAAGGTGCTGTATGTTGGCATGTGTCATGAGTACACATGAAAGTGTTTGTACCTTTGTTGTATGATGTAAGATTGGTGGTAGTGGAGCAGACTGACAGGTGTCTCGCAAACTTAGTATGTTTCTGTTCCAGGGGTCTGGGTGGCTATGCTGTGGAGACCAGGTGCCAAAAGAGTGGCTCAGGATGGCATGATAGCAAAGCAGACATGTGACATCAGCAAGGTATGCCTGCATATGTGCATGGTTACCTAGATGCATATGTGTAGAACAATGGGTCAGGGACAATGGGGGCGGACATCATAATCCTGCATGCAGACCCTGTGACAAGGCATGTTACCCTTGATATGTGTCACCTGAGTGTTCTGTACCTACAAATGTAGGTCGTGGCGGATAGCATTTATGCCTAGGTAGATGTGTGCTATTTAGGGCCAGCAGCTACTCACAGGTCCTTAAAATGTATAACCATTGCACACAGATAGGCAAGACAGGCACGCTGCTGCAAGGGGTTATATTTGCACACACACACACACACACACACACACACACACAGAGTTGCCCTTTTTGAGATTAGAACCCCTACCTATCTATTAGCATATACTATAGTACTATGTTCATATCACATGCGCCACGGAGCTTATGTGTTTTACGGGTGTCTGCAGTGCTGTTAAGGTGGATGACATCAGCAGCTGTTGATAGGGAGGCCACTGCTGTGGAAGACACTAGTCACAGGGCCATAAAATGATTGACCATTGCACAGACATAGGTCTGATGGGCATGTCTGTACTGCCGTATGGGAAATATCTACATATACACACACAACACACACACACAAGGTGGCTGATGTGAGATTAGTACCCCTAGCTACCTACTATTATACACTACAGCTCACAGTACTAGTTGCATGTGCCACTGGTTACAATTGGTGTACAACATCTCCCTGATATTATGTCCAAGGGATTCCCCGGCTGTGTACTGAATGTAATATATGACTCATACCTAGGGTGTGTGCAGACTATACAGAGTTTTACATCATATGTCTGGTACATTTTACATAGCACTGTGATTTTCTGGTACATCACTGCCAAATCATTATAGATTAATGTTAGGAAATGCTGACAGACATTTGAGTTGCTGACTCCATACACAGCAGGGAACACATTCTACTGCACAACCCGTTATTCTCTGCACTTTCTACATTTGTCTGGATACTAGTTAATCCTTCTCCTTATATGTGGGCCTTTGTTCATGGCTCCGTCCATATTTTCTGCTCTAAGTAGTTGTAGGTATGCTGTGACTGGGGTACATGATGTTACACCACACACAGGGTTACAGACTTCACACCTCTAACTGTACATATTTCACAGGATGTCCAGCATTCTGCCCCATATGTCTGCTCTACCCCTTAGACAGTCGTGTTTTTTTGATAATATAGTACTACATGGTACCCACTGAATTGTTGTACGTACTGACACAGTTACATAATGGCCTTTACATCCTGCTGCTACTCTATTGTTACAACCTGCTATTATATTAGCCACCTTCTAGGTTACTCAGAACATGTGTAGTGTCCATAGCTGTGGCCCCCTGTCCCTCCATTGTTTCTGGCTTTGTCCAGCTTTCATGCAGTAACAAATAGTGACATATTGACAGTCTGTGGGACTGCTACCATAGGAGTACCTCATTTGCAACATTGCAGGTGCAGCCAGCTTCAAACCATGAACACCTTCAACCGTGCTAATGTACTTAGCCCACTAAGCCACACCAGCCACCAGACAGTGAAGTATAATTCCTGACACTATCAACAGCAGACAGACATATACTTTGACCCCTGCATATTGTGGACATAGAACATGTCGCCAGGTTGTTTGGGACAGCCCTGGGATTGTGTGGTCTGCTGCTATGACCTTGCAAACACACTATTACTGCAGTTGTATGGGAACATGGCTGTGTTAGGGGTAGGGAACTCTAGCATTGACAGTCATGCGTCTGTCTTATGACCCCACTGTTTGTCATTACCCTCGCATACTGCAGTGGGTTTTGCTACCTTATGGCCTACTGCATATTATGCAGCAGGCAGCATTGGACAAATAGTTTCTGTTGTCCCACATTGCTGTAAGTTCTGTGCAGGTAGCCCAGTAGCCCACTGTATTCCCTTGCATACATGCAGCAGGTCCATACATATGCTACTATAGTCTAGTACCCCATACATTTGTTGTAAAGGAGAGTGACTTACCTTGTGAATCCAGCAGTTGAGATAACAGTGCTTCAGGGCTGACTCTGTCGGATGCATTCAGTACACAGCCAATACATGATAAGGTACAGGTTGTGTGGTGTGGGTGGCATCATTTTTACTATGTATGTTAGTCAGAGTGAGATGTCAGTCCATAGGACCCTATGTTGTCAGTGCATGTGCTATGCATTGCCTATTTGCCAAGTCCAGGGCTTACTGGACACACCTATGTCTGCCTACAGGGATAGGCTCAGGGTGTTCCTCCTCCAAGTCATCCTGTGTGTGTGGCTGTGGGGACCTTGGCACTGGTGGGGGACTTATGTCCCTTCCCTGTGCTGATCCTGCTGCAGCTGTTTCTGCAGGATCATATTGTGTAGCATGATACATACTGTGAACATCTTTGCACATGTGGCGGGAGAATATTGCAGGGGTCCACCAGATATATCAAGGCAGTGGAACCATAACTTGAGCAGCCCAAACACATGCTCTATGATGCTCCTAGTTTGTGCGTGTGCCTCATTATGGCATTCTTTGGTGGGTGTGCGTGCATTTCTGATGGGTGTCATCATCCACAGTTTCAGTGCTTATCCAGCATACCCCAGTAGATGGCCATATGGTATGCCCCCCTTGGCAAACATCTGGTACAGCTGTGATGTGTGCCAGATATGGGAGTCGTGATAACTGCCAGGGCTGCCTGCACACACACACTCAAGATAATGCCTGAGCATTGTGCACAACCTGGCAGTTGATGGAGTGATACCTCTTTCAGTTGACGTAGACTCTACCTTCTTCACTGGGTGGTGATTTGATGTGTACATGAGTGCAGTCTATGGCACTCAGTACCTCAGGGTAGTGTGCTACATGGAAGAAGAGACACATACTGCTGGCCCTCTCTTCAGGGGTGCTGGGTAAATAAATGTGCTCACTGGCATGTGTTTGCATGGAAACTGGGAACTGGTGGAGTGCCCTGGATGCAGATGCCTGTGAGACCCCCATCATACCTTTGTTTCCACTGGGATGGGTTCCCCTCTTTTGGCTCTGGGTCTGAGTTGAGGGTGGCAGAGCTCGGTGAGGTATTGTAGTATGTCCCTGTCCACCCTGTAGTACTCTACAATCTCCAACTCATGTAGCTTCTGGAAGGTTTCCCTGGGCCTGAATACTCTTCTCCTTCTCAGTCTAGGCCTATTGTCAGCAGCAGCATCAGCACTGACCTCAGCCTCTGACACATACAGATATAGCAGAGCAGCAGCAGCTCCTAGCATTCTGTCAGTTAAAATTCCCAAGTGTGTACTCCAATGGTGTAGAGTATGTGGGAAAAATCAGATTGAAGGATGTATGCATACTTCATAGTGGTGTACTGCAGATGCAGCCTCTGTGATTGGCTAATGGTGATGCATTCCACTTGCCAGGTATATCACTGAGGGGTTTGAATGGCCCAGTGTCAGTGGAACAGG
Source organism: Protopterus annectens (assembly GCF_019279795.1). Taxonomy (NCBI): domain Eukaryota; kingdom Metazoa; phylum Chordata; order Ceratodontiformes; family Protopteridae; genus Protopterus; species Protopterus annectens. The sequence goes on along the minus strand of NC_056735.1, from coordinate 1,677,402,041 downwards.
GCTTATCAGTAATGTATACTTGATTGGCTTTCCCAGGCAATTTCTTTTTTTTTTTTTTTTTATTTTAAATAAACCAAAAAAGGAATCCGGACAGGCAGAGATAAAAGCCACAATTTATTGTACTTGAAAAGCATGTAAAACTAGTAAAATCACAAAGAACCAAATGTAGTAAGTGCTTTTGTTTGGCTATGCCAAACTTCCTCTTGCAAAGATACCATCATTTCCTGCTGTTTAAATACCATCCAAGATGGCCCATAACACTATTTAATTGATCAATTCCCCTCCAATATACTATTAACAACAAATAAATACGCAAGTAAAATAAATACTTAATCAGTAAAAATGCATTAAATCTGTTTAAAACAAGTAAAACTACCGTATATGTCAACATGTTCATTCAATATGAATATGAATGCTAATCATAGTTAGAAAACCACAAGTAGTGCAAGATTTATAGTGCAACAAAAACCTCCTCTCTAATATAAATATAAATATAAATATAAATATGTATTAAATAAAGTTAATAGACAGTTATATATTAAAAATATTAAGAATAACAATAGCTAGTCTTATTATCTTTCAGGGGACTTTAATCTAAGGACACTTCCAACAGAAAGTGCCCCATTCAATCCTGGCCAAGAGTGTGCATTAAGTCGAATTTGCCATTCTAATTCCATTTTTTTCTTAAAAGGCTTGTCATGCACCTCCCCTCTTGTCTGGTTTTAAAGTGTCCAAAATAACAAATTTAAATGAATGTGAAGGATGTATATTTACGTGTTTGGCTAAGGCATTTGTTTCAGTTTTATCACGAATAGCTCTAATATGTTCACTCATCCGATCTTTTAACTTACGTTCCATTTTCCCAACGTAGAAATTTGCACGTGATGAACATATTGCACAATAAACTATTTTTTCAGTATTGCAATTTAACTTCCCCAAAATTCTGATGCCGTGACCGTTTATAGAAACAAAACTAATTTCTAAAATGTACCTACAATATTTACATCTACCACACTTGTACATATTGCCACAACTAGTATTTCTTGTAATTTTGAAACACTTCTTTAAATTATATCCTTTCTTATAGACTATAGATGGGAAAAAATCAAATTTATTATGCAAAGAAGCATCGCTAGATAGTAGACTCCAATTTTTAAAAAGAATGTTTTTTATAATATAACTATCTGTACTAAAGGTGGTAATAAAACTACATGCACATTTTTCTATTACTATAATCATTCCTATTGTTATTACTTATACAATAATTAAATGTATTCAATTCACTCCTGTTAAAATCACTCAAGGTATTGCATATTACATTATGTGTATTAGTGTCAGTAGAAGAATCAATTAAATTAGTTTGTGTCCTACCTAATAAAGGTGTGAAATGCCCGCTGTCTCTCTTGGACATTACTTCATTCATTATATCATCTATCATCCTGTTAGGATAACCTCTATGGGTAAACATTTTCTTCAATAAGTTGCATTCTGAAACAAAATCATCCCACTTACTAACCATTCTTGCTGCTCTCACAAATTGGCCCTTTAGAACAGCTCTCTTTTGGGTGTATGGGTGATTGCTGTCAAAGTGTAAAAAATTATTGCTGTAAGTTTTTTTACGAAAAATTTCAGATAAATATGTGTGGCTGTCTAAGTCCTTTTTCAAAAGAACATCCAAATAGGATATTTTGTTAGTAATTTTTACAGCTGTAAATTTTAAAAAGGAAGTTGTCTCGTTAATGTATTTTAAAAAAATCATCAACTTTTTCCACTTCTCCACACCACAAAACAAAAATATCGTCCAAAAAACGTAGATAAACATTACACCACTGGAAAAAGGAGATTCAAAAATGAACTTGTCTTCCCAGATACACATCACTATATTGGCATAGAGGCCCCCACAAGGAGACCCCATGGCCACGCCCTCTTTCTGTAAATACAATTTATCATTAAATAATATAAAGTTGTTCTTCAGGACAACATCAAAAAGTTGTTCATACAAATTAATGCTATTTTGTGAGAGTCCTTTTTAAGTAAATATAAATTTACCCATTCAATACCCTGTTCATGTGATATCATAGAGTACAAATCTTTTACATCAATAGTAATGAATGTGTAATGTTCCCCAAAATTAGCTTTGTCCATCCTGGATAAAAAGTCCCAAGAGTCTTTACATAAATGCCTTTTACTCTGTAAAAGTGCCTTCAATTTGCCGTCCACAAATTTTGCAATTGGGTTGGTGATAGACCCCTGGGCATCCACTATTGGCCTCATTTGTGGTCTAAACATGTCCTCTGCCTCGCTAATATAAACACTACTCAGCAGTCTGGACACACCCCCATTCAGGGGCACGCTCAGCATTGCTTAAACCAGATAAAACATGTGCCCCGCAACTAAACAATGCTTAACAGCACTAGACACACACACCCTGCTTAGCTGAGCTGAGCGGTGCGTAAATGGGTGCCACTGAGCTCCAATCTGTTTTAACATATAGTGACACACACCCTTCTCATGTCAACTAGCGGTCCTGCAGACACCAAAAGGGTTCTGGGGCTACATGTGTTTTATCTGCGGACACAGTGACCCATTTTTGCTATTCAGTAACCCCAGCTCATTTGCATACAGATCTGTACACATAACCAGGATACTTCACTATTCCAGGACCTGCCTCCTTAGCAACCACAGACATCTACCATTGTACATACAGCATCCAGGGCTCTACAATTCATTATTCTCACTTGTCATTTTTTTACCTTTTCAGATTTTTAATATTTTTATTTTGCATAACGGCATGTTTGTGCACTGCTGCATGCAGCACAGATGTAATAAGGCTATTGAAAAAAAACATTTATTCTTTATTATTTTGCATTATGTTATGGACACACACGGCATAGTTTTGCACACATCTGTGCATACTATAACATTTCTGACCTTCTAACTGGGCTTTTACAGCCCCTGTTCAATTTTTACATTTCTGTACACGTAAATTTTCTGTGCACACATCTAACACCAAAAAGGGTTCTGCACAACTACCTATCTGGTTCCGGGATTGCAAAACAACCCCATTTGCATGTAGTTCACCTGCTTATGAGGTGATTTGCATGTCACAGACACTTTTGTGCATGCCGTCTGCTCTGTTTACTGGATCGCATGGCTGCTAACTTCCATGTTAGCTCTGTGCCACTCTGCCTACACGGAAAATTACTCCATGCAGGCTTTACTGAATTCCCCCCACAATGTTTACAAGACTACTGATAAACTATTTTTCTCAGGGAAAATAGATAGCCCTTACATGTATCATATTTTAACACATTTCTTTTTTGGTGCAAACATTATCAGTCAATTATATCCATTGCTTCCAATTTTGTAACCTGTTGGTGATTTTGCAGGACCTCCATATTTAACCATATCTGCACAGCTACTGGCCTGTGAACCACATCGTTTGTTCACTTGTTTTGCATCACTAAGGCTTTATTCTGCAAATCACTACAATTCCTCTGCCTCCATATTCAGTTCACTCAAGATTTTTACCTACCCGACCTCTTTCTGAATTGAGCTGTCCCTTTGTATTTGTTAGTTCTTTGACCTGTATAAGCTCACCATGTTTGTACTCCAACCCTAAACAACTCAGTGTACATCTGCTGAAATCACAGTCTCAGCAGACTGCAAATTCATGTCACATCTACCTCCATCACTGCTGTATCTCCCCAATGTTCTGACTGAATTAACTCTTTACAATATTAATACCATGTTTTGTCTTCTCTAAAAATAGACCTGCCTAATGGGGCTAACAAGTTCAACAAAATAAAATTAATTTAAATAAATAAATGACTGAATTCATATAATAACAAATAACTAAACTGCCCAGAAGAACATCTGTAGATAAAATGTGGGATGATGATCTTTTCTTAAAATATGATAACCCTATGGACGAAAGATTGGATGCCACTGCAGGCATGGTGGAACTGGATGCAGAGGCAGGCCTGGACTTAAACAGACTTCAGCCTGTTATGTTCCTGTCTTGGATCTCTAGATAAGATGAAATATTGTGAAAGAAAATGGCTGTAAGTAGGGAAATTATTCTTTTGAACTGGGACATGAGATCTGAATTGCCTAGACATAGTAAATCCTTATTAAGTGTAATTCTATTGGATGTCAAAAAAGCAATTACTAGAAAAAGGAAATCAAAGTGTAAACCAACTGTATTTAAAGTATTGAATATTGTAAAAGTGATACAAGAACTGAAGGTAGGATCTTTAGAAAAGGGAAGGAGCAAATTGCATAGAACATTTTGAATTTGTTGGAACAATAACTGCAGAATAATATTCAGGAGGAAAAATGAGGTTTAAGGGAAGGCAGGAATTGAGCGGTTTATGTAATACTGGACTGAATGACTTTTGTTATAAAGAAAGAAATCATATATGTAATGCATACTGTAAGTAAATGAAAAAAATAGTAATGTGGCTTTTTTCTGTTCTATTATGTTTGTGTGTCTATGTCTTAAGTTGTTGTTGTGTCTTTTGGCTTTTCCCGGTTAGGGGTCGCCACAGCGGAACTCCTGTCCGCTAATGATTGGTAGTTCATTTTTACTTGCTGAGTTACCAGCCCTGACACACAACCTTCAACGAGGGTACACTCATTCACGCATGTCTCCACGCAGAAGATGCTCTAGCTAGGAATTGAACCGGACAGCGTCTTACTGTGAGGCGACAATATGTCTTAAGTGATAATTTAAATAAAGATGTTTAAAAAACAGACAAAGATCACCAGCTAGTACTGCAGTAAATATGGGGGAGCAAGTCTAAATGTGAAGGTGAAAATCATAGCGCTATGCCTAAATTATAGCATTGGAGATGTATGTTCTTCTGTCACTGCTAAGTACTGGGTGCTGAGGAAGGCCTCAAGCCTTACAGTTCAATGCCAATAATCCAAATAATTTAAACACTAGCATTTTGCAAATGCTTTTATTATTGTGATCTCATCCTAGAGAAAAAAAAATGCACCTTCTGTGGTGGTCTGACTCATGACTTGGCAGATGGAATAGAGTTAGAAGTCTTAAAAGTTTTAACCATCAAATACAAGAACATAGGTTCATAGGTTGGTACTAGGCTATTGGCCCTAGGGTCTCTACAGGCCTAGCCATAACAATTCCCTGGTTATTTCTTCCCACAATATTTACTTCCCTGGAGCCCTGTCTAGCAGGGCAACTGACTTGATCCCTGGGGTGAATTTCCTATCTCCCATCCAATCGTCAAGGTTCCTTCTGAAAAGGGCCAATGAGGCGCTCTGCTTGACATGTATGGGCAGTCTATTCCAGAGTCTGGGGAGTCTCTGTGTCAGGAACCTATCCCTCCAGCATGTTTTGTTCATTCTGATGACAAGGTTTAGATCCCTGGAGCATGTGGCTCTGAGGGATTGGGATTTCTTTAAGTGTAGCATGTCCAACAGCTCTGGGTTTGACATGGCCTTGTATGTTAAGCAGAGATCACCTCTGAGGAGACGATATGTGACAAGAGTATAGGTGGAGTATTTTTAGATGGTCAGCATAGGGCATCTGCTTTAGGCTTGTGATTCTTTTAGTGAGGTATTTCTGTGGCCTTTCCATTTGTTGCAGATGTCTTGAAAGGTACATACCAAATGGGGCATTGTATCTATAATGGGTCTAATGAAGGATGAGTACAGTGAGAAAGCCCTTAGTGATGAGGTGTGCCACATAGAAGGATTTCCTGACTGTTGTGGCGATGTGGTTATCAAAGGTGAGACCACTGTCCACCTGTGTCCCTAAGTCTCTTATCACACTTTCGGTGTTTATTGTACTGCCACCTATGTGGTAATTCATGGGTACATGTTTTTTCAAAAGGGGATAACTATACATTTCTTGGCATTGAGCTTGAACCTATGGCTCTGGCACCAAGCATCTGTTTCTGTAAGGCCCTTTTGTAGAATATCCATATAATTTGGGGATTCAATAATGGCTCCCAGTTTGCAGTCATCTGTGAACTTTGTTAGTCAAAGTCCCTTAGTATTGGCCTGTATTTCAGAGAAGTAGACGCCAAACAAGAGCGGTCCCAGGACTGAACCCTGAGGTACTCTACTTGTCACTTGTCTGGAGCAGGATTTGGAGTTGGCTGCTTTTACAGTGTGGGTTCTGTCAGTAAGCCAGCTGGCAACCCATTGAGTGACGTACGGATTAATCCCCAGCTTAGTAAGTTTATCTATGATTCCAGAGTGGGGGATGGTGTCAAAGGTCTTGGTGAAGTCCAGATAGGCTGTGTGGACAGCCTTACCCTTGTCCACAGCTCTGGAGACTGATTCAAAGACGTCAATCTGGTATAGGTGACAAGATCAGCCCTTCACGAACCCAAACTGGGTGGGGTCCAGTGTTTGAAGTTTGCCAATGTCTTTGTTTATGAGTTCCATGATAATACATTCCATGGCCATGCAGATCAAGCTCATCAGACTGATGGGGCGGTAGTTCCCAGGATGCAAGGTGGATCCCCCCTTGTGGAGTGGGATAACTGTAGCTGTGCACCACTCAGTGGGCACGAAGCCTGAGGTGAGGCTATAATTAAACATGGCACTTAGGTGAGGTGTCAATTCATTTTGTAGTTCATGTAGTACACAGCCCGGGATGTTGTCTGGTCCCATAGATGCTGTATTACCGGAATTTGGCAATCTTTTGGTATTGAGATGGGCCCTTTAGGAGGTGAGGGGGGTGAAGTTGGCACTGAATCGATCTGCCAGGATATTGGCAATATCCTTGGGATCAGTATATTTAATGCCATTCTGTTGTAGCTCAGAGCAGATCTGAGCAATGCCATTTAGATTCTTGACATAGTTATTGAATGCCTTGTGGTTGTCTTTGGAATCTTTGGCAATTTTATAACTAGCTTTGGAGGATTTTATGAGGGATCTCAGCTTCTTACTGAGGCTGGTAAGAGAGTTTTTTGCATCCTGGGATTGTCTTCTTTTCTGCAACAGTTTCTTCCTTTTGTTGTAAAGTTTGTTTATGGCAGGGGACCACCAGATTGGCTTCCTTTTTTTGGAGGAGAGCGTCATTTGGGATGGCATGATTCATGTATGAGTGGATGTGCTCGTACAGTGTCTTAGTGTAGGATTCAGCAGTTGAACTTTCAGTTCCCGTCTGCATGGCTGTCATGAAGTTTGTCACTTCTGACTTGAGTAGCATGAGGTTGGCTATGGAGAAGTTTTTTACAGAGGTTTCCTTACTGGGGGGTGGGGGAGGGATGTGGATGTCAAAGGTGATTAGCTTATGGTCAGACCTGACCAACAAGGGAGTGACCATAGGTGTGGAGCATCAATTTCCCATGTTGGTAATGACCAGGTCTAGGATATTGGTGCCCCTAGTGGGACTATGGATTAGTTGATCCAGGGCATTGGAATTTATGAATTCCAAGAACCGTTTGGCAAAGGTGTTGGTACATGAGTAGTTTTCCCAGTTAATGGTAGGGTAGTTGAAATCACTCAGTATTAGGGTGTTTGGTTGTATCATAATATTTTCCAGTATGTTTAGAAAGGTGTAGTGAGAATCTTGGGGCATGGTGGGGGATCTGTAGCAAGCTACAATTTGGATTGCAGTCTTACCTAGTGTTAGTTGCACCTGTAGAATTTCAGACGCATTGTGTTGGGCAACTAGCTTGGTGGTGTGAATATCCTTGGTGAATAAGGACACTCCTCCACCTTTAGTGTTTTGGTCCTGGTTTGGTGACCAAAAAGTGTGGTAAGAGTTGTAGCCTGGTATTGCAGGGGTGCTCTCTGGGGCCTCAAACCAGGTCTCACTTACTGCACAGATATCAATGTTCTCCATTTTAGGAGTGCCTCGAAAGAGTGCATTTTGAGGTTTAGACTTCTAGCACTGAGTAGCATTACCTTCAGATTTTTCATACTTGTACCTGTTATAGTGGTGGTTTTGTCCTTTGAACTTTGCCTAGAAAAGGCACTACAGGGGTGGCGATAGCCTTAGCCAGTAACCTGAATCCCAGGGGCGACAGGTGTAGACCATCTCTGGAAAAGCATTGTGGTCTGTCAGTCATGTCTTCCCAGGCAGACAGATACTGAATTCCCTTTGAATGGCACCAGAAGCTTAGCCAACTGTTGAAGTCAATCATTTTGTCCTTATACTGTAGTATCATTCTGGGCAAAGGCAGGATGCTAGTCAGGGCTAGGGTCATACATGCCTGGGCCACATGATTTGAGAGCTCTTCCATGTCTCTTTTCATGCAGTCCAGGGAGGTACATCTCAAGTCATTCACTCCAACATGGACAATGACAGAGTCATATTTGTACTTGTTGTGGCGTGACTTGAGTGTATACGTTATGTGGTGGATCCTGGTACCCGACAGGCAGCTGACTGTAATTTTCTCCTTGTTCAGCCTGGTGAGTGGGACATTAGTGTGCCTAACTATAGAGTCACCTATGACTAAAGTGTTGGGTACATTGTCTTGGCTTAGGGGCTGTTGTTGAGTGGTACACTGGTGTTCTGAGCTATGTGAAACTTTGGTTGTGATTGGTGTTTGTTTGCATTTCAGCTTCGGAGGTCCTTGTTGCTTAGGCAGGTTACTGTTAAGGGTCTCTGCATATGAGGGTTTAGTGTTGCTATGTGTGGGTGTTGGTGGTGTGGGTTTAGAAGGGCTGTGTGTTGCTTGAGGTGTAGTGCGGGTGTTAACCTTCTCCTCTTGACTGTATAGCACAATCTTGGGTGGAGTGAGCTTTGCTTCCAGTTTGGCTATGTAAGTGCATCTCTCACAGGTTGTAGTGTTAGGTGGTAGGAGAAGAGGGTTGTCTGTGTACATGAGGCAATTGCTGCATTGCCCCAGTATGCCCAGATTCACCAGGTGGACAGGAGAAATCACCAGAAGCTGACCCTTGGACATGCCTGGTTTGGTGCTTTTTTTTGTAAAGTACAAGGGCTGTTTTCCCTTACCTTAGCAAAGTACTTTGCAATTATAGGCTGTTTAGTGCCTATGATTAATTTCCAATAATGAACATTAGGAAGAGAACCATGTTGATTTAGCAACCCAAAAAATAGGTACGGTGTTGGCATATATGTCCTACAGCTATGGTGCATGGGTAAAAAGAACATGTAAGCTTGAGTGTACAAACCAGGGATTTTAAGAAAGACAGTTAAAAGGGTACAAGAGGGATGCACTTAAATGTTTCTCCCACTGCACAGAGAAACCTCTTAATGTAAGCTCTAAGTGCACTGGTATATTGCACCCCAGCTGTTTCTCATCTCTGGCCATAATTTCCCATTGAGACAGAAACTTAAAAAAAAAATGCTATCCACGTGAACTACCTGGCTGCATGATTCAGGGATGCATCCATGGCAACCAGGATTCAACTAGCATCCCCTGCAGTGGAGGCAATAAGAGGAACAGTGAAGAGGTATGGGCCACTCATCTTGCCTGCCGGGGGGAGGGTTCAAACACTCAGGGGCACATTGGGTGTACTGACTTGTGAACTCAGTACTTATACCTCGGGGTAGGGAAGGGATGTCTGGTGGGAATGTCCCTTGTAGAAGTGAGGGAACATTCTCCACCACCAATACATTGCACACCCTTCCTCTACTCCCTCAGTGCATGCAACAGGAACACTGAAACTAAAGAAAAGCTTGAACCATCCAGATGGCAGTCTGAATGATGTCCACTCCTAGCCAACCCTCAGTTTGGTGATCGGAAACAAATGGGTTGATTGGTCTTGGAGAGGGCTGATAATTGACACACAGCAAGGGCAAAGAGTGCAAGGAAAAAACTTGTCCATATGAACCATTCATTAATGAAGTTCTATTTGAACTTCTTAAAGGTAGCTATGCCTCTATCTGCTGGTATCTGATCCCAGACTACAAGATAAACAGGTACTTATACAGAAGAAGCAAAATAACATCATCACATTCATCTTGTACAAATCAGCAAGAATGCCACATAGAAAATAGAAAACACTTTCTGAAAAAAAATTTCCCATGATATACAAGCCAGGAAATATTCAAGACTTCAGTCTGCCAATCTTCAGAAGCTGTTTTCCAAATCAAGAGTTGCTTTTTCTTTAGAAAATTATTGGTTTTAGTGTAGAAAATTTATATTATATGCTTTCACTAGGCAAGAGTTAAAGTTGATCAACAAAAAATACTTCAGCAATTAAAACTACTAAAATCTTGCATATAACCTGTGGTACACACTGAAAAAGAATTTCGTGGTGGAGGCAAGCTCCCCTGCACTCCCAATCTCCAAACTGATATATATATATATATATATATATATATATATATATATGTATATGTATATATATATATATATATATATATATATATATATATATATATATACATACATATATATGTGTGTGTGTGTATATATATATATATATATATATATATATATATATATATATATGGATCTATGTTGATAGATCGAAAGTATGGTTAAGCGAAACATACATGAGAGAACTCACTTTTGCAAAAGTGATTTTAATAAAATGCACTTTCTCAAAAAAAAACAACACACCAAAAAACCTAAGCAAATAAAACATTACTCATGTTTATGCAGGGGGCAAGCCCCCCTGCATCCCCCACACACCCCCACTTTAATATTTTCACTCAGAGATTGTACTACAATGGAGAATATTCCCTTATCCCTGCTGTACCGCAATCTAAGCAACTGTTTGCTTAGTTGTACAATCAAAACTACATGTTGATGTACAACTAAATCTACATGCAAACTGTGTGAGTGTTTTTTGTTTTTTTTTTTTGCGAAAGTGCATTTTTGATAAAATGCACTTTCTCGAAAGTGAGTTTGCTCATGTATGTTTCGCTGAAATGTACTTTCGATGTTCAGACCAGGACCCATAAATATATATATATATATATATATATATATATATATATATATATATATATATATATATGTGTATATATATATATATATATATATATATATATATATATATATATATATATATATATATATATATATATCTACAGTGCTTTTTTTGTAAGCAAACTGGTGGTGGTATGCATATGTTGCATTTGGGTAAACCCCCCACGCAGCCATTCCAGTGTCCCATTATTTGGCTATTTCTCCCCAGTTGCCATAAACACTGTTCAAAACTCGCAATGAGCATACTGCCTTCTGCTTTACTTCTACAATGATTACAGATATTTTGATTTAATTTAAAACTTTTATTTCAAATTTCCAGCACAAACACTGATAGACATTTGCTAAGCAAAGCACTACAGTCTCATAAGGAAAGCAGATTTAGCATTAAAACTTCTGTGACTTTGAAAGTCACATTCATTGAAAATGCATTGAAACCCACATTCAAAGAAAATGCATCTGACCACTGGCAGATTAAGTTTACCTTTGGGTTGTTTGCAAATTATAGACCCCTTGCACACATTTTTAGGACCATGCAAAATTTATTTGATTCACCTTCTTGATTATATTAAATTATAATATATAATAATTAAATTATATCCCTTGTATAATACAATGCCAGTTGTTAGAGCGTGTTTTAAATTTATAGGCAGTAAGCAAAGAAACAAAACATATGAACCAATAATGCCAAAACTGCCCAAATCAGAACATTTCAACCATAAAAGGCCACTCAAACATCTGTCATTACAACCCACCAATATCAGTCAATATGCACAGTTTCTGCAGAAGTAAAATTCATCTGAATAATTCCACATTAAAGAGATCTGACTGTAACTAATGTAAAGGTTGCTGATAGCAAAATACGTTATATTTAAGTATTTCATCTACAAATTCACTGCCTGCTGCCCTTGAAGAATTAATTGCCTGCGTTATATTAAAATGATAAGCTGGTAATTTTGCCATAGAGAATGGATGGCAAACTAAAATAGGTTTGTGGTTACTAGGAATCTTATCGAAAGGAGGACATAATCAGGACTGAGGCATACCACCCTCTTAAAATCCAACACAGTATCAGCAATTCATCTACATGCTGTGGGAATAGAACCCACAGCCTTCTGCATCAAAACAAAAGTATGCTACCTGCTGTGCTACTAACACTGCTTTAAAACTCTAAACACATAACAGTGATACCACTTACTAATCAAAACAGTTGCATATTTTGGGTAGAGGATTCAGGCTCTTATTTCCTGTAGCTAAGGTACAGGGCTTGAGGCAAAGCAAATTACTACCCATCTGCTAACCCTAACTAGGGCATTTCACTGTCTCACACACACACACCTCAACCTTTTAATGCAAGAAATCTGAACAAGGTCTAAAATAAATAGGAACAGATTATAAACATTTCTCTCATGAACTTAGAAAATTGCTACAATAACAGGATTTGTGTTAGTATGCATTTTTCTAAAGGATATGCAGTCTAAGCCTCAAATATCTGTCATTATTTAGCAACTTCAATTTTTTATGAGGAAAAAACAAAAATATGGACATTCTGCAAAAACCTGGGCAGTTGAGAGTTATGTTACCTATCTCTTACACACACACACACACACACACACACACACACACACACACACACACACACACACACACCATACCTTTCAACCTCTTAGCACAAGAAGTCTGGGCAATGCCTGTCATAATGGGGGGGGGGGACAAAGGCCCAAAACTAGGGACACATTTTAAATATTGCTCTTATAAATTCATAAAGTTGCTAGACTAACAGGATTTGTGTTATAATGCATTTTCTAGAAGATATGAAGTCTGAAACTAAACTCAAATGCATGACATTAGTTAGTAACTTTAATCCTTAGATCACCCGGTGATTTCTCAACAACAACAAAAAAAAGACATTTTTTATGAGGAACAGACCAGAAATGTAAAGCAAAAATCTGGACATTCTGTGAAAATCTGTACAGTTGAGAGGTATTACACACGCATACACCCCTACCTCCCTCTTAGACCCTCCCCCATACCTCTCAACCTTTTAGAGCAAGAAATCTGGACAAAGACACACACAATGGGAGGGGGGGCAAATGTCCAAAAATAGGGACACCTTTTAAATATTGCTCTTACAAACTTAGAAAGTTGATAGAACAACAAGTTTTACATTAGTATGAACTTTCTGAAGGCTATGAAGTCTAAAGCTCAAATATCTGCCATTATTTGCTGTCTTAATCCTCAATGATTTGCCAGGGATTGCCAGAAAAACACAGTTTTATGAGAAACAGACCACTGATATGAGACTAAAATCTTGACATTCTGCTAAAATTTGGATATTTCACTCACTCACACACACACAGACCTACCTACTTCTCATACACAAATGCACACACAGACCTACCCACTTCTTATATACACACACATACACACACACACACACACACACACACACACACACACACACACACACACACACCTGCCAAAGAACCCCCTTAAAAAAGAAAGTTTTTTTTTTGTTTAAAGAAAAGAGCAGCAGAGGTGCCAGTATGCAATACTGGTGTGTACCGGCCCCAAAAAAGCCCTGTATATGTATGTATGTATATATATATATATATATATATATATATATATATATATATATATATATATATATATATTTAGACACTGGGTAAAGGGAAACAAACCAAAAGTAGTAAATGTCAGTCTCAAGCAATCAATGTTTTCCCTCTAACATTAATGAGCAAGTAATTTCTGAAGCACTGCAGACTGAAGAAGTGTAGAACAGCCATGCAATACTGGTTGATACACTTGTACCAGACTGAATAATTACTTACCTGCAGTGATCTTCTTTCTGTGGGGCTTACTGTTATTCACTGCCTGCTGTTTTAAAAGAACCATGATTAAATGCAGCAAAAAATCTAATTAACTCATATATTCAAAACAGTGACACCCCAAATGTCGCATAATACTCAAAAATGTTCTTTTGCAGGAGCAAACTGCTGTGCACCCACCAATGTGAAGACAAGCCCCAAACCACTGATAGCTATTACAAGTTTGCACAGTCAGGTAGAAGGAGAAGACAGAAAACAAAAAATAAATGAACAAATAACACCTTCACATTCTTCTCTTAGTCCCACAGTACAAACTTAAAAGCACAGCATCTGTGACAGAGCAGTTCTGACACAATGAAATCTTGCCTACAGGAAGCAAGTGATCCTTTTATGGATGGTATTCTGTGACTCACTATACTAACACACAACAAAGTATAGATTTCTCTTTTTCTGTGTTGTATATTGTTAAGTAGAATTTTTCACTGCATATTGCACTTTTGAACTGCATTTTTTACCATATCACTGCTTATTTGAACTGTTTTTTTTTTCAAATTGTTGCAGTTTGTTTGCTGTAACATAGACTAGATTCAGACCTGCTGAATCTAGTTCTGGTTGTATAACTCGAGCACTAAACAAGACCATCCTTTGTTGGAGAGGGTTCTCCTGCACCCTAGTGGCAAGAGTGTGCAGTTAGAATTCATCTGATTGAAGGTTGCTGGAACAGGGCTCAGTTTTGAACTTTTTTATTGGTTAATTTGTTTAAATCAGCTTGCGCTTGTTTGCTACACAGCACCGAGTTTGTGAATCGCACACTGCCATGCAGCAGTGGGCACTGTTGGTAGTTATAGACGCAAACACTTTTGCCTGCAAATTTTCCCTTAGCACTTTGCTGATGCTCCATCAGTGAGGTCTTGTGAATATCCCTCACTGACAGGTT